>NC_086328.1:48759104-49079104 GCF_036172605.1 Pelobates fuscus
GAAATAGATCTACATAAGGGCAAAAATGAACAGTTTCTTACTGACGTATATGCTTATATGCATTACAAGTCTCAAACAAAAGCAGCTCAGAATAAAATAGAATACATGGAAAAATAAATAATAATAAAAACATTTCAACGCTCGCGTTGACAGGAGATTTGAATTGTGAAACCTTTGCCACAGTTGACTCAACCTCATCTGTTTTAATGCAAAATTTCAATTACAAGCTCTTTAAAACATGCCAAAGAGAACCACTGGCATAGAAAAAAAATAACTGGTTTAGCTTCTAGACAGAACAAAGATGTCTTCTTTAAAATGATTTCATTTCAATGAACTGTGACATGCACTAAAATGTAGAATGGCTGAATTATTAAATGGATGTGGCATGCATAATTCTGATTTCCTTGTCTAGCGCCAGAAATGTACTGGAACTAAACCTTCCTAAGTGAAAAATCTACATTAAAAGGATAAAAAAAGGAATATGAGGCTAAGACAAAGTATGTAAAGTGGAAAATAATTAGGTCACATTATGACACTTTCAACTAAAATGAATTGTACCCGTCAAGATACCAAAATCTAGCCCTTATATGATGTCTGGAGGAGAATAAATGATTCAGATTGAGCGTCTTTCTGTATCAGAGACTTTAATACAAACCTCGTCTAGCTTTCTTTTGGAAAAATCACTTGTTTGCAATTGTTTCTCAAGCTGAAAGCCTTTTAGACGTTCTTCCTTCAGCTGAATGTTCAGACTGTCGACTTCACTCAGAAAGGTTGCTTGGCTAGACTTCATACTCTTCAGATTCTGTGGGCCAATAAAAGAAAAACTATGAACAAAAGTATGAAATTAAAGGGTTACTCTAACATCTATGACAACCACTGCTTTTAGAAGTCATCTGCATCTGCAGTGTTCTAAATTAGAGGAAAGTGTTGTGAAATATTTGGAGACCATATGTAGAGGGTTACTCCAACCCCGTTTTAGATTTATTCTGACTTACAAGATTATACAAGGTGGTGCTATAATACATGTAATATTTTATTTGAAGAAAAAAAATAATTAAAAAAGTGATTATAATTTCCTTTAAAACATACCTCTACTAAATTGTTTGTGGAGTGCACTTATAAATGCCACATTGTGCTGTACAGGCTTGATATAAATTAGTATAAAGTGAAATTCTTTGGCGGTATGAATAGCATCTCATTTATTACACAAGCTTGGGTGTGCTGGAGCAATTTGCACAGCCGCTAGGGTCAACTGAGTGCAAATGTGCGGAGTATGATTAATTGTGCTGAAGTAATCAAAATAAATTTGCCTTAATAGTGCGCTGTTAATTTGTTTATGTTAAAGGGTTTGTAAAATTCCGTCAATAAGGATGACATCGCCTGTCTAAACCGGACTGTGTTACAGGGAGTCTATGTAAACTGGTTATGATGTTCAGAAGGTCCCTTTAAAATATCTGAATGTAACCCGGATAACCCAGATAATGCTGTAAAGCATGGTTCGTCAACCTGGTCCCTACCGCCCACTAGTGGGCGTTTCAGGATTCCAGGTGGGCGGTAGGGATTTCCAGGTTGATCGGGCGGGCGGGTGCGAGCCGGCGGTACCCGTGCGACTGGGTACCGCCGTGACCATTTGCGGCTCCGGCCCGCCCGGTAAACCGCCGGGGCCGCCTTCCAAAGTGTCCATCGGGTGGCCCATGCTGTCAGGGCCACCCGATGGATGCGGATTGTAAGGGGGCCAGGTCGCGCTGTTAAAGCGCCCAGCGCTGACCGGGCCCCCTGTGATGACATCAGAGCTGGGAGGAAGTGATTCCCCGGTCACTCCTCCCAGCTAAAACTGAGAGCCGCGCGGGAGGAACACCAGGGAGTCAGAGTGGGAACTCTGACTCCCATCCACCTGAGCCACCACTGGACCCCAGGGAAAGTCACCCTCCTGCACCTTAAAGGTAGGAAACAGGAGGGTGACTTAAATATAGTGTGTGTGTGTTTGTTTGTGTGTGTGTGTGTCTTTGTAGCTATGTCTTGTGTGTGTGTATGTGTCTGTCTGTGTATATGTGTGTGTGTGTGTCTTGTCTTTGTATGTATGTCATTGTATGTGTGTCTTGTGTGTCTGCATGTGTGTGTGCATGTCTGTGTGTCTGTTTGTATGTGTGCCTGTCTGTTTGTATGTATGTGTCTTGTGTGTATGTGTGCCTGTCTGTGTCTTTGTGTGTGTATGTATGTGTGTATGTGTGCCTGTCTGTGTCTTTGTGTGTGTATGTATGTGTGTCTTGTGTGTCTGTATGTGTGCCTGTCTGTGTCTGTATGCATTGCTATAAGGACGGTTAAAAAATAGAAAAAAGGGGAAAAAAAGGTGGGGAGGGGAATTGAGGAGGGAGAGGAGATGAGCTGACGCACAAATGAGAAATCATATTATGCGCAAACAGAGAAGTCGTCTGAATATCACTGAAAGAGACCTTTGTTTGTTCCTTACGAAAATCGAACCAGATATCAAATATTTAGTCTCGCAGCATCAACCTCAAGGATCTCATTAATCACTAGTAAAGGTAATTTCAATTTACTTTATTGTTTTCTCATTAAACGTTATAAAGTTAAAAACCTTATAAACCTGCATTAAGTAGAAATAAAAAGATAAATGTACTTACATTTATTTTTTTTAAAAACACCCTCCTTTCTTAAAAATATTCTGCATTTGCGCGAAAACTGGTGGGCGGTAAGGAAATTTTTTCAACCAAAAAGATGCATTAGTGGGCGGTAGGTAGAAAAAGGTTGACTACCACTGCTGTAAAGTATGGTGTGGGTATCATCTTGTTTAATAAGCAGGATCTGGTGCATTTTTTTCAATTCAGAAACCAAGACTTTGTATAGAATGCATACAGCTTGGGTAAAGTACAAATCTTTCTCAATGTTATAAGCTACTTGGATGAGCTAAGGTAAAGTATGACAGTAAATAAGCCAACAAGAAGTGGCACTAAACTAAGAAATGTAAAAAAAATATTTCACTAGCAAACATCTGCCATATTAAAAAAAAAGAAAATATAATAGTCAGTGTGTACATCTTTATATTAAATTAATTAGTTAAAGTGACCCTACAGTCACCAAATCAACTGGTGTATAAGAGAAAACATGGGGCACTCACTTGAATGACTGCACTCACTTGAATATGCATTAGTAGGGTGCTGCTGGGAGCCAATTTATACAATAAAAACAGAAAATCCAGCGTAACTAAACCCCCATAATTTTTTGCCTGGATTAGGTTTTTTTTTTTTTTTAAAAAAAACTTTAAAAAAACCTAACTAAATCTGTCAGCACTGAAGTTGCTGTTTAGGGGACAATGGAGTGCACTGTATTGTCGGTTTTGGTGTATAGTTCACACCCATGCAGTCTAACTGCTTAATTCAATGCCATTTAGGAGTTAAATCACTTTTGGGATTTCACTTATGCAGCCCTAGCCACACACAATCCCCTGGCTGTCACACACGCCTGCATGAAAAAAAAAAAAAAGCAAAGAAACGTTCAATCAGCTGTAACTTACTCTAAATGCTTTTATTGTCTGCTTTGTAAATTAAACTTTAATTACACACAGGAGGCTCCAGCAGGGTCTAGCAAGCTATTAACAGAGCAGAATATAGGAAATTTTAAATTAAACACAATGTGCAATAAAGGAAGTTTAAACATTAGCTATCACTTTACATGAAGTGTTTTAAAAAGGCTTTGGAAGTCACACGCAGGGAGGTGTTACAAGGAGTGCACAAACAAAGCTATTTAATTTCTAAATGGCAGAGAATTAAGCAGTGAGACTGCAGAGACAGACAAATTGTCTCTGTGTTCCTTTAATCTCTCACTAGCACAGTACATTGGACAAAAAAAAAAAGTCTGGAAACAGAAGTGTTACTGCATTTATACATTTTGTTTCATCTCCAATTGCCAGTTAGTGATTGACAGCTGCTCACCTAGCAGAGTTTTAAGAAGAACGTGAAATTAGAACGATTCACGCATTGTATACCGTACCTATCAGCCATTCAAGTAGCATATAGCCTAATGAGCAAATCAAATTGTTTATTATGCCTGAGGACCTTTGATATTCAACATCCTCTACGTGCAATGTATATAAAGCTTATTTTTCATATGTTGCCTACACCACTTACATTCATTATGTCGTAATTTGCCCTGTGATGGGAACATTTTGTTCAAAGGTCAAGTAAAAAAAAGGTGAATTGTCCTGAAGGGAAATAGATTTTTTAACCCCTAAAAGACAGCATATTATCAAGAATCTGATGTAAACAAACCCTCAGTCAATGTGGAATTTCATGCTTCTTTAGCACTAACCTTTTTATAGAGACATGTTATATCTGTAGGTACTGACATGCAACCATTCTCTGTCGGCGTCCCCCAAGGTTCTGTCCTCGGTCCCCTGCTGTTCTCTATCTACACTGCCTCCCTTGGTAAACTCATCAGCTCCTTTTGCTTCCGTTATAATTTCTATGCTGATGACACGCAAATCTACTTGTCCTCTCCTGATCTCTCTCTGCCCATCTTGACTCGTGTCTCTGACTGCCTCTCTTCGATTTCCAAATGGATGGCTGCTATCTTCCTTAAACTCAACCTGTCCAAAAGAGAACTTCTGATCCTTCCTCCCTCAATTGTTACTACTCCCGTGTCTGTCTGTCTCCAAGTCAACTGCGCTACCATCACCTCTACCTCGAAGGCTCGCTGCCTGGGTGTTCTTTTTGACTCCAACCTCTCCTTCACCCCTCATGTCCAATCAATCGCCAAATCCTGTCGCTTCCATCTCAAAAACATAGCGCGCATCCGCCCAAATTTAACCCTGGATGCGGCTACGGTGCTGGTCCATGCTATTGTTCTCTCTCGCCTGGTCTATTGCAATACTCTTCTCAGTGGTCTTACGTGTTCCCAGATTGCACCGTTGCAATCTATAATGAATGCAGCGGCAAGACTCATTTTCTTGTCCGCTCGCACCTCCCACGCCTCCCTGCTCTCTCAGTCTCTGCATTGGCTCCCAGTTAGATATAGGGCTCAATTTCAAATTCTGGTGCTTGCTTACAAGTCCCTACATAATGCTGCTCCAACCTACCTATCCTCCCTAATACACAATATTACATATATACATATATATATATTGCACTGTCCATCTGGATATATAAAATTTGAAACTTGCTATGACATTCTAGAATTTTAAAAGATTCACTTCTAGAATCATATCTGCAATGCTTTATAACACAATTCTGCACCGTATGCCAGGCTATTACAGCTTATATATTTCTAGTCATATACAATGAGCATTAAATGATTCTGGCATTCAGTCCGGAACAAATCTGACAACACCGTATTAAAGACATTACCTCTTGAAGTAAGTGAAATTTGCTTTCCATCTCAGTTAATGCCATGCTTTTCTCTAAGAGTTGTTTCTGGAGCTGGATCATTACAACATTGTCTTTTATAGTAGTCCTATGGACAAAACCAAAAATAATTAGATTTTAACATGATGTCAAATAAAAATACACTGGATGGGATTTTAGTGTAGAATTGAGGAGGCTGGGCAGGATATGTATATACATGGGCATACTGTTTTTATATCCCAAATCACATGGCGTGATGTACCCATAATGCACACTGTGATATGTATGAACTTATACCAGAGAATGAGGAAACGATGTGCCGCTAAACTACATTTAAGAAGAAAATCAAAAATGGGATTCACTTTATCTTAATCATGCAGTGGGTGTTCTTGGTGCTGGTTACCATAGATACACAATTGATGAACAAATGCAAATTATAGATTTCTTCAACCGCACTCTTTAGGATACCCATATAATAAAATCAATTACATAATTATGATCCGTAAAGCCCGCAGAATTATTGTAGAAAATAATCGAACATGGCAAAAAGTACACACCAAATAAATGTTGCAAGATGGTGTAAGATCCCTTACCAAAAGCCTTACAAAGAATAAGCACACAAAGGGGGTAGTAAAAAGTTTACAAAAAATTTTTTAAAACCCTACAAGGTGACTGACCGTGTACACGT
Organism: Pelobates fuscus; assembly: GCF_036172605.1. Classification (NCBI taxonomy): domain Eukaryota; kingdom Metazoa; phylum Chordata; class Amphibia; order Anura; family Pelobatidae; genus Pelobates; species Pelobates fuscus. Next base: position 48,765,150 of record NC_086328.1, read on the forward strand.
CTACTCAGAGATGCTTCCTCAGCAGTAAAAGATCCAAGTGTAATACCAAACTTTTAAAAAAAGCTGAGTAGTGGGGCACATCAGAGACTTGTTCCTTTGAGATTGCTTAGCGCTAATTGGTATAATTGGTTGGGAGAAGGTTGGTCTCCGCTGCTCAACTTTGGTATTGCGCATGGATGTTTTACTGATGAGGAATTGTCTCTGTGTACATGTATCATACCTCCCGTCTCTAAATTCAGACTGACGGTCGCAGGTCTGGGTCCCTGTGAGTCATGGATTAGTACATTGGTGACCCACTTCCGGAGTCATCCTGTACAGCACATTATGGTTTTTAATGACACCTATCATACACGACTATATACATACATATACATAAACACACATTTGAAAATTGCTATTAAATTTAGCAGATAGTTAGATTAACCATAAAAATAAGGCACCAACTTACCATAAAAATAAGGCACCAGCAATAAAACCTAAATATATATTTTAGAATGTGCCAGCTAAAGCTGAATCATTAGATTTTAAATAAATGAGAATTGATATTAATAAAAGTGCCTTCAAATTAATGTCACCAGTTCACAATATGTTCAGATGAGTGTCAATGCACAGACTTTGAAAAACCTATCTAATATTTATGCAATAAAGACAGAAAAGGTGCTTTCCTGTGATATAAGCACATATTAATAATGGAAAAAAATATTTCTACTGTCTATTTCACACAAGTCCTGCCAAAACTCTGCACTACTGTTGGCAGAATCGAGTGAATTGTAAAAGTACTTTATAACCACAAAATAATGTAATATTTTACTCAAAAGTAAAAGTGGCATTGTTCACTTGATACTTGGGAATATAAAGTACTCATGTAATATTTTCATTATGGGAATAGGGTGTTAAGTGCCAGTCTATACTTTATTGCTATGAATGTCTGTCAGCAAGAACATTTGTTTGGAATCCAATTCCACTTCCAAAATGTATTGAATTTTTATATAAATTGCAATTTCCTCTTTCACCTTCAGATCTACCAAATTAAAAAAAAAAAAAGGCTGAAAAGGCTTCACTCAAATATTCTTGTAAAGCAACACTTAAACAGCTAACAGATGCAGCACATCATAACATCATATTGGACACAAAAAAAAAGGCTATGTACCACAATTCAACTCAATTTCTCTGACAGAGATAATACTAGAGGTGATTATTGTACATCAGAAGCGCATTAATACCTTCTGATGCAATGTACTGAAGGTAAGTGGAACAATCTGTGTCTACATAAATGACAGCATAACATACTCTGTTTAATACTTGTATTTATACAAAAAATAGTAGATAAAAGCAATGAACACAACAGATGTAGGGAGTGCAAGTACAGAATGGTCTGTACCACATACTTGGTGCATTACTAATCATTTAAATAGCATCCTTTAAATGTGGTACCACCAGTAAATACAGCACCAACACCCACAACCCAACTTCTCAGAGAAGCTCCTACAGTATAAAATACAGTATAAGTTAAATGGATACTATAGTGTTAGGTATCCAAATCTATATTCCTAACACTATAGCACCCTCTGCGTCCCCATCCCTCACGGCCGGCAAATTAAAACCTTTATTTACTTACCCGATGCCAGAGGCAATGTCCCTCGGCGCTGGATTGGCGCAATGTCCCTCGGCGCTGGATTGGCGCTCTGTCCCCTCCGATGGGGAAGCCTAATGCACCTGTGTGGCAAGCACATTGAGCCATCCAGATAGGAAAGCATTGCTGCTGAGCATTAGGACGTCCAGCGTCATTTAAGTGACTTTAAGAAGGAAGTGACTCTAGTGGCGGTCTGGTAGACAGCTACTAGAGGCTGTCTCAGTGCTTCAATGTACACATTGCACTTTCTCTAAAACTGCAGTGTTTTACATTGTAGGGCTAAGGGGGACAGGGACACTGCACCCAGACCACTTCTATGAGCTGAAGTGGTCTGGGTGCCTATAGTGTGCCTTTAATGTGGACCGGGGAAGTGAAAGAGGTGAATGGAGAGAAGAGTTGAAGGAATGGGAGGGATGAAGTGAGAATTTAGTAGCCAGTAATGCTGAGGGAATAGTCTACTCATATCTGAGAGAATTTGCATACCGTGAGAAGCTAGGAGGTGCAGTCCAGGAATACCGCAGGTTCAGCGGAGGGTGAGAAGTTACACAAAGGATTGGACCCTCTCTACAAATGTGAAGCAGATCTTCTAAACATTTCTAGTATCTATTTCACACATAAAAGATGCAATATCCTGACATGGAGTACTTATGTATTACTGGTAAAATCATATACCAGTGTTCCTCAGCCATGCATCTGGTAGTACAAGGGGGCAGGAGTATAAATATATTGATCAATACTAGCATATAAAAAACTTACAGAGATGGATGGGAGGATTGGGGTGGGGTATGATGCAGAGTTCTGCAAATGTTTGCAGCTTTATTCATTGAAAAAAATGTCTAAAAATGGATGGTTGATAATGTACGAATTGCTGGAATGCCAGTTTGCAGAGGGAGTAGAATAAGCCAGCTCGAGTTAAGTTCTGAGTTTCAGTGTGACATGCAGCTCCTCTGTGTACTGGATGGGTCCCTTCTTTAACTGAAGATGATTTGTATTTAGATTCACCTATAATTTCTGGGATGTAGAAAACCTCTATCCAATGATTTAGTATAGAATGGTTAATATTTTTTTTCACAAAAAGGCAGCCCTGCAACATTATTGATGCCATTAGGGGCGCATGCACCCAAAATACCCCTATAAAAAGCACTTCAGACAAGCACTAGTCGCTCAGAATTACTGTGCTCTTGCATAAAACGAGTTGTGAACATGCTGTGTGTGTTCTGTTCTCCTGCCTGATTGATGTTTTTTTTTTTGGCTTTATTGCTCATGGTAGCTCTGTTTGGAATGGAAATAAACTGTACAAAAAAGATGGTTTGCATCTTTCTCAAAAGGGAACAAATGTTCTCAGTGAGCAGTTCAGAGGTTTTGCTAGGATGTATTTAAACTAGGAGGGGGGGGCAAAAGGGTGATAAAACATCTATCCAATTGTCCCCCAAAACAAGGACAGAAGGTGCCTGTAGCAAGTGTGTTAAAAAATGATAAGCTTAGAGTCATGTCTACAAATGCTCGCAGTTTAGGGAATAAGATCCATGAACTTGTGGCAATAATGGCAACTGATAGTGTAGATTTAGTCGCTGTTACTGAGACATGGTATAATGAGAAAAATGACTGGGACATAGCAATACCAGGGTACTCTTTATATAGAAAAGACAGGGAAGGCAAGAAAGGGGGAGGGGTGGCCCTGTATGTAAAGAATAGCATAAAATCTAGCCTAATAAAGGTTAGTGAGGCGAACATAGAGTCTGTTTGGGTTACGTTAGAATTTGGTAATCACACAGTAACTCGTGTAGGTGTGATTTATAGGCCCCCAGGACAAATTGAAGAGTTAGATAATCTACTAGTTGAAGAAATAGCTAAGATGACAATGAAGGGGGAAGTTATCATCATGGGTGACTTTAATCTTCCTGATATAAATTGGAAAACAAAAATAGCTACTTGTGCCAGGAGCACACATATTCTAAACTCCCTACTGGGATTGTCTCTAAAACAAGTCGTTGAGGAGCCAACTCGTAAAGAGGCCATACTAGATTTAGTGTTAACAAATGGAGATTTGGTATCAGATATTACTGTAGGTGAAAGTTTAGGATCCAGTGATCATCAGTCAGTGTGGTTTAATATAAGAACAGTGACTGAGTCCACACAAAAACAAAAGTTTTAGACTTTAGAAAAACAGACTTTTCCAAAATTAGAATATGTGTAAAGGAGTCATTATCAGACTGGAGCAATTTAAATGGAGTCCAAAAGAAATGGGATTATTTAAAAGTTGCACTACTGAAGGCAACAGAAAATAGCATTAGGCTTGTCAGTAAAAGCAAAAAATTCAAGAAACCACTGTGGTACTCCACAGATGTAGCCAAAATAGTAAAAAACAAAAAGTTAGCATTTAGTAATTATAAAAAAACCCAGAGTGAGGAAGACAGAATGACCTATAAGATTAGGCAGAAAGAGGCTAAGCAAGTTATAAGAGCTTCCAAATCACACACAGAAGAGAAAATAGCACAGTCAGTAAAAAAGGGGGACAAAACCTTTTTTAGATACATAAATGAGAAAAGAAAAGTAAAACAAGGATTAGTTAGATTAAAAACAAAAGAAGGAAGGCATGTAGATGAGGATAAAGGTCTAGCTGACTGCCTCAATGAATATTTTTGTTCAGTATTTACAGATGAAAATGAAGGAAAGGGACCTCAGTTAAGAAAAAGGATAAATGAGTCATTTATTACACGTGAGTTTACAGAGGAAGAGGTTCTATTTCAACTGTCAAAAGTAAAGACAAATAAGTCAATGGGACCTGATGGAATACACCCAAAGCTATTAAAAGAGCTTAGTGGTGTACTAGCAAAACCATTAACAGATTTATTTAACCAATCATTGATAACAGGAGTAGTCCCAGAAGATTGGAAGTTAGCGAATGTTGTGCCCATTCACAAGAAAGGTAATAGGGAGGAGTCGGGCAACTATAGGCCAGTAAGCCTAACTTCAGTAGTGGGGAAAGTGATGGAAACCATGTTAAAGGATAGGATTGTTGAACATCTAAAAACACATGGATTTCAAGATCAGAGACAACATGGGTTTACTTCAGGGAGATCATGCCAAACTAATCTTATTGATTTTTTTGATTGGGTAACTAAAATTATAGATCAGGGTGGTGCAGTAGACATTGCTTACCTCGATTTCAGTAAGGCTTTTGACACTGTTGCACATAGGCGGCTTATCAACAAACTACAATCTTTGAGTTTGGATTCCAATATTGTTGAATGGGTAAGGCAGTGGCTGAGTGACAGGCAACAGAGGGTTGTAGTCAATGGAGTATATTCGAAGCTTGGGCTTGTCACCAGTGGGGTACCTCAGGGATCTGTACTTGGACCCATTCTCTTTAATATTTTTATTAGTGATATTGCAGAAGGTCTTGATGGTAAGGTGTGTCTTTTTGCGGATGATACTAAGATATGTAACAGGGTTGATGTTCCAGGAGGGATAAGCCAAATGGAAAATGATTTAGGTAAACTAGAAAAATGGTCAGAGTTGTGGCAACTGACATTTAATGTGGATAAGTGCAAGATAATGCATCTTGGACGTAAAAACCCAAGGGCAGAGTACAGAATATTTGATAGAGTCCTAACCTCAACATCTGAGGAAAGGGATTTAGGGGTGATTATTTCTGATGACTTAAAGGTAGGCAGACAATGTAATAGAGCAGCAGGAAATGCTAGCAGAATGCTTGGTTGTATAGGGAGAGGTATTAGCAGTAGAAAGAGGGAAGTGCTCATGCCATTGTACAGAACACTGGTGAGACCTCACTTGGAGTACTGTACACAGTACTGGAGACCCTATCTTCAGAAGGATATTGTTACCTTAGAGAGAGTTCAAAGAAGGGCTACTAAACTGGTTCATGGATTGAAGGATAAAACTTACCAGGAAAGGTTGAAGGATCTTAACATGTATAGCATGGAGGAAAGACGAGACAGGGGGGATATGATAGAAACATTTAAATACATAAAGGGAATCAACACAGTAAAGGAGGAGACTATATTTAAAAGAAGAAAAACTACCACAACAAGAGGACATAGTCTTAAATTAGAGGGACAAAGGTTTAAAAATAATATCAGGAAGTATTACTTTACTGAGAGGGTAGTGGATGCATGGAATAGCCTTCCAGCTGAAGTGGTAGAGGTTAACACAGTAAAGGAGTTTAAGCATGCGTGGGATAGGCATAAGGCTATCCTAACTATAAGATAAGGCCAGGGACTAATGAAAGTATTTAGAAAACTGGGCAGACTAGATGGGCCGAATGGTTCTTATCTGCCGTCACATTCTATGTTTCTATGTTTCTATTGCCTGTGAACTTTTGTCACACGGACTGACCATGATTTCTGGATTTTCCTTGCCTGCACTTCGCTATTGGTTCCTGCACATTGGGCTCCTTTAGCGCAATTCCTGATGGATATGGTAAACAAACTAAACTACATACATTCGAATCCAGACCAAATACTTTTTTTACCTGATTTATAACCAGTTTTTAGGGAAGCTTCCAAAAATCTGAAAACAAATAGGTTGAACAGTCCTTTCCACAACTGTGGAATGACTTTCCTTCTATCAGTCTTCCTCGCGTTTAAAATCTCTCAGAACATCTGCATCTTTGAATCTGCAAAGAAGTCATAACTGTAACAACTGGTAATGTTTAAATATTTGATTTGCATATATAAAAAAAAATATGTATCAGTATTGTATTGTTTGTGCTCGCTAGACACATTTGAAAACAAGAGTTCTCAATTTATACTTTCAGTTAAAACACTGTCGAAACAAAACTAAATAGATCAAAACAAATCTTCAAAAATTACCAAATTGACTGATTGGTGGAAATTGGAGACATAAAACAGATTATTATACATTGTTAATAATCAAGTTATTATGAAACCAATAACATCTGATAGCGTTATTTGGGGTAACAAAATCCTAATTACAATGGCAAGATTGAACAGCTAAGGAAAGAATTCTCACCACCTTGCCCCTCAACCTTCACAACCTCACCTGGATCATTCCTCTCCAACCCTTCCGACCTTCTCCCAGGCTACTGAACAAGAAATGGCTGCGCTTATCCTTTCCTCTCGCCCCACTACTTGATCCTGTCCCGTCTCACCTTATCAGATCTCTCTCCTCTTGTCTTGTGCCCTCCTTAACACACATATTCAACTGCTCTCTTTCTTCTGGCACTGTCCCTGCTGTCCTTAAACATGTTTTTTTTAAGATGGGTACATCTTAAAAAAACATGTCTCAACTCATCCTCCCCTTCTAACTATCGTCCTTTACCCATCTGGCCTGGCCATTCCTCAACTCTAACTCTCTCCTTGACCCTCTTCAGTCCTGCTTCCGCCCCCTCCACTCTACTGAGACTGCCCTTATCAAAGTCACTAATGACATTATCACAGCTAAATTCAAAGGTCACTACTATATACTAATTCTTCTTGACCTCTCTGCTGCCTTAGACACCGTTGATAATGTTCTCCTTCTCCAAACTTTTCAATCACTCGGTCTCTGTGACTCTGTCCTCTCGTGGTTTTCCTCTTATCTCTCCCAACGCTCATTCAGTGTCTCCTTTTCTAATGATACCTCCACCATTCGCCCTGCCTCAGTTGGAGTCTCCCATGGCTCTGTCCTTGGTCCCCTTCTATTTTCTCTTTACACTGCCTCTCTTGGCAAACTTATTACCTCATTTAGATTCCAATACCACCTGATGACACCCAGCTATATCTCTAGTCTCCGGACCTCTTCCCTGATGTCCTGCAAGATTGGATGTCCTCTGATTGGATGTCCTCCCGCTTTCTGAAACTGAATCTTTCCAAAACAGAACTTCTTGTCTTTCCTCCTCCTAATATTAATCCTCCTCTCTTGCTCTCCCTTCAGATTGGTGGTACCCATATCAGCCCATCCTTACGAACACGTTGTCTTGGTGTTACTTTTGATTCTGGCCTCCTCTTTGAGCCTCACATCCGGTCTGTTGTCAAATCATGCCAATTACACCGTAAAAACATTGCCCGGATCCGCCCCTTTCTTAGACAATATGCTAATAAAGAGCTTGTCCATGCTCTAGTAATCTCTCGCATGGACTATTGTAACTCTCTCCTAATTGGTCTTCCCGATGGCCGTATTGCCCTGCTACAGTCTGTAATGAATGCTGCCGCCAGACTGATTTTCCTCTCGTCTGTCCTCTCACACCTCACCCCTCTGTCAGTCCTTACACTGGCTTCCTGTATACTATAGGAGTCAATTCAAAGTGCTAACCCATACCTATAAAGCACTTAGCCCCTCTTATATCTCCTCACAGATCCATAGGTATGCCCCTTCTCTGTCTCTCCGATCTGCTCGTGACCTTCTTCTGTCCGCTGCTCGCACCCGTACGGCCAACTCGCGCTTGCAGGACTTCTCGCGGGCGGCTCCCTTCCTATGGAATAGCCTGCCTACCGCCATCAGACTCTCCTCTAGTCTTCAATCGTTTAAGAAGTTCCGTAAAACCCATTTCTTTAGGAAAGCCTATGGCCTTCCAGATTAACCTCTACCTCACATACCTGTCTCTTGCTCTCTCCTAAAGGGCAGCACTCTACTCTCTCCTCCAGCTCTGCTTCACTCCCACCTTATTTGATTGCTATTTCCTGTCTTAATGTGTTTTATACCGCACCTCCTATAGACTGTAAGCTCGTTTGAGAGCAGGGCCCTCTTCAACCTATCGTTTCTGTAAGTTTTCTTCTAATTGTCCTATTTATAGTTAAATTCCCCCTCTAATAATATTGTAAAGTGCTACGGAAGCTGTTGGCACTATATAAATGGCGATAATAATAATTAGAGAATAAAACACTGCAAACTTCCTGGGATTCTTCCTGGGATTCAAGTCTCTGGATGGTGAAGAAGAGTATTCTGTTGAGGATGACACTGTGCTGAACCTTGTTCTTCTGCTCATATGTATCCCATGTTCATGTGCCACAATTCTAGTTGAAGGTCCACTCTGATGCTCCAAGTCCACTTATTGTTGGTTTAATTTTTTTTTATGCCAGCCTCTCTGCAAGCTATCCATGATACAAGTAATTAGTATGGTTGTCTCCACTTTTCTGAGCCATGAAACTCCCTACTTAGCACACAAATTCTGCTCTGTCTAGAAAAACTCTGACCATTGTTAATAAAACGAGCATGGTTTGCACGACATTGATGTAACCTGGCAGCCAAGGAGAATAGACTGGAATGCACATGTGTAAACAATGCCAACTTCACTGTACTAGTCAGTTGGGGCCCTAAATACCGTTCAGTGAGCATGTATACTGTGTGGCGATCGCATTCAAAATGACTGAGCAAGTAGAGCAACGAATCTGCATCAAATTTGCATCAAAGCTTGAACATTCCTCCGCAGAAACTATTCAGATGATTTAGAAGGTTTTTCGAGAATGATGCAATGATTACAGTGCAAATAAAAGTGTGACACAAAAGCTTCAAAGATGGTCGAGAGTCTGTTAAATATGATCCACGTTCTGAAAGGCCTGCAACAAACACAACACCTGAGAATGTTGAACGTGTGCGGGCAGCCATCAACAGATATTGGCGACTGACAGTGCGATAACTTGAAGCTGATGGCCTTTCCAACAAAGGATTTTGCATAGCATTTTGAACAGAGGAAGGGACGCTGGGAGAACTGTGTGACGTCTCAATGTGCCTACTTTGAAGGGGACTGAGGCTTCATTGTCCTAACTACCATGTTTCTTGTAACTTCTTAAATAAATGTCTCTATTTTTCATATTACATGGTTGGATACTTATCGGCAGATCTTGTATATTAGAAAATTAAAACTGATCATTTTTAAATACTATACAAATAGGGAGCCAATACTTTATTATCTTTGCTGCAATAAGTGTTTGTCTTTGTTTTGACACATCTACACATATTAGGAGGAAAGAGGAACCCTACAAATCTATTAGCCTGTCTGTAACGTATGCATACTGTTGGTTAGAGAATTTTAAGTACTACCTGCACAGTAAACATGTTGGGTGACAATTGGTGGCTGACGTTCATGCTATACATAAACAAAAAATAAAGTGCACTGTCTCTTTAAGACTAAATATAAATACCTTATAGTAAAAGTGAACTTTGCATAAAATGATGCAATAGGTATGCTGCTCATGATTTCTTTTTATATTTATCTTAATTTTTTTTAGGAGAAATTACCCAAAATTTGTGTTTTGATATATATTTATGAGAAAATGTATAAATGGATGTTTTCTATATTCTTAATAGTGTGAATATATGTACTGTGTATCTTTTTCTATATGGGACTTTTTCAAACATTTTAGTGAATATTCCTTTTAGCAAGCGTTGAGATGTGGGTGTTTGTAATCACTTGTGAGAATAAGGTTTTCCAATTTAGCATATGGCGAGATTTTCAGACTTTTTGGGCAATCATGCACACTTCTAGGACGTAAATTCAGACTGTGGTTGGAAGCGGAGTGCATCGGCGAAACGCATCATCACACTCTGACGTCATTACACTCGACGGTTGTAAACCCCGCCTCCCGGAAGAAGTGTACTTTGTATCTTAGTATCTTATGAAGTCGTCATTCGACGCAGAGGCTGGTTTTAACACTGATCGGAGGAGGAAGATAGAAGATAGACTGCCTGGAAGTGGATTTTATCCATATTATGAATAAAGTTTTGTTTATCTTCACCACAGCCTGAAGTTTTCATACTTGCAAAGATGCCATCATAGTTCAGAGCAGGCTTTATATTTTTGAGTGTTTTTAGTCTATTATGTATTCCTTTTTTTTTTTTTATCACACGTTTTGCCCTATGTGCTTGTCCTTTTTCTCTTTTCTTGGAACCATGTGACAAGCAAAGAGGAATACTCCTTAGTGAGTATAAGGTGTCCATATCACTAGTGTGGTTTCTATTAGAATTTGCACATTATTGCACATACTTCTGTGTTTATTGCACAGTGCACATTGTCACCTGGTGTGCAAATATATTGGGTATATTAATTGTTTTATGCAAAGTTCACTTTCACTTTTACTATAAGGTATTTATTTTTAGTCTTAAAGACACAGCACACTTTAATTTTTGTTTATGTTGATATATGTGATTGGAGATTTTTTCACATTATTACATAATATACATTTGTAATATTGTTCAGCGCCATACTTTTACTTGTTTTTTTGTACAGTTCATACAATATAGGCAATACAGAGCTTTAAGCAGTTGGTACTCTGATATGTTGTTTAATGCCACGCAAAGGACACCTACATCAAGTGTGCAGTTAATTTTTAATAATCTGTCAATTTTTAAACAGCAAAGAGTATCTAAGCAGGCAATGGTGAGAGGGAAACCATGCCACAATTTCCACTTGGCAATGGAATGCCTCCCAAGTGTCCCTATTCATAATGGACAGTCCCCATTTTGAACCCAAACACCCTGTCCCTCTTTTCTATTCCAATTTCCCTCTTTTCTAGGAGCAGAGGTAAAACTGCCGCCAATTAGAGGGTGCTGTACACTGAGGGGGTCCATGCACTTAGGGATCTCACAGGCCCGGTCATGCACTGCAGCCCTTTAATACCGTTGGATAGCTGTAAACTTGAAAAATATTATTTATCATTATTAAAAAAAAAAAAAAAAAATGAAAAAGATTTACAATGTTTTAATCAATGGTATAATTTAAAGAGTGACTACATAACCCACCACCCAAAAATGTGAACATTTCATAAAGATAAAGGTTCCATTGAAATTTCAAGCACTCAAAAGATAACATAAACGTAGGAACAACTTTGTCTTGAGGTAATTCACTGAGTTGACAAAAAAAATTGTCAAGTGGAGGAGCCACCGAAGTCAGTTACCACAGCTGTCATAGCAATGACTGTGGGAGTAAAGTATTATCTCACTCACTGTGACATAAGATCAATTGAGGCTTTTCGCTACATCAATCTACATCAGTGTTGTACTCTCACGCATTTGGAAGAGTACAGCACTGTAGAGCGCTGATGTAGGCACCTGGCGGATGAAACAACAATGACATGGGTGTCTGGCAGTAGAAACGCCAGAGCTGGAGAATGAAGATGGTGGCAACCATGAGGGTGATAGCATCACGTAATTATAACTCACACCAAGCTGCAGTCACTGAAGAATGACTACAATCACACATTCAAACTGAGAATTTGAAAATTCACTGACCAACCTGTGACAAAAAAAAAAAAAAAAAAAAAAGCTTTTAAATGTAACAGTAGAAAAAAAAGTAAAAAATCCAATGATTTCATGATTATTTTTCTAAGTTAAATCTTTTTTTTATAATATGGAGAAGTGAAACAAACATAATGTTAAGCCCTTTTTTCTTTATACCTATGTATCACAAATTGTCTCCCATACCAATGATTAGCAATCGCCTGAAAGAAGACGACTGAATGCCACCGCACCATCCACACAGAGCAGGCAGAAGCCGCAAACATAATTTCATCCATAATAAACAGCATATTTGAAACCTCTGATAACCTCGGAATAAGAGGTTTTCTATTTTTTATGCTCAACGTTTATGCACATATTGAAAACACTGTCACAAAGCAGAGCTGAAGCCAGAAAATCATCTATAAAGCCCCAACATCTGTAATCCAGCTGAGGACCTGAAATGCTTATTTTCATTCTTAGAAAAATCAAAGCCCTCTATGTTTTTGGCACTGGCCTTCTCGTTGTCCTTACACTGAAGATAAACAAGCTTATAAGACTGGGTGGGTTTAAAAAAAATAAAAAAAAAATAATAATAAAAAAGTCCTTAAGCTGATGTTGAAATAAGCAGATGCCTTGAACATGTTAGACACATAAATTAGGGCCGTGATGAGAAGATGCAGCTCTGTGGTCCAGCGTGCATCATGAGTGGGGTGCAATGGTTTGCATAATTCTTGATATCTTGCATCACACATCAAAGAAGCTAAATCTATGCCATTTGAAAGAATAAGATTGCTCATTCCAGCTGGATGCTTCTCCCTGCTTCTGGAAATTTTGGTATGATGGAAGATTATTTTGCGGTAAAAATGCTTCTGAAGCATACACGATGACACACCACTTGCCTTCTCATATTTACTTTAGAAGCCTCTTTTAGCATAACTTTTCCTGCTTGAGAGGTCTGCATAGTAATGCATGTAACCGCTCTCGAATGAAAAGAGATTTGAGTTGATCAAAGCATTTCATCGATTGTAATTTCACACAGGTCTTCCGTCATGGATGTATAAAAAGAGGTGTTATCTACAAACTAAAAGAAACAGCGATGTTCGTTCTTAAATTAGTGGTTACTGATGACCAAAATACTGCTTTCAATTATGGAAACCAGAGATGGAAATCTATCTCACCCCATGAAGAATAGTTTAGCAGCATATATATATTTTTTTTTTCAAAGGATTTAAATTAGAACAAATGAAAAGTATATTTATGGGAATGAATAACTAGAATAGGTCATGCTGTAGTCAGGAAAATAAAGAGCGGTATCTTTAAAAGAAAAAGTAAATCATGAAACAGAAATAGGAGCTCATTTGGCAAAGAATTTCAAAGATGCAATGATTTGATAGTTATAATAAATCACATTTATAAAACAGGGTTTGGCTGTTTTATTCTTGTTCCAAAAAACAACCTACACAGTTCACCCAAACGTCCCCGGTCACTCACTGTGTGTACTAAAAAACATTTATAACACAAAGAGATATATTCTTGTATTTACACCAGTTGCCCTTGCAACAGCTACCCTGTGGGTGAAAACTGGAAGGATAGTGTCATAGTTCAATGCCCCGTTGTCATATTCAGTGTCCTATATTATATATAGTGATGGAATTGTTATTAAATGATATGCCTTTAATGTATCACTATTTAAACGGCCTGTGCATACTCCTCAGGGCTCGATTAAAGAGTCTGATGTAATACACTGTTTTTTCTACCAGGAGATGCTCCTGCCCTGCGATGCTCCTAGCATTCACGACAGCGTGTTGCTGTCGCTTGATCCTCCTGCTCCCTTGGACTGCCAACATGGATTGTCAACCCGGCTTGGACAAGGACTACCTCTTCTCTGCACTCTCGGACAGATTTCTGGAAACTACCTCTGCTCCATTTACAGGACACTGTAAATTTACAGGACACTCCCTTTGTATATGCAATCCCAGACGGATCCTTAAAACAGACCTCAGCTTAGCAAAACGGACTCTCTATTAGATTTCTCTCTCTTGTAACTAGATCACTCGGACAGATTAACGGCACAGTATATACGACTCTCAACTATCAGCAAGCTTAGTACCATAATCATTATTCTCTGGTTTCTAATTTCTATTCAGTCAACATTCTGCTTCATTTGAAAAAAATCAAGATTTACAGGTACAGGCTAATCAGATAGGTTGTTCATTGTGATCTCTCACCTTTCCTGAAACATCCTCAGAAACCCTAATTCAACAATTAAGTCCTTAAGCAACAAGTACATACCTGCAACTTCAAAAACTGTTCTAAAGTCATTGGTCTTCATCTAATACTTCCTTCTCTCTGCATTGCACATAGTACCCCTGACGAAGGTGCATTACTGAAAGCACCGAAACGCGCGTCGGGTTCCTTCCTCCTTTCATTCTATTCTTTTCACTAGGGCACTCTGTCGCTATGTGCAGGCAACCAACAATCTAAGTATGGTTCTGCACATTAGTACACTATAATTTTGAACTTTTATTTCACCTCAGGAGTGGGTAGCCGTACTTTCAGACCTACACATATATACCTGCAACTATATCACCTCTCACTCATCATTTTTGTTAGACGCACTGTGAGTTTTAGGGATCTTTGATCCTATTAAGGTGATTAACCCTATGATATATGGGGGTTCATGCAGGGCTTTTTGTTGGAAGTCTGTCACGCTACCTAATATAGTTGTATAATTGATCTTAAGGCTATCTAGGCTCAGTTCGATACTTCTATAAATATCACAGGTAGCCACTCAGGAATTCAACAACTATTACTTCTAGTTTAGCGACCAGTTATTCTAGTTACATATGATACTTAGCGCCTTATAGCTAAGACACTTTACTTTCTGAAGCTATCAGAATTGACCTCACACAATTAAAATCTATAATCTTTAGCTAATCAGAGATTAAGTTATTAGTATTTCATCTACTAGGATACTTAGAGGTGTGCCATTTAGGCTAGATTTACACCCAGTTTGGGTTTTGACCAATTTTGGTTATCTATGTTATACTACTATTTACTCTTCAACAATTGTAATTATTTTGAGGATCTCATTTCAACAATTCCAGAACATACTCCCTACATCTGGGTACTTTATCCAGATGGTCAGAGTATATATTTTTTGTCATAGTACAATGATGTTTAGAAAAGCAGAGCATTCTAAGGGTCCTGAGCTTCATAGCGGTTGAACAAACTTCCTGAGAGCTCTTCGTGATTCGGACACCATTTGGACTCTCAACGGGCCAATCAACCATAAATTGAGGCTTATGACACTCTGGAACGTACAAGCAGCGGATTTCCAGCAAAACTGCTCTCGAAACTGTAGGCCTAGTGGCTGGGAGAGGTGGCCGCTCTCCCGACCTTGGGCCTGCACCATGCAGAGAGTGGCTAGCAGCCCCGTTACCCTGCCCCCTGAACCGGTCCCCATTGAGTGCTTACCTGACAACAGTCTAATCATCAGTGGATGCTGGTGTCCACCAAGGAAAATCTGCAGGGCTGAATACTTGTGAACTACAAGTTAAGATGGCCGCTGCCACAGTCACAAAGCTCTGGGCTAACCTTGAGGAGTGTATCGAGTGGGCCTTCGCACAACAATGGTCCCAACTCAAGGCTCACACAACCGAACGGGTGCAAAGGCATAAGACAATGTATGACGCTACCTCCACAGCCCATTGTGAGACAAGCTTTGATCTGCAACGCAGCGGTGTTACGAGCGAAGTGGCGGAAGGAGAGGCGGAAAGCACCACAACCCCGCAATAGCCGCTCCAGGATCTGCCAGCACTAACCTAGGCATCAGTCCACACGGGAAAGTCTCCCCAGGCATAGCTCACATCCTCAGGTGATATATATTCAGTGACGAAGGTAACCACAAATGAGATCCCGAGACTGAAAGGGAACGGGCCATTGAGGAAGTGCTGGACTTTGTTAAAGCCTGGGGCTGGTGGGGTAGCTCCGGGGGTACCCAGTATATTCTACCACCGCTGGGCAGGCTGCTCGGGTGTGATACTTTAGCATAACTTCATTTGGAACACAACTGCAGATAAATAATACATTTGATACTGTAACTTTAAGAAAGTATAATTTATTGAAATGAAGTAATTTAACTTTAGTAATCTTCTGTAGCAATATGATTTGAAAATAATAAAGCATAAGCAAAGTTAAATCCTGCTTGGAATTGCTTTAACAGAGATAGCATTCAGTAGAAATAAATAAACAAGGTAACTCCTTAATTAGGAAAATATAATATAGTCCATTACACATCAATTAAGGAATAGGAGAAAGGAAATGCTTATTTTAGAAATATATCAGAGTCCTTTGGATTCAGGCAGTAACTGAATTAAATTAGGAAAGCATAGTTAGAGTAACTGAATCCCAGAGGGCAGACAAGTATCCCATGTATCCTACATAGTAACGTTAGGTATCATCCATTAGTAAATCTCCTTAACTGAAGAACGTAACTGTATTCCCGGGAATAATGAGAATGGAAGTCCTTTGCAACTGTTAATGAAGATTTAGGATGCCAGCAGTATACTGAGGATTTGCAGAATTTCATGGTCAAGTCTGTTCCGAGTCTGGGAGTGGAGAAGTCAGCGTAGTCAGGATCAGGTAGAAGAGGTTTGGAACACAGGTGATCAATAGAATGTGCTCTCTTAGCAGTTAGCAACAAAGTAGCAAATATCAAAGTGGCAAATTGATTGAGCACCGGAGGTCAGGTGCAGCTTCCTTTTAACGCAGGACATCACAAGCATAGGTGGGACCTGACCGGTGAACCAGGAAGTACTGCAGAGTGTATCTACCGATCAGTAATCATGATATCGGGACAGTGGGCATAGGCTGAACACCACCCTTTTGCTTGGGCCTCAAGACTCATACAAAGCAGTGTTTTTATCCCAGCACCACTACCCACTCACTTTAAGTTCCATGTTTTATGGTTTACGTTTTCCGTTTTACTTGTGTTCTCAATGGCTTTACTCTCCTGCTTGTATTCCTACAGCTCTGTTGCTCTTTACCTACTCACTATTGCATACCGGGCCTCTTATCAAGGATATAACTCTCACCTGTTACTAATGTATGGGATATGTGTTTATACCTACTTATGCTAGTACTATCTAAATTCACACAAGCTAATGCTAGTTTTGTTGTCCGTTCAGCGAATACTCTCTTAATATCTTAAAATGAGATGTATCTATCAACTAGGTTTATATTAGTCTTGCATTATGTATTACTCATGCTCAACATGCTATTATAACTTGGTACCATTTTCTTCTATGACTGTATCATCTCAATAAAACAAAGACTGATAGAAAAAATCCTTATTTATTATGTTGACAAACGGCAACATCAAAAACAAAAAAAAATATTTGGTCACAAATCCACTTACGATAATTATGTTTTGTCAAAACGAGATTTTTAAAAACATTTATTTTAAATCTAAAAAAAAGAAAAGAAAAAAACCCTGTAGTCTATAACAATAAAAAAATACTAAAAAATAACATTGCATATATTCATACTAAATAAGCGTGAAAACCATATGCACTAACCATAGCTGATCTATTCAAAGCACATTTATTATTAGAATTGTTTCCATGATGCTAAGAAAGCAAGACAGGCACTGTAAGTACACCACATGTAGGTTTTAAAGTAACATTTTTCATTTTCTGCAGCAGAAAGTAACAAGTGATTGAGCTAGAGTTTAAAAATATAAAATAAAACAAAACATGCCCAATCCTCAATGAGCATCTGGACTGATAATTTTAAACTTCAAAAGTTAGGCATGCTGAAAGAAGCAATATTCCAATAAAAAAAACAGTCCAAATGCTTATACCAGCAACTAATAAAATGTGTTTAAAGCAATTTTATGAGTTGACAGAGTATGAATTAATATACTTTCCACTCACCTATTATAGCATTTGCTTGCAAACAACTTCCTTTTTTAATAAGCAGAAGTATTTCTTATATATTTTTTCTATTTTAACCATGCGTTATAGTCAAAAGAAAGATGCATATAAAGACTACTTGTAATTAAGTATTTTTTTAATGCTATATTATTTAATATTCATGAATCTTCTCCCCACCACAAAAAAAAAATCAAACTTGGAACAGTGTTCCAGTAAGGGTCACATAACACAAGAAATAAAGAAATATATAAAATAAAACTATGTATAACTTCAAAGAAACCAGAGCCTGGATAGCAAGCTGGCATATGGTTGCCAAATCTCAATAGCCAATTACATGCTTAGAAAAGTACACAAGACACAATGATCAAAACAATGTTTTACCCTTAAAATTAAAGTGGTTCTTGCTTGTCTCGACTATGCAATTTTAGACCTCACTTTTAATATGCTGCAAAAATTGATTCTCAATTCTCAATTTGGGTGTACCTTCAAACAATTACTTGTATATAGATGAATTTGTCTTCTCCAAGAGTTTTCGTCGCTTCTGGTCTGAGAGACGTATTAGCAATGTAGAAGGATTCATAAATATTTATGTTTGTGTACTATTTGGACAAAGGTGATTTATTATTTCAAATTAATTATAATAATTGTTGGACTAAAATTCTACTTAAGAAATGTGACAATTCTGCTCCAGTTGTATCTTTTTCACACAACAACATTAGACTGACATTAAAGGAACACTATAGTGGTAGGAATACAAAACTGCAATGTTTTAGATTGCTGGGTTAAAGGAACACTAGAGGGTCACACGTGAATTTCTGACCCAAAAGTGTTAAAACCACCATCTGGCGTCCCTTGCCCTTCTAAATATAGAAAAGGCTCATCTTTATTAAAGACTGCTACTGTTGGCTCTGCCCAAGATCTGCCTTCTAGGCTGACATCATCACACGTTAAGATTTGAGCCAATCACAATGTTTTCTCATAGGAAAGCATTGGATTGGCTGAGCTTGTCAAAGATGCAGATCAAGGGCAGAGTCAGCACAAGCCAAACACAGCCCTGGCTAACCAGCATCTCCTCCTTGAATCAATGTATCTCTTTGAGACTTCAGAGTCTTCATGCAGAGGGTGGAGACACTGTGCAGCACTGCCCCAGTCATGGAGGTATCCCTAGGCTGTAATGTAAACACTGCCTTTCCTCTGAAAAAAACAGTGTTTCCTGCAAAAAGCCTGAAGGGACTGGTTATACTCACCAGAATAAATACAATAAGCTGTAGTTGTTCTGGTGACTATAGTGTCACTTGAAGTGGACAGGGACAGTACACCTAGACTACTTCCACGAGATGAAGTGGTCTTGGTGCCTATAGTGTCCTTCCCTTTTATCCTGCTCCAGTTATTATCACACAGATACGGTTACAGATCACAGATGGATTTGGAAAGCACAACTCATCCTTAAAAGCAGTGAAAGCCTATACAAGCACTATGTAGATCACAGGCATAACCAAGCACCTACCTACTTGGTAGGCCAACAGGTTTGGTTATCAACAAAATATTTCAGATTCACTTGTGCTTCACATGGACCCTAATACATTGAGCAGCTTTCCATTCTCAAGATCACATCTCCAATACAAAAGTACTTAATTACCTACTACTGTATTCATCACACGTTTAATATCTCTGCTAAAACTGGTTTCAGATGATCCCTTTCCAAGTGGTTCCACTCCACCCCCTAAACTGGTTATTGTGAATGGTGAACAAGAATTTAAAGTGGAGTAGATTCTTAGACTCCAGTATACTGGAAGAGTTACAGACCCAAAGACTGATCCTGGGAACCCCGATTGAATATTCAAACACCTGTTAAAATACATGCCTTCCATATTGTAACGGAGCTCTCCGTACTCCGACCGAGTACCCTCCTAATGGCCGAGTACCCATCCTAATGGATGCTCCTAGCGCTTCCTGAGGGCTCCAAGCGCTCCGCCAGACACCACAACCACCGTAGATCCCACGAACCGCCGCAGCTTGGTTGGGGTCTCGCCGTCTCCTACCCACCCTGGACCTACGACAAGGCTCCAGGTTCCAGTGGGTGAATTTCTCCTCCAAGAGAGTGAAGCAGGAACAAGCTCTTAAAAGAGCTTAGTAGTGATTATCCAAGGGAGTATGCAGAGCATAGCAATCCCTTGTAGTGATATAGCAATTCCCCCAATAAGAGACAGGACTCTAGATTGAGGGTGAAGAAGAACTGATGTTTAATGGCAAGTACTCTGCTTTTATGCAGTGCTCCCCTGCAAGGGAGACGCCCACAGGCAATTATACATTAACCAACGAGATAACGGTTACATCCCACAGATTCCCCCCCCTCTGCTTGAGAGATAATGGAGTTTCTTACTGTATCTACTCAATTATCTCCAAGCTAAAACTTATACTTTTTTTATCTATTTTTATAACTTTAAAACTATACATTCATTCTTCATAAACATTACATATTATTAATCAGCATACTTTACTTACAAACATATCCAAAATACAGTCAATTCCATCCAGGGGTTAAAGAGTTAGCTTGAAGTCCTTTATGACCGACCGCAAGCACATTTTCCTGCCCAAAACAGTTCCATAGTACAACAGGCCTCCCAGCAGTCCTTCTTTCTCGACTTTGGGGTCCTGTCTTGCTTTAGTTCCCTGGTGACCCACAACTGGGAACACCAGGGAACTATCCCTGGGCAGCAGAGCAGGATCACATGATGAAATGCAGTCCTGAAGGCTGGGGATCAGCCAAACTGATAGTCAGTGCAGCGAGCGGGCCCATCCCTTACCAATATTGTAGAGGCATCACTAGTGATGCTCCCTTATGGCCCCACCCACCCAGCTCCAAATTGTGGGAGCCATGATACAGGGTAACTAGAAGTAAGCACCAGATGATGCACACTGACAATTCTGATGCAACCAGTTGCTTATAAAAGACATTTAATTAGATTAATTGAATCATCCTGTGTAAATAATCAAAAAAAAAAAAAAAAAAAAATCTTCTTTCTGGAAGACCTTGGAGATTGTTAGACAGGATATCTAAACAAAGTGCATCATGAAAATGAAAACTAAAGAAGAACTATCTCAGCAAGTCTGGGATAAAGTTCTGAAGAAACGCCAAACGGGAATTTTTCTAGAAAAGGATAAACACCTAACAAGGTAAAGAGGGCAATAGCCAGAAACGCAAACAGGAAGCCAATGGTAACACTGAAGGAGTTGAATAGATCTACCACTGACATGGAAGTAATTGTCCATACAACACTCTCTTGTCTCATGAAACCGAAAATAATGTTTTATCTTTCATGTAAAATGTTATGTATGGCACAAAGCCAACGCTGATTTTTCACGGTCAGGAACTTGGAAACGGATCAGGACTGAGAACAAAGTAGAGGCAGTAAGTACAGGGAAATTTGTTTCTTAGATGCACAACTCAGACTGGGGCAGGATAATCATCCTAAACACACATCCAAAGCTGCAGCAAAGTTGTTTAAATCAAGAACTTGAATATCTCAGAATGCCCCAGTCAAAGCCCAGACTCAATACGCCTGAGAATCTGTGGAAAAACTAACCTGACAGAATTTGGGCGATTTTTGGAAAGGAAAAAAAAAGATCAATATTTTATGTAAATGTGACAGACACATTTGTGACAGACACTTACCCAATAATCAGCAAGTGATTAGAATCTGTGTGAGCAGATATTATTGACAGCCAGCAGGTAAAAACTAGTAACAGGATTGAAAACCTGTCGGTAAATAGAAGCAGCTACTAAATACCAGCTTGTACCAGAAATCAGCCCTCATAGCTGTTTGAGCAGCTAATGGTAACTGTGTCGCATCATACAGATTACGCATTTTGTGCAAATCAAGTGGTAAAAAAACAATAAAATCCGTTTTCATTCAAAGTTGTATTCAAAATTTGGAAACATCTCATAGGGAAAATACTTCTGCAAAGGTACTACAGGTAGACCATACCTTTGATTTGAAGACTGATGCTCTCTAAGCTGTAAAAATGTTTCCTCATAATCCTTTTCCTTCCTTCGCAACTCATCTCGGAGTACATCTGCTGTATGCTCTAGTTCTTCTATGTGACTCCGCTGGGATTCCACCATATTTTCTCTAAAAAGAGAAATAATTTGAGAGTTAATTTCGATAATAAGAATGAGGCGTTAAATTTAAACAATGATACATTTTGTAGCAAATTTGATAAAAAGTTTTTGAATAACAATCTAAAATACATAAAGGGACACTATAGTCACCAGAACAACTACAACTCAATGTATTTGTTCTGGTGAGTATAATGAGTATCTGCAGGCTTTTTGCAGTAAATACTGTCTTTTCAGAGAAAAGGCTGTGTTTACATTACAGCCTAAGGACACCTCCAGTGGCCACTCCTCACAGTGGCCACTAGAGGGGCTTCCCGGGGCAGTGCTGCACACTGTGAAGCACAGACATTCAGTGTCTCTGCATGGAGTCACTGAATTTTCTGCATGGAGACACTGATGCTGATTGGCCAGGGTGGCATTTGGCTTCGTCCCCCCAGCCCGCCTCCTTGGCGGAGATCATCAGAATTGACAATCTCAGCCAATCCAAGGACAGCATTGTGATTGGCTAAGGTCATCACTTCTGACGATGTCAGCCATGGAGACGAATTAGAGGCAAAACCAGCACTAGCAACTGGAATAAAGGTAATATTTATTATATTTAGGTGGGTAAGGGGGGGCTAGATAGTGTTTTTAACAATATTGGGTCAGAAATATGTCTGTATCCCTGACCACATAGATTTCCTTTAAAAAAACATCAAAAATAATGCTTCCAGACAATCCAATGCTTTCTCATGAAAGCATTAGATTGGCTGAGCTTGTCAATTCTTATGATCTCAGCCAAGGAGAGGTGGCTGGGTGGAGCCAAACACCCCACTGGCCAATCAGCATCTACTCATAATATCCAACTATATTAAGCTGGGACTCTAGGGTTCCTTTAACATGTAATAATAAAAGTAGAAAATTTAATTTTTTTAACATTTATCATTCCCTTTTTCTCTCTGACTACTTTTGCACGTGCAACATTTCCAAGAAGAAATAACATAAGCTGTCCTAACATGCTCAACACAAGAGAGTCTCTTAACTTGATGTAAAATTGATGTAGATGTCATATACAAATGAGTGGCTCCAATTCAGTGAGTGACAGGCACCTGTAGCGTAGTAAAATGCTGACGCTTCTGATGAAAGCATATTTCTGATGAAACCTCCAGGGTGAAATGCGTAAAGTGTGGCTCTGTCTTCCATTGTGATTGCGATATATATATATATATATATATATATATATCTTGTTTATCATAATAAAATTGATCATTTTAACTATAAATTGTATCTATTTAGAATAAAAAAAAAATTGGCTTCCTGATCAACATATATCCCAGGTGGGATCATACCACCAAAGCGCTTATACTAGAGCAGGTCAATGCTCTAGTTCATGTGAGTGAGATACCTACCTCTTCGTATATGCACTACCACTTTGATATCTATATTGCACTACTGGATATTCCACTTTTTGTCTTCACATATGCGAGACACAGATAAAGTCTACCAACACTGTAGCTGAAAATATATCCAGTGACGGAGATTGTACCATCTACGCCCTATACAGCAGAGCTCTTTGTAGCTCTATAAACTGTGAGTGAGTTTTTGCTATAGCACTCTACTTCACTGTGTTAAAGTCATACTGCACATTTATTGTCTTTCTTTTTCCTTTTTCTTTGAGATACCATACACGGTATAACAGGCAAAGACTTCATAGACTTAACAAAAAAGTACGTACATATGATTTATATTTGACCTCATTTTTTTACATTACTGGGTTTTAAGGCGCGGTTACCTATTTTTTGTATTTGTCTTTTGTCATTCACATATGTATGTTTACCAGTTTAGACATTTAATAAATTAACTTATCAAAAACAAGTGACATTTAATTTATGACATGTTTATTT
Organism: Pelobates fuscus; assembly: GCF_036172605.1. Classification (NCBI taxonomy): domain Eukaryota; kingdom Metazoa; phylum Chordata; class Amphibia; order Anura; family Pelobatidae; genus Pelobates; species Pelobates fuscus. The sequence goes on from NC_086328.1 coordinate 48,788,901, forward strand.
TATGCTGTCCCTTGATAAAAGCACAATTTTAGGTGCCAAAACATTGGGGGTGTCAGATTATTTATGTCCGGCTCAGATGCCTCTTTTACTATATATGTTTTGTTAATGTTGTTTTTGATTAGTGTTATTGTATTCAGTTATTGTTAGTGTTATTGTATTCAGTCATTTTGTTTTGTTATTGTAGTGGTCTGCATCCTTTAGTATAAATTTATATAGTGATTTATTTCATATGATAGGGATGCCTCTTTAGGATAGCACCTTGTTTTCATTGTTGATGTGACAGTCTTTTCCTATTTGTGCTTATTATATTTATGTTTTTAGCATGTATTTAATCTGCTATTTACGTTCTGAGCAGATTTTAGTCAATCCATCAACTCCGATTGTCATCAATGAGAATTTATTCTAGAGAAAAATACTGAAAAGATACATATTGCGCTGGCATATGTGTAAATGTTACTGTACAAATTTGCTGCCGTTTTTATATAAAATCAGATTGTAGTCAGAATTGAGATTTCAGATTGTGGTTCACTAATGTCTTCATTACTTATTTTAATCCAAGTGCTCTTTTTTTCTGTGCACCGTTATCTAGCTCACTGTCAAAATTTCATACAGTCATACAGATAAAAAAAAACACTTTTTTTTTAGCAATATGTTAGTACATTAGTGCTTGAAAACATACAGATTTCTTATCTCTGCCCTGGCATCCTCCAGTAAGTTATGCCCATATCGTGGAAGAGCAGCGGGTGTCGATTTAGCATTCATCTCTGAATCAGGCATTCTCATTCCTGAAATAATTAAGATGAAACATAGCTCATTAGTATTAGTTGAACATTGTCATATATGTATAGGTTGAAATAATGTTTAAAACAACTGTATATTAATAATAATAATAATTCAATTGGATACTACAGGATATCTTTGACACCTTTGTTTATCTAAGGATTGTTATAGAAAATATCAAAGAAACACTAAAGCACCTTAATCTTTACAGCGTATTGTAGTAGTAATGCTGCAAGGAATATCTCTAGTTTTTATCATACTACTAATTACAAATTACAAATTACCCGTCCAAATTTGGACAATAATAATAGGATCTAAGCACTGGGATGGCTAAGATCTTCCAATAATATTTGCTTCAACCATCTCAGCCTGTCCGACACTGACCATGCAAAAATACATGAAATGTGTCAGGACTAAAATGACTTAATGTCACTTTTTGGAGACTAATGTTTGAAATATACATTAGACTAGTTTGGGATGTCTAACACTATGCAATGTGATGGCTCGGTTAAGCCAAAATTGCTTTGTGAGAATCAATTTGGCCGTACAAAACATATTGGCGGCATTAGTGCTAACCCATACATTTAAAGCACTGAACAATTCCAGCCCCTCTTATATCTGCTCAATGATCCATAGGTATGCCCCTCCTCGCTCCCTCTGCTCTGCCCGTGACCACCTCCTGACCGCTGCTCGCACCCGTACGGCCAACTCGCGCTTGCAAGGCCTCTCGCGGGTGGCTCCTTTCCTATGGAATAGCCTGCCTACCGCCATCAGACTCTCCCGTAGTCTTCAATCATTTAAGAAGAGCCTTAAAACCCATCTCTTCAGGAAATCTTATGACCTCCCAGAGTAACCTCTACCTTACATACCTGCCTCTTGATCTCTCCTATAGGGCAGTGCTTTACTCTCTCCTCCAGCTCTGCTTCACTCCCACCCTATTTGATCGATATTTCTTTCCTAACGTGTCTTATACTCCATCTCCTATAGACTGTAAGCTCGTTTGAGCAGGGTCCTCTTCAATCTATTGTTCCTGTAAGTTTTCTTGTAATTGTCCTGTTTATAGTTACATCCCCCCTCTCATAATATTGTAAAGCGCTACAGAATCTGTTGGCGCTATATAAATGGCAATAATAATAATAATTAGGGTTAAACGTATGTGGTCTGGCCAATGCTTGCTAGCCACAACCACGTAAATAGTTTCCAAATAAAACCATAAATATGACTATGGACTATATATGACTATCATATTAGTTTAAAAGCTCCCTTATACACATAATGCGGCAGGCCATTGTAATAAATAAATAAAAAAAAGCTACTGCGGTCTGGCAGCTAACAAAAGCCACACCTGTGGGCATTTGTTGGGACATTCAACTCAAATAATGAGGGGTGAACAGGTCGCAGTACATCCCCATGCCCGTACCTGTGGTTAACAGGTGGAAGCTCTAATATTGATAACAATGGAGGGGGCCAAGAGTGGGCATGAAACTATTACACTTGTCTCCCCTGCTTTATTTTTTTTTAATTAATGGTCCCACCATGGGGGCACAAGGGGTGGACAGTGATGCTTACAGATGGGTGCACAGGGAGTTATATGTTAATAGTGACTATACAGTTGCTAGTCATTTATTGCAGCAAATAACCATTGGCTTCTTGTTGTTTAGCAAACATGCCCCGCTTGTGGCATGGTAAGAGGAGCATGGGGGAAGTATAAAACCTCTTTGTACTAATATGGGGATCATAGTGACCCCACAGGCAGGTTTTAACTATTTGAACACTGGCTGCAAGTGCAACCAGTGGGCATACAGTTAACATTGAATCCTGAAACAACCACACAGCTCAGTCATGGGCAGTTTTGATAACTTCGGGATTAGGGCATGTGCAGGCTCATAATTCGTTTTTTCAGTTAAACAGACAATTGGCTCGAATTTGGCCAAATTATCATTCTGCAGAAACCGACTAACAAATATAGAGATGAAACTATACATTGGTTTAACCTTTTTTGGGCCTTACCCCAATGCCATCAACATAAACATGGATTTAAAAGTGAGGCCTATATATTTTTAATTGGGAGAATAGGACAGCTTCAGTCTACACCTGTTTAAGCATAACTCATATAAACTTACTCCAACTTACATATGGAACATATTTAATTCATGGAACTGGAATTCGTATCATGTGAAAGTATGTGTCATAACTGAGTCTCTGGTGTACTATTTAATTGTGAATACTATTGGATTGCTTGTTTATAAGAAAATTGGGACAACAGAAATGTCATTCATAAGAAAAGTAAATGTAAACTGTTAAAAATAAAATACACATAACTTTATAACAAGACAAGTTAGGTGTATAGGAACTTCACAACAAGACATGTTTTCCAGACAAGTTGGATGTAGAGAAACAAAAGCTAGTTAGGGCCAAGGGAAACGAGGATATACGATAATTGCATATTCTTCTGTCTACACCAAGCCACTTGATAGGACTACTAGACTCCAACAATCCACCAGGCACATAATGAAAACTTTAACATTCACTTAGTTAGAATGTTCACTTAATATTATTTCATTAGCTAAACTTATCTTTGGGAAGGGTGCAGAAAGCATGTGACAGGCCAAAATGTCAATCAATTCAGCATTTGACATCATACAAAGTAAAGTGTTAATATTTTATAAAAACACCGTAACACTTTTGAAGCATCCAAATCACAATGTAAATTGCTGCAATAAAAGCAAATATGAATTTATTTTCAAACTGACTTTAATACTCTCGTCAGTCACACACAGTGCATGCCGCTGCAGCAGAGATTATAAGATTTATTTATAATCTGCGAAAGACATTTTAGATTCCTTAGGAATAAACATAATTATAGTGGGCCAAATAACTGTAATAAAAAGAGTTAAGATCAATCAACCTTTCTAACCCACTATTTTGATGAAGTAGGTAAACCAATAGTAACATTATTTATGTTCAAACATGGTTACATTTTGGGACCGAAACAAAACAATAGGTGAAAAAAAAAGCACTGATACGAAAGGGTCCTGAATATAAGATCATTGGATAATGACAGAATCCCAACAATGACAAGAAAAGTTTCAATATGAAATCTAAAAAGGGACCAAATGCAAATAGAAAGACTTCAGAAAGCAGTCGTAAATGGAAATTACATAAGCATAACAAACATAAAGAAGAAATGCCGTTTTAAATAGTATAGTCATACTCACTTAGAATACATCAAATTATTTAACCTATTTGATGAACAAACCAGACTATGGGGAAAGCAATTTGTTAACAAACATGAAAGAAGTCCTTACTGTAGATGACAGTAAAAAACAAATCACATACCCCTGCGAATATTCTCCTGTGCAAAAACAGCTTCAGTCACTTTGCGCAAACCAGTATCAATTCGAGACTGTACAAAGCTGTAGGGAGTATGTCTGTGGCCCTGCACTTGTAGTTGCTGCTTGGCTGCTATCAGGCGGTTCTGTAGGCCTTCCTTCTGCTTCTCCAACTCACGGACATTCTCCTGTAATTGTTCTATCATCTCTTCCAATTCAACATCCCTACCAGATCGTCTTGGAGCACTCGACCCTTGCTCAGCTTTCTTCTTGTCTTGTACCAGCCTGATCAACTTTGTAGCCATCCTAAGAAAAGTATTGTAGCAGAAGATTATATTTTTAAATGTATTTATTTTTATATTTAAAAAAAAATACATTCATATTTAGAAGGTTAAGGATTGATTACTGTGTAGGCTCTGCACAGGACTTACAAAAAGAACAATATGGAGATGATGAGTAATGATGATGTAGTAAGCTAGCACTGGCACTGTGTTTTTCCTACAGAGGAGCACCAAAAGGGTTTTAATATGTAAACTCTGCAGACTCTATACGTAGATAGATTAGCAAGCGCCAGGATAATATAGCGTCTAGGGAAAGGTGGAATCAATTCTAAACATTTCAAAGCTTTTTTGGGTATGAAGTTATGATCTACATATGGTCAAAGAATGCACAATTTCCCAGTTTTATAAACTAAGTGTGCAACTCCTTGATAAAAGGGGATTTCACATTTTAAAAGAGGTGTGCTCCTGTTACCATACTGGAGCACCAGTGTATGCACATCTACGTGTGAATCAATGTTTACACAGGAAAGCTATGGAAGAGCAGGAGCAATCCTTAGAACGTTCTCATAAGGCCCAAAAATCCTTGAGCCCTAAATATGCTGCTGGTTATTTGCGCTACAATAGCTTGCTTAATGTAGGTAAACATTTAACATTTTGCGGCCATAATTCAAAAATGCTGCACCCTGCATGAAACCGCAAGACCACTCCTTCTCTCCAATTAACACAAAGATGAAAAGGAATGTGAAAGTCAGCAAGAAGGAGCATTCTGCTAAAGCTTCCAGTACAGAGTGAAATAATGCTTTGCAGATTTTGATAGAACTATTACTGCCTGTGAAAGGGTCCTTTGAAGATAATTGAAACCACTGGGTAGCAATCTGCTTTATAGCACTGACAAATAACAGTTTCCTAAGGCTTATCATTTAAGTGTGGTAAAAGAGAGAGAAAAAAGGATGCATATTTACTCCATATGTACAGAAAGTTTCATTGTTACAGCATGCCTAGCCTTATAGGACAGGCTGCGTGTTAAAGGACAAACTTGTACAATATGGACACAATGGGCTATGCCTGTAATTTTCAAATACTTTGTAGACCACAAAGAGGTTGCTCATAAACAAGAGTGTTAGAAGGATTTGGGGTTTTTCCACTTTTTGTGTGAAGTGTAAACGGAGATTATAATGAAATGAAAACCAGATTTTAAATCTTAAATGTCTAAAGGCGACAGAGTTTCTTTAGCTCTAGTAAACTTGTGGGCACATTCTGCGTATAAGCTACAAACGATCAACCACCACTATCTATGGGAAAAATAAACTGTTATTGGTAGGGACATCAAGAAATTAAACAAAGATGTGTGTGTGATTTGTTACTTGGCGGTCATTTATTTACAGATTACACTGTGCACACAACTGGCTCTAGCTTAAAAAAAAAAAACACAGTCACATATGCAAAGCAGTCACAAGCATGTTCTGTTTGTAGTCGGCTAATGCTGCCAAAATCACTTTTACACACTAAATTATATAAGCATTTTTTCCTGTTCATTTGCCTCAAGTTTTATTGGCATAGCGATTTTTCCTTGATTATTCAAGCATATATAAAGCAACTATAACCTACATGCATTATTTAAGAGCCCAAAGCAATCTTCTTCTGTAATAATGAAGTAAACAGAAAAAATGTATAATATTTGTAATAGATAATCACTTGATATGACTAAAACATTTTATGTGTTCTTTATCAGCAGAAGGGTTTGAAAACCTGAAAGAAAACTGTAAATATAGTATTCTGTATATTTTGAACATGATAGCATATAACGTTAGAGTGGGGTAAAAAAAAATAATTCTCTCAGACACAAGATTGGCTCACAGTTACAGACAGACAAGTTAAGTTTAAAAGCGTATTACAGCGATTTGATTTTCATAACCAACATTTCTGTAACTGTAGAAACATCTCCCAGTGTAGAATTAACCAACCATAAATCAGCTTTCTGGTTTACTGTAATATTAGTCAAGAGTAATACTGCACAGTTGAAAGATACAAGATTTACATGTGTGGAATTCTTGATCAATCCTCCATCCTGCTACGAGTACAAAAGGAATAGGAGATGGTCAACCAAGAAAGAGGGCCATCACATGGACAGCTGATGTTTTTATCTCTCACATAAATGGGAACACACCTTAAAATGATATATAACAGTATGAACTGGATGTTGAAATGTATAAGTATGCACAACAGATATTAGTAATGTCCAAGAGGCTTCACAATGACTTATGAAAACCAAAATGTCCACTGTTGTGATAACAGAGGACATCAACATGTAATGGGCAATATTCAACAACTGGTTAGATCAAAAGGCAGTAAAATAAATCAATAAAAATGGACATCAAGAAATAGTAATGCAAAACAATAAAATGATGTTATATAGCAGTATCATCAATCATGTGATTGTGAGATTATTTGAACATGGTAGAGCATTAGTTTCATATTCCAGTCAATGCTTGATTTAGGACTGGACTATCATGCTGCAACCACTGATTCTTAAGAATAACAGTACAGCAGATGTGTGTTTTGTTAACATGATGTAAGAGTATATATCTTCTCTGGCAATCCATGTATTCTATTGCTTTGCCACTAATGTTGTGTAGTAATCACTAGACGGCCTTAAATCTAAAACAATTCTACACTTTACAAGCAAAGTACTTCTACTTACAATAGATTATCACTTCAGTTATTAAAAACGTGTACAGCATGGATTAGCTCTTTAAATCTTCCTGCGAATTATATTATAAACTCTATCAGCCTGAGAAGGACTAAGACTTCACTTTGACCCAAATAAAGCACATTATTACTATACTGAAATTGATTTTCCATGTTTTATTCTGTCAGTAAGGTGAAGTCCTAATCCAAGGATAGCTCTGAATGTTCTTTTAACATATTTAATAATATGTTCCCTTAAGAATTACACAAATATTTCTGCACCTTTATTTTTATCTATGTACACAGTATTTTTGTAAAGAATGTCGTATCTAAGTATATAGAAACAAACACTGACACCAACGTAACTCACATCAATTTTTTCGAACAACACGCCAATTAAATCACACAAAACAAGTAACAAGTAATGGAAAGCAATGTCTCCACCTTTTGATTTTATCCTCTTGTTTTCGTACATGCTGTTTAAGCAGGAAGTTTTCATCGTGTATGCGTAAATATCTGTCTTCCAAATCTTCGCGAGTGATTCGGGATACTGACTGCCGGGCCTTGACACTTTTAGCAGCTGAAGGCTCTATCAATAAAAATATATTTTAAAAATATATTATTTTATGGATTACCTAAAACTTTCACACATAATACAGGTATAACATTACTAAAAAACATATAATCATAAAATATTTTTTATGGATAAATTGTGCTCCACATGTTAAGACCAATAAAAACAAGTAACAGCTTGTAAGTTGAAATATAAAGCCACGCAAAATGAATTGACAAATCCACAAAAATGAGTACATAAAGTGTACTAGGTACACATAGAGAATGGGACACAGGATGCTAACATGTTTCATGCCTAACGGGCACTTCCTCGAAGATCTCCCTATGCCCCCCTATTTTTACCCCAAATCAAAACAAATCTTTCCCCATGTGACAAGTTGGACATTTACCTCTAGTACTATATATTGTTTTTCCCCTACCATTCCGAGTTTTTGCTTGTTGACCCCTTCACTCTATCTCCACTTATGTTCTTCATGGTTTCCCAACCCTTTTCTTCAAAGCATTTAGTTTTGAGTCCTACATAACAAAACCCACCCTATTCCTTACACATGTTTTTACTGTAATATTGAAGTTAATTTAAAAGTCCACAAAACTCTGAAGCCTAACAAAATGTAAATAAAACGCAAAAGTGTTCAATGTCTTTTCTTAGAATTGACGTTGTCAAAGCCTGCTAGTTACCTTTGCTTTGGTGATATGAACACTCACTGAATAAGGGAAATACAAAGAACAGGATAATACTACAGTGAGGGAAAAAAGTATTTGATCCCCTGCTGATTTTGAACATTTGTCCACTGACAAAGAAATGAGCAGTCTATAATTTTAATGGTAGGTGTATTTTAACAGTGAGAAACAGAATTAAAAAAAAAAAAAAAAAAATGCACGTCAAAAAAGTTATAAATTGATTTGCAAGTCAATGAGTGAAATAAGTATTTATATCAATCAGCAATATTTCTGGCTCCCAGGTGTCTTTTATACAGGTAACGAGCTGAGATTAGGAGCACTCTCTTAAAGGAAGTGCTCCTAATCTCAGCTCGTTACTTGTATAAAAGACACCTGTCCACAGAAGTAATCAATCAATCAGATTCCAAACTCTCCACCATGGCCAAGACTAAAGAGCTTTCCAAGGATGTCAGGGACAAGATTGTAGACCTACACAAGGTTGGAATGGGCTACAAGACCATCACAAAATGGCTTGGTGAGAAGGTGACAACAGTTGGTGCGATTATTTGCAAATGGAAGAAACACAAAATAACTGTCAGTCTCCCTCGGTCTGGTGCTCCATGCAAGATCTCACCTCGTGGCGTTTCAATGATCATGAGAACAGTGAGAGATCAGCCCAGAACTACACAGGAGGATCTTGTTAATTTCAAGGCAGCTGGGACCATAGTCACCAAGACAACAATTGGTAACACACTACGCCGTGAAGGACTGAAATCCTGCAGCGCCTGCAAGGTCCCCCTGTTCAAGAAAGAACATGTACAGGTCTGTCTGAAGTTTTCCAATGAACATATGTATGATTCATAGGAGAACTGGGTGAAAGTGTTGTGGTCAGTGGAGACCAAATTCGAGCTCTTTGGCATCAGCTCAATTCGCCGAGTTTGGAGGAGGAGGAATGCGGCTTATGACATCAAGAACACCATCCCCACCGTGAAACATGGAGGTGGAAACATTATGCTTTGGGGGAGTTTTTCTGCTAAGGGGACAGGACAACTGCACCGCATCAAAGTGACGATGGACGGGGCCATGTACCGTCAAATCTTGGGTGAGAACCTCCTTCCTTCAGCCAGGGCATTGAAAATAGGTTGTGGATGGGTATTCCAGCACGACGATGACCCAAAATACACAGCCAAGGCAACAAAGAAGTGGCTCAAGAAGAAGCACATTAAGGTCCTGGAGTGGCCTAGCCAGTTTCCAGACCTTAATCCCATAGAAAATGTGTAGAGGGAGCTGAAGGTTCGAACAGCCAAACGTCAGCCTCAAAACCTTAATGACTTAGAGAGGATCTGCAAAGAGGAGTGGGACAAAAGCCCTCCTGAGACGTGTGCAAACCTGGTGGCCAACTACAAGAAACGTCTGACCTCTGTGATTGTCAACAAGAGTTTGCCAAAAAGTACTAAGTCGAAAGGGTCAAATACTTATTTCACTCATTGACATGCAAATCAATTCATAACTTTTTTGAAATGCGTTTTTCTGGATTTTTTGGGGGTTATTCTGTCTCTCACTGTTAAAATACACCTACCATTAAAATTATATACTGATCATTTCTTTGTCAGCAGACAAACGTTCAAAATCATGACTGGTAACATTACTGATCCAATGTACCAACGATCTCTCTTATTTCATGAATGTAATATCTGTATTTCTAATCTGAATTCTACAATGGCAAACATTGTTTTACAAAACAGCACAAAGTCTCATATCAGCACTTGCAATTATGCTTATTAAATTTAGAAGTTGTGCACATCAGGCTGACAATCCCCGTTGGTGGGAAGCTCTGCCACCTTCCACAGGCATGTACCTTCAGGCCACCAACCCATTTCTGACTTTGCATTTCCTAATGTTGGGTGGCATGTAAATGTATCTACTTTATTAACATATTATTGTTGAACAGACCGCTATTCAAGTTACTAAAATTGTTGATGGTACTACATAACATGTCTTAATCAACTTGATTGTGTGCCTTATCTAAAAAAGAAAAAACATATATAGATAATTTTTTTCACAGATTTGTGTTATGTAAAGGGACACTAAAAGCTAAATCGCCGACCGATTTCCTTATATAGATAACACATTAAAGCCAAGTCCTGCCTTCCTAAATAATAATAAAAAAACAAACAAAAAAAAAAAACATACTAACTATCACATACTCAATTTTTGTACAAATAAAGAGCTAACGAAGCGTTACCACTTGGTAATGCTATTTCGTTTCGTTTATAGATTCACTTTAACTCTTGCAGAGCAGTATATGCATTGCATGGGTGCATACAGCACTGCTGCAGAAAATGCAGAGTATGGTGTGAGTGTATAGCATTGCTCCATTAGATGCCCAAGTGCATCCTGAGGCATCATGTGAGGAAAAAGTTGTGAGAAGCCGGTGATTGGACTGTGTGAGGACCCTTACTGAAGTCAGACAGAGGAGGAAGATCAGCACTGAAAGATTCACCTGTTGGTGGATTACAGGTAAGTTTTATTTATTTTTTAATTTTCATGGGGGGGGGGGGTGCTATACCTAATGCACAGTGAGGTATTGTGTGCCAAAAATGACAAACTGAGACAAAGGGTTGGAGTAACCCTTTAACCCCTTAAGGACACATGACATGTGTGACATGTCATGATTCCCTTTTATTCCAGAAGTTTGGTCCTTAAGGGGTTAAAGCATTATATAGATAATGCATTAAAAAATGCAAGATATAAAAATAAACATTACTTCGCTTTAAAGTTCCCTGGAGATGCTGGTAGTTTCAGGCAGGTCTGCCACTTACCAGGAAGAGACATTCAATCCAGAGCAATCTTCTTCTGGTCTGTGAATTCTCTCTAGTCCCATTATCACCTGTCTTTCAAAGCTTTATGGGATAAGTTACATTCAACCTTACGATGAGTGCAACTACTCAATAAACCGATAGTAGCCATACTAGAACTGCACTCAGTTAAAGTTTAGTCCTGTTTCCCATTTTGTGAACCAGGCTACATGTACTGATCGGTAGAGCTATGGTTCATGGCTTAGACTCTCTCTCCTGGGAAAAAAGAGAACTCCAAAGTTTGTGTGCATTATGAACAATCAGCAAGCACAAATTAATCAAAATTTACATCGAGCACCCAGAATTGAGCCTGACTGAAAGCGCAAAGGGGGCAGTTTAAGGTTTGCAGTAATCTCTACAAAAAGTTTTGGTTTAGAACTTCAGCACGGAATGAATGCAGGGTACTCTCTGCACTATCAACTCTGTAACTATAAAAAGTTGGGATGGTACATAGAGTGACCTTTAAATGTAAATTCAGAAACAAAGATCAAAGAGAATTTATACAAAAAAGATAAATAATAAGGCGAGGTGGGTGGTGCTAGGTAAATACACTATCAGACCTTGCGTTATTCCAATTCCTGTAAGACTTGGTCCAAGGTCTTTTACTGGTAGATCTGCAGCAGTCTCGTCTAAAGGAGTAGCCATTATGATACTGTAAAACAAATGGAAAATTCTATTAAATTGCACATATAAGTATACCACTCTTTAGTTCCTAGTGTTTCAGGGTAAACACCAGTAGTAACTTAATAAAACCAGACTCTTTATAAAAAAAAAAAAATAATAATTTTAAACAAAAACAAACAAAAAAAAAACCTCCTTCTGAGGAACTGCTTACATCAAGGTAGGATATCAAAATGATTTGGAATGTAGCAATGTGTCTGGTAAACTATGAAGTTACACTTAGCAGGGAACTGTGACAAATGAACAAATCGTATTGTAAATTTCTGACCAAAATAAACACATTTGAACAAAAATAAAAAATCCATATAATAGTCTAAATTGACGTTTTCTGTGCAAAATTTTCAATTCCCATGTAAACTAGCCACAATTCCGGGTTTTGAAAAAAGAAAAAATTACCCCAAAAACCAAACCATGTAGTCACAGAAAATAAAATGCCATAATACAGGTCATAAATAGCTCAATATGTTGCACAAGCACAAAGTATAGGCATGGGAATCACCATGTCATTAAGTATTCTGGATTACATGCAGCTATAAGAATTGAAACACTAGAGAAACTCTTAAAGTTGGATACTCGCATTTATAAGGAAATCTATGGATGTACATTTTACGAAGACCAAGAAAAGTCTTATGACTGTAAAGTCCATTACAGGTAAAGGCATGTGTCAGTTTATCAGAAATACACAGATTGCCAGACTTCAGATTCCATGGTATGAGATGGAGCATCATACTATTATGTCCTGCTCCTCCAAACCTAGAACTGCCTACTACTATAGCTAACCCTGTCAACTGCTCTACACAGGAAACATTGAAAAATCAAATTTCCCTGGATATATCCATGGCAGCACTACATATGGGTATAGCTCCTCCCCATCTCAATTGGACAGGAACACCTCCTAAATAAAAGAGACTCCTCCCTATACCCCCTCAGTCTTTTTTTCCTGTCCACTTCTCAGGGACAGTGGAGGTTGCATCTCCTAAACTTTTTCTTTTGTGACTTATTCGGGTCTAATTGTACCCCTGGCCCATGGGGAGTTCAGCCTCTCTCCCCATGGAAGCCTCAGGACACGGCGCCTCACCAAGGGCGACCCCCTGGAGGATTCTCCCCTTAGCGACCGGGGATCTATGCTGCAGTAACCCTATAGGTAGCAGCTGGATGTGCCAGACCCAGGGAGGTGGTAATTCCCACAGAAGGGTTCACCTACTTGCTGCAAAAAATGTAGGCTTCTTGGCTTTCCCAATAATGGATGGCCTGCCCTATCCTCAGGATGTAAGTGGCAGTGAAATAAAAACTTACCTGACCGGGGGTGGGCTCCTGTTTCCTTGTAGCTCGCCGATATTGCTAGCACTTCCGGTTTTTCGGCCTTTCTTTTCCCTCTCTCCAGCAGTGGAACGCACGCCAGAGGAAGGCCAGCAGCAAGGGGTTTTACTTCCTGGTTCGGCATCCTATATTTAAAGGGTAAGCACCTTTATTCTGTCAGTATGCTGTTTGATGTATCTCTGCATAACTGGATTAAACTTCTGTCTTCTGGCTGCAGGTAAGTTACATTTCTTGTCCTTTTATTATAGTTTGTCTATTCCCCAGTCCTTTTCAAGGCAATAATTGGTTGATGGAAATTCTAATTTTTTTCCAGCTGCCCATACTATGGATTCTCCCGGTCAGGCTTCAAGAAATAGGTCGCAATCTAGAGGTTCTGCGTAAGTCACTATCAAAATTTTAAAGACACAATTTTAAAGAGAGGTCTGGGCTCCAGCAATACAGGACAAGTGGGTTTTGAAGACCCTAAAATCCGGCTACTACCTGGAATTCTCGACAAACCCTTATCCCCGGTTCATGTCTACAAGCATGCCTATGGAAACAGAGAAAGCAATGTCCATTCAGTCTTTTGTTTCTTCCCTTTCAGCAGAAGGAGTTATATGTCCTGTTCCTGCAAAAGAAAGAGGATTGGGGGTTTATTCCAGACTTTTTCTCACTCTGAAAGCATCAGGGGAGTGGAGACTAATTTTGGACCTTCACGAATTAAACGAAAATCTGTATGTGAGAAAATTCAAGATGGAATCAGTAAGTTCCATTATAAAGTCATCTCCCCAGGCGACTGGTTAATCTCCATAGACCTTCGAGACGCTTACTTTCACGTTCCTATTGCTCCACCATACCAGAAGTTCCTGAGATTTGCGATTCACCATCAGCATTTTCAGTTTCAAGCCCTTCCCTTTGGCCTGAGCACAGCTCCCAGGACTTTCTCAAAGATTCTGGTTGCCTTAATAGCATATATCCGTCTGGAAGGCATCTCAATATTCCATTATCTCGACGACATCCTGATTCTCTCACACAGCAGAGATATTCTCCTTGTTCATCGAGATCGGGTTCTTTTAATTCTTCAAAGATTTGGTTGGTTGGTAAACCTCAAGAAGAGTCAGCTATCCCCCTCTCAAGTTATGATATACTTAGGGGCAAGATTCGACACAATCCAGTCACAAGTCTCCCTATCCTTGGACAGGGGGCTTCGTATTCAATCAAAGATCCTTCATCTTCTGCCTCTGAACTCCATCACGGCCCGGGAATTTATAAGCCTTCTGGGAAGTTTGTCCTCTACAATAGGCCTCACGAGATGGGCCCAGTGGCATATGAGGATTCCACAAGAAGGGTTTCTATCCCAGTTTGCGAACAAGGATCTGAATCAAGCAATCTCTATCATCAGATATCAAGAAGGAACTGGCATGGTGGCTGATGAACGAGAATCTATATCAAGGGTATCCTCTGAACAATATCCCTTGGGTTACTCTCACGACGGATGCTTGCCAATCAGGTTAGGGAACTCATTTGGGCCTTCTTCATGTTCAGGGGCAGTGGGAAAACAAACAGTATCCTCTATCCTCGAATGTTTTAGAGTTGCAAGCAGTCTTCCAGGCTCTTCTGCACTTTCCTAGTCTGAAACAAAGTTGGGTGAGAGTAAGGATAGACAATACCTCTGCAGTTGCTTACATCAATCATCAGGGAGGTACAAAGAGCAAACGCTTAATGAAAGTGTTGACCCCACTTATGTCCTGGTCAGAGAAGAATTTGAAGGGGATAAAGGCAGTTTACCTTCCGGGAAAGAACAATCAAGTGGCGGATTTCTTAAGCCGAGTAACCCTGGATCCCACAGAATGGGAGTTAGCCCCTCTGGCATTCCAAAGCATCGTCCAGAAGTGGGGTTTTCCTCAGGTATATCTGATGGCCACAGCGAAGAATCGCAAAGTGGGAAGGTTCTTCTCGCGTTACTTCGACCCTTTGGCGGAAGACCAGGATGCTCTCTGTTGCGAGTGGAAGTTCCATCTGGGGTATGTTTTTCCTCCGACTCCTCTGATTTTCCCCCTGCTAAGAAGGATCCTGCAGGAGCAAGCGACGATTCTCGCAGTGATTCCCTTCTGGCCCAGACGGCCTTGGTTTCCTCTGCTGCAGAAACTCTCTCAGGACATACCTCTGAAATTCCCAGATTAACTCAGTCTCCTACAACACGGTCCGATCTCTCACCCATCTCCTCAGTCTCTCAATTTAAGGGCTTGGAAATTGAGAAGCAACATCTCTCCAGCAAAGGCTTCTCTTCTTCAGTAATGTATACTCTTCTGCATGCCAGGAAGAAATCCACTTCTTCAGCTTACTATCGTATTTGGGACATCTTCTGTAGCTGGTGTTTGGCACATAATATTTCTCCTTTGTCTCCCAGTATCTGTGACATCCTTCAATTTTTACAGGACGGATTTGACAAGGGTTTGAGTCGCAGCTCCCTAAAAGTGCATACTTCAGCTATTTCTGCTCTGTTAGATCGGAAATTGACATTTGATCCAGATATTGCTAGATTTTTTCAAGCCATTCTCAAGCTGCGCCCTGCAGTACGGTCTTGCTCCCCTCCTTGGGATTTACCTCTGGTTTTACAGGCCTTATCTGATTCTCCGTTTGAGCCCTTGGAGAGTGTTTCTAAACTTACTCTTACGTTGAAAACTGTTCTGTTGGTTGCCTTGACCTCAGGTAGAAGAATCTCGGAGCTAAGCGCTCTCTCCTGTGAGTCTCCCTTTTTGATTCTTCAGGAAGACCGAGTGATCCTTCGTACGATTTCAGCTTTCAGACCCAAGGTGGTTTCTGCTTTCCATATGAATCAAGACATCATTTTGCCAGCCTTTTTCACTCATCCTTCATCGGAAGAAGAAGAGAAATGGCATCGTTTGGATCTGGTGCGATGTTTATCTACATACCTGAACCGGACTTCAGACATAAGGAAGACATCTAGACTGTTCATTATTCCTTCAGGTTCCAAGAAGGGTCAAGCCGCTTCTTCATCTCATATTGGCCGATGGATCATCTCAACCATTGGTCAGGCCTACTCAGCCTCCGGAGTTCCTGTCCCTCAAGGCCTTAAAGCTCATTCTACCAGATCCTTGGCCGCTTCTTGGGCAGCTGCAGCCAACATTTCTGCGGATCGCATTTGTTCGGCAGCAACATGGTCCTTCTTCAACACGTTTATCAATCACTATCAGTTGGATGTAGTGCGTTCATCTACCACAGAATTTGGTAGAAGTGTCCTCTCTGCTGCCTTATAGTTTATGGATCAATAAACTGTATTTGCATGGATTTATGCGTTGTGGTTATTATTCTCCCTCCCTTACTCCTTTCAGCTTGGGTATAACCCATTCGTAGTGCTGCCATGGATATATCCGGGTAAAACAGAAAATTTATGCCATACTTACCGATATTTTCTTTTCCCGGATATATGCCATGGCAGCACTGCGATCCCACCCTCTTCTGCAATCATATGTTGTTTCGTGGCTTTAACCCCTTAAGGACACATGACATGTGTGACATGTCATGATTCCCTTTTATTCCAGAAGTTTGGTCCTTAAGGGGTTAAACTAAGACTGAGGGGATATAGGGGGGGAGTCTCTTTTATTTAGGAGGTGTTCCTGTCCAATTGAGAAGGGAGCTATACCCATACGTAGTGCTGCCATGGCATATATCCGGGAAAAGAAAATATCGGTAAGTATGGCATAAATTTTCTGGTTTTGTCTCTAAATACTTTATTACATTTAATATAAAATTATATATAATAAAGAGGTAATCTAAACAGTTTATAGAATTACGCAATGCACCATGACAACTTAAGTGTTTTTAAATGGTTTTGTGCAAGAAGCCTGTATGTGCAATGTTTACGTATGAAATGCTGCACCACAACTTCCTCTATGATGCCAGCATACTCTATTGCCAGTGCTGGCATTGTTGGCTAGAGAACTACCATAGCAATCACAGCACATGCGCAGTTGTTGCTCTGTGTGGAGAGCAAAAGAACCAGCTGTGGGTGGTATTTTTACTCACTTTTGGAGGTCTTTGCACATTTGCAAAAAACACATCTAAGGCTTGGGGTGCATTGGAGGGTATATATACCATAGGCACTATCTTCTTTATTAAACTCTTGAAGCTTCATCTTGCAAAAAGTCTCGCACATGCATGGGAATCCAAAACTGATGTCTAAAAACTGATGTCTATGCAAGATCCTGCGAGCAGCAGTTGGGGAAGTGACAAAACATGTTGGCAAAAGTTTCACCTTTCCTCAAGTTTTGTCAACTTCAGACTTTACCATAAGACAAAGTAGAACCCTACTTAGTCTTATAATATATTTTGACTGCAGTGTATTCTCAATGGAATTCTAAAACACTCAATACGAGTAACTTAAAAAGATTCTATTTTTATGAAATACCCAAAACTTTTGGAAAGGTGACAGGACTGCGTTTACACTTATGATTATAGCTAGTCTGGTTATATCAGTATTTATGATAGACTATAAAGGAGTAAATATTTTTATTATGTTATAATATACTCAAATGTGGCTATTTTAGTCTGTAAAACACAACTACTGGTATTGGCGCAAACTGCAGAACTACAAATATTCTTGCATATTTTGTCTTAATATTGTTTCTCTTGCTAATACATAAACGCCAAGGACATACTTTAGGGATAGGCAACTGTCAGCACTCCAGATACTGTGGACTACATCTCCCCTGAAACTTTGCCAGCGTTATGGCTGTAAAAGCATTTTTGGGAGACGTAGCCCAGAACATCTGGAGTGGAGGTTGATGGTTGCATATCCCTGACATATTTCATAAGCAACAGAGGAACACATTTGGTACTGCTGGTTCTATGGACACTCCCCATAATGTTCACTTAGCCAAAGAATCAACCATACTGGCTCGGCATCATGGGAGCTGCAGTGCATATCAAGTGGAGTTCCAAAATAAATGGTAACTCCACCCTCCCAATTTATTTAGAATTACAACTCCCATGATCCCTTGCTAGATGGAGGATGGAGGGGGTAGGGGGGGGGGAGGGGGTAGTGGCGTCTACCTTTAGTTACAGTGTTCCAATATACAGATATTGTAAATATTCAATTGATAATATGGACATCAGATCACAGAGAAAACGTATGCATACCGCAGTCTCTGAAAATATTCAAACTAATAAACTACAAGAATCAATATTTATATATTTCCTATAAAGGCAGGTTAACGTATGGGAAAGTACATTCTAACCTAAAGATTCGATCATTCCCCAGGCCTTCTCCTCCTGCACCGCGTCGGCCTGCTCGGCACCCAGCAACGGTTGCTAACGACCAAAAGCCACCCTGACGCAATTTCCTGGCCGCTTGCAAGTTGTGCCGCTAGGTATGACGGGAGACGTAGTCCGCCTGTATGAATCGCTGAATTACGTCAAGACAGAGTGCAGTGTTCTCACGGGACTTGTAGTTCAACGCGCGCACTTTTCCTTAGAAGATAATTGCGTTTTAACTACAAGTCCCAGCGCACAAGCATATGATGGAAGAAGGAAAACAAGGAGTCATGATGAAACGCACTGCACACGAGGAGGGAGAGAAAGAAGCTAAGGTATAGGAAGCTAGCTTTGACAATGTGTCAGTGGTACTAGCAGTGACAGTAGTGAAGTTCTATTATACGTGTATGGAATGGAGAAAAATAAACTCAGTGCCTGTTTGTTTAATGTTGTCTTTTGTTAGGGAACACTGCATAATAATTCAGATTAATTACATATGGTGACAATGCCTCACATTTATGAAGGAACACGTGTGAAGGGGTGGGTATTCTTTAAAACCTGAATTGTATGAAATAGGAATCCAGATTTCAAAATGCAATGAAAAAAAACCTCTACATCTGGCATAGCACAGCTTGGTTATTTCACCTCACTGTTGGAGAAAAGGGAATTTAAAGAACATTCCCACAGATTATCTTGCGCATGGCGTTGTGATGTCATTGGCATCTTGATGGACATCTTGCAAGTAGATACCTGTTTCAGTCAGCTGTTATGACTGGTAGCTGATGAATAAAAACAGAATGCAGAAACATCTTGAAAGTTTAAGATGAATTTTCACATCCTCAGTTTTAGTGCAACTTTATCGCTAAATAAATAAAATAAAAATTAGCTATAGATTATTCTAAAATGTGTGCTAACTTGTTATTAATTCTTCGTCTGTTTTATTTTCCATTTACATGCTTGGCCATGCAAGGCCCGACAGAATTATTATACGTGCATTATATGCACATGCATGGCACTGCTGGAGTAACTGCAAGCATGGCATTTCACCCGAAAATGTCTGAGGTATCGAGGGATTGCAAAGTCACTGCAACATGAAAGTGCAGTGGAGGACTATTCTGCAAGTGACAGAAATTATTTTGTCATTAGACAGAGAATTCCCCACTTGATTCAGTTCCAAAGCATTTAGAACAAAAACAAAAAAAACTCTGGATTTGTACGGGACAGCAAGCCTCCCAATCATCACGATTTCTGAGTCAGTCACGATTTTAGGGTACTGTCCCGACTTTGTTCCCTGGTGTTCTGCATTTTGGGACACCAGGGGTTTCCAAAAAGTGTAGCATGAATACATCATTAGATACATTCACGGTACACTAAACACCATGCAAAGAGCAATGAAACAATGCTGGCTTGTATTATTGACAGGCAGCCTGGCCTGCATTCCTCGCCTATATTGTGGTGGAATCTCGGTAAAAATAAATTTAGTAGGCCGAGATTGCCACGTGGTATGTGTGCGCGCGCATATACTGATGTATCGGTCGGTTGGTTGGTTGCACGTGGCAACGATGCAATCAGTAGTGTACGGAGCATGTGCAGCAATACAGGATATAGAATATTTCCCCTCCTCCATTGTGCTGGGCAAGCCATGTGGTCAAACAGTAAGTTAGTCTTTGTTTGGTTGATTGGATAAGAGTGTGGGTGGAGCTAATTATGGGAGGAGCTACATGCCTATATAAGGAACCTACGCTGTATGTTCGGGGCTCAGACTTTGTTGGTTTTTGGTGACATTAGTCCCTCTGAGGTGAATCGAATAAAGAATCTCTTCCTTCCTGAAGAAACCTGTGTCCATCTCTCTGTGCTTGGCTTCCGTCAGTTTCTCCGGTATCAATATGATCTGACAGCTAGAGGGTGCCAGAGACTAGAGACTAATTTAGTGAGAGTAGTTTATTTTATTCAATCAAATGCTGCTCATATAGACCATTTGATTGGTGCAGAGCAGTGTTTTGTCACCCATGCACGCTAGCCTCCCAATGCTTCCTTATGGGAAAACATTGGATTGGCTGAGATCATCAAGATGGATGATCTCGGCTAGAGAGTCTGCGGTGAGACCAGCGTGGCAAGAGAATAAAGCAAGTAAAACTTTTTAAATCCTCACGGGGGAAGGGGGAGTTGTATTCCTAACGCTATAGTATTCCTTTAACAGAGCAGGAAATGAGAATGTCTCAGTTAAACACAATGCGATAAGAGATGTTTAGAAACATTATTTTCAGGAAGTGTTTAGGAAGACTCGGAGTCATAGTTAGGGAAGTGTGGCTAAGGCTGCATACACAAAGTTATTTAAAGGGACACTATAATCACCAGAACAACTACAGCTTAACCCCTTAAGGACCAAACCTCTGGAATAAAAGGGAATCATGACGTGTCAGACATGTCATGTGTCCTTAAGGGGTTAATGTAGTTGTTCTGGTGAGTATAATCATTATATGCAGGCATTTTCATGCAAATACTGCCTTTTCACAGAAAAGACAATGTTTACATTGCCCCTAGGAACCCGTCCAAGTGGCCACTCCTCAGATGGCCCCTGGAGGTGCTTCCTTGCTCAGTGCTGCACAGTAGGCAGCTGTTCTGTTTAGCGTCTCCACGCTCTACACGGGGATGCTGCATTTTCCTTATAGAGATGCATTGATTCATTGTATCTCTATGAGGAGGTGCTGACTAGCCAAAGCACCTTTTGGCCCCGCCCCTTGCCGATTTTGCCCATGGGAAAGCATTGGATTGGTTAAAAATCATCGATTCTGATGATGTCACCAAGAGGGCGTGGGCAGCACCAGAGGACCTGTACAGCACTGGAAATAAGGTGAGCTTTATTAACTTTTAAATGGGCTAAAAGGGGGGGGGGGCAAGCCACCTAAATGGTGGGTTTTGCACTATAGGTTCAGGAATACATGTTTGTGTTCCTGACCTTATAGTGTTACTTAAAGGATCACTATAGTGTCAGGAAAACAAAGTGGTTTTCCTGACACTATAGTGCCCTCAGGGTCCCCCTCCCGTGGCGCTGAAAGGGTTAAAACCCCTTCAGCAGCTTACCTTATTCCAGCGCCAGGTGACCTCTCCTTCCCTGCCGACGTCAGCTCCCGAGTGGAGCGGAATGTGCATGCGCGCATTCAAACAGTCCATTGGAAAGCATTTCTCAATGCTTTCCTATGGACGTTCTGCACGCTGGATGCGAATTTCGCATCCAGCGTCGCAGATGCGCCTCTAGCGGCTGTCAGGAAGACAGCCACTAGAGGTTGGATTAACCCTGCTATGTAAACATAGCAGTTTATCTGAAACTGCTATGTTTACATCTGAAGGGTTAAAACCTGAGGGACCTGGCACCCAGACCACTTCATTGAGCTAAAGTGGTCTGGGTGACTATAGTGTCCCTTTAACTCCCATATGGCAGATAATTAAGCAATGAGATTTCAGGTGCAGGATGCATACACCAAAACACTTTATTAAGCTAAAGTAGTTTTACTGCTTAATGTCCATTTAACTTCTAGCTGTACAGAAAGACATGCTTTAAAGCAGGTTTCCCCAAACTCCAGGTGTTGCTGAACTACAACTCTAATGATTCTCAGCCTATTTCATTCATAGAATCATGGCAACATGGCAACATCTGGAGGGCCAGAGTTTGGGGAAGCCTGCTTTAAAGGAACACTCTAAGCACCATAACCACTACAGTGCCCTGTAGTGGGTATGGTGCTAGGAGTGCATAGCGTTGTAAGTAGTCAAACAGTCACTGAGCTGTAATGGAGGCAGAGTACAGTGCCTAAAATCGGGTGTTGCAGGGCACTCCTGGCTGACAGGAACCAACCATCGTTACAGTTTTAGTACAATAATCATTAATCAAAGCAAACCTTTTATAAGATGCACTTAATACATATTTCAATATAAATTCCACAGTCCATTTGAAACTTGCAAGCTCATCTGTTTATTGACTGTTTACTAAACAAATGGTTGATTTTTGGAATGCCAATTTTTACATTTACTTAAAGCCAAATCCTTTTGGAATTGTGTCCTCCCAACCGAATCGACACCGGTGTCTGGTTTAAAATTAGTGCTTTTCATATCCAAATTTTGCAATGCACAGATTTTAAATGGACACTGTAGATACTAGAACCATTTAATCTCTTTAAATTGGTTATGGTGTCTGGAGTCTCGTGGTACTGTCTCTTTATTCAGTGTTCAAGGAACACTATAGGGTCAGGAAAACAAACATTCCTGATCCTATAGTGTTAAAACAACTATTTAGCACCCCTGGCCCCCCTTAAACCTCTGAAGTATAGTAAAAACTCACCTTATTTCCAGTGCCGTGCGGGACTGTCGTTGCTGGCTCTGCCCTCTTGGCTGACATCATCAGAATTGATCATCTCAATCAGCCAATCACAATGCTTTCCTATACGCTGCCCTGGCCAATCAGCAACTCCTTATAGAGATGCATTGAATCAATGCATCTCTATGGGGAAAGTTCAGTGTTTCCATGCTGAGCGTCAGGTGATGTACACTGTGCAGTACTGCTCCAGGAAGCACCTCTAGTCGCTGTCTGAGGAGTGGTCACCGGGGGTGTCCCTAGGCTGTAATGTAAAGCTTACAGAAAAAAGCCTGCATGGACTGACTATACTCACCAGAACAACTATTTTAAGCTGTTTTGACTATATTGTCCCTTTAAATAATGTTTGGGCAGTTTAACACTTAATAAGGTTTCCTATAAGGTTTGCCACTCACAGCCAAGCCTCCATTGGAGGTATAACTGAGGCAGAGATTACACACTTCCTTTTACCTGAACTAATTCATACCAGCAATGGCAGTGTGACCAGTGGAAAGTTGTCAGCTGTCACTCTCAGCCAATCACAGTCGCTCATTGTTGCTCAGGCCTTCTCATTAGCCAAAGCTGCACAGAGAGGATTGCTACTGAGGACTCTCGTTTAGCATTAAAAATGGTGGAACAATGACATCCGAGGACTTCAGACACTTTAAAAACTTTCATTAGATAAGGCAGTTACAGTTTCTCTACAAAATTGGGACCATAAGCAACTGGTTGGATGCACATTTGCAAATTATCGTTCAGTTGGTTTTATCGATAATATTAGTACTTATTTGCCCATTGGTAGTCAGCAGGCAAAGAGTTTTTAAAAAAAAAAAAAACTAAAAAAAACTCGGTGGCTCAAGGGTTAACCATGTGTCGGCTCACTAGCGCTTGCTCACTACTCACCACTATAAAAAGCCCAACTATAGGAAGGTTGAAAACTCCCACCCACCAATGCTCCCACCCACCAATCCATTGGTGGCATGTCTATTTAATGGTGAGCAGCCAGCTACTGCTGTAATTAAAAAATATCACCACTTGCCAGATATTGCTGCCTAACTAATAAAATTGCCTGGTGTGTATTTACATGGCACTACACTTCTCCATGCCCGCACTGTAGGAACTGGATTGAGAGGTCACGGTCCTACCCTGGCCAGCTAGTGGAAGCTCTAACATAAAACATGATGGGACATGCTAACATCCCCCAAGCCTCTATCCATGGCCGATTTGATGGATGTGGAATTTCTATCTCCGGACGCCTGGGACAAGTAGTTCAGGGCTCCAGGGACGTAGTTATTATTGGCCTTTAGCACTGCCATGGGCTAGCAGCAGGGCTTCTTTGGTGGAGCCATGGATGATCTGGGGCAGGGAGCATGTGGTCTGCACCGCCGGTAGGTACAGACCACAGTAATCGCTCCCTCACTGTCCAAAGTTCACTAATGTGATAGAGTGAAAGCAGGGAATCCTGTTGGTTGCGGTCTTTCTCACTGAGTGCTGCACAGCGAGAGAATGGTTACTGTTGTCTGCATCCACTAGATACTTTAACCCCCAGTGGGCTTTGAAGGACCATAGCACACAGTATGTGTGGATATGGTGTGTGTTTGCTCTTTGTAATATCTGTAGAGGTGGTGTGTGTGCTCTGTCTTGCCCTCTCCATTTCAGATTTCTGCCTGGAGGGGGGCAAAGCAGAGCACGCACCCAGTTCGCCAGATCACTGCTGGCACAATAACCACTACAGTAGGCTGTAGTGCTAATGGCGTTTAGAGATTTCCTTTAGGGTTGCACGTTCAATTCCTCTGTGATGAGGTTTGTTTTTCCTGCTCATTCAGTGCACGTCAGATCCACTCCAAATGACTGTTATACCTGCCTTGTGATTCTTTTTTAATATTTTCATAGTTTATTCAGCACTGTGAATACTTAACGTATATATCTTTGTTACATCGGTTGTGTATAAAATAGTATACCGAATGAAGTTCAGCATTTGTGCCATCACTTTTAATATTTAAAGGGGAAACTATTGTGCCAGGAAAACAAACTCGTTTTCCTGGCACTAAAGCTTCCCCCTCTGTTAATAACCCCTACTGTCACTTACCTGGGTCCAGCGCCAATGTCCCTCGGTGCTGGATCAGCTCCGCCTACTCTCCTCCCCCGCTGACGTCAGCCGGTGGGGGAGACCTAATGCGCATGGGCAGCAATGGCTGCGCTCGCATTAGGATTTCCCCATAGGAAAGCATTATTCACTGTATAGCAATGGAGATTCTAGTGACGCTGGAAGTCCTCCTGCATAGCGTGAAGACGTCCAGCGTCGTTTAGGCAACCAAAAGTGTGTCTGATAGACAACCACTAGAGGAGGAGTTAACCCTAGCAGGTAATTATTTCAGTTTATAAAAACTGAAATAATTACATGCTCAGGGTTAATTGTGATGGTAGTTTGCACCCAGACCACTTCAATGAGCCTACAGTGTCCTTTTAATAATCCTGTTTGACCACGATCTGCTTAAATCTACTTGCTTTTTTCATGGTTCTTGTTCATGACACATTTTTCAGCTCCGTCTATTAAGTCCCTTTGACCAAAGAATACTCTTAATAAGCAGATTTATGAGAAATGTAACTTTTTTTGCAAAAAATCACCTGAAACAATCTTACGATCAATATTACAAATATGCTTATGGTGAAAAATAATGGGAAAACTATCAATGTCAGGTTTTAATGTAACATGAATGTGATGGAAAATCTTGCCCACTCTTCATTCTTGTCGGTCCACAATATATTATGGTTTAGTGAATAAACCACAAATGTTTCATATAAGGTGAATGTTCAGAAAGAAATCCCAAATAGCTAAAGGTTGCTGGAGAGGAGGACGAATCCAGCCTCCAACCCACGTTAACCAGAGGTGTGCCCATACAAAATGGTATATAGCTCATTTGCCATGGTAGACCATATACAAAAGTATATATGAATAAAACAAAAAAACTTTAATAAATCATTACATAGAGGTAAACAGACGAAAAATAAATAAAAACTGGGAAAGACAGTGCAACCCTCTGTGGGTCTGGGTTGTAGATGGAGTCTAGATGTTATTGGGCAGATAACTGCAGGAGAGCTTAGAGCAGCTTTCTGGTATAAAAATAATTCGGGTTAATATAGGGATAATCCCAGTTATCAGGTAGAAAGTTGCTCCTAAAGGTAGTGGAGACAGAGACAGTACGGGATGTCTACTTATAGGTAGAGTGCAACTGAAAGGAAACAGGTGCTGCCAGTAGTGAGGGCAACCCTGAGATAGTGTATGAGACACGATGCTTATATCTCAAAGTTAGATACGTCTATAGTGAGCCTCAAGTCTAAGCTGTATACTTAAACATGCTATCCCACAAGCAGTGGGGTCAGATCGAGGAGGCAACCCTAGATTAATAATATGTTAATAAACCAGTTAACTCTTAATCTAGAGTGCACAGTCTTACAACTGAGAAGCATGTACATATGGCCACAGTGGCAATAGTAGACAAACTAACTGGTAGATTTAGTAGACAAAAAAACGTATAATATGGTCAGGCAAAGAAGGCAACTCCAAATCAGAAAAATATATACATATTGATGGTAAAATTAAATTAAATTAAATTAAACTCTTGGTGAAGGAGTGCCAGGTTCCTTATACCTGTCCGAAGCTTATAACAGTCAGCTACTCGTACCCTAAAGACCACCTTTGTACAGAGTGGCTAGTATGGGCAACCAGTTAGTAGTACCTTGGTAGCCACCCTTGTGGGAAGTGGCTATAAAGTGAGAGTTAAATTAAGTTAGCTTAGAGTTTATAGAGGTTCGTCTTAGATGAACAGGTTTGTAGAAAATCCCTAAATCTCCTGTCTCATACCTCCCCTATCTGGTGGTAAATCTGCTAGATATCGATCATACCAAATATGGACTGGCTAGGTAATCCATCTTATTCCCCAAACCCATGAGAGGAAAAACCCCAAACGTGAAAAGAAAAAGTAAATTAAATAATTAAAACGGCTAACTAAGAGCCTATAAATGGCATCTTAGATTAGTGCAGCCTAAATCTGGCGTCCTTGCTTAACGCGCGTTTCGGCGCTATGTGGCGCCTTTATCAAAAGCAAAGGCATACCTGGACCTCGCCGGACTTTAAACGGGCTAGCCACGCCTCTCATACGTCAGCGACCAATCATAGGCCGCCACGGAGCAGAGAGGGGAGGAGCTAACGTCCGGTCTAGTCTCATAGGATAGTGTGTCCGGGAAGGGCATCTAACAGCGAGCGAGATCGCTGCATCCAGCAGTGACTCGCATTAACCCCTAGTGTCCCTGATTGTTCACATTCACCCCTGGTGTCCCTGGCTGTTCTGAACGTAAAGGTGAAGATAGTATCAGACTGAACCAGTCTGTGCTTTGTGGAAACGCTGAACAGAGTCTCCTAGCCTTAAATGGGTCTAGGAGAGGGGGACAGTGGGGTGTCTAATGTGCCCCCAAACAGAAAAGAAAACAAATTACTGTACTGGATTGTAATGAAAAAAGGGGGGGGGGGGAAGAGGGGGAGCCAACTGCTGTATTTATTAAAGAGTTAAAGGTGTACATATTAACAAATATGGGCAATGAGCTGTAATCACCTATTATTAGAAGGAGTTTGTCCAATAGATTCCTGTTTTCATAGTAGTTATAATCATATTTCGTAAAAAATGATAGTAATAATAAAAATACTATCTACTTTATGAAGCAGGTTATGTGCTTGTTAATCAGACAAAGGTCTTATTGAATATTTACACATATGTTTGTCGTCTTAAAGGACCACTCTAGTGCCAGGAAAACATACTCGTTTTCCTGGCACTAGAGTGCCCTGAGGGTGCCCCCACCCTCAGGGACCCCTCCCGCCCGGCTCTGGAAAGGGGTAAGGGGTTAAAACTTACCTTTTTCCAGCGGTGGGCGGAGAGCTCTCCTCCTCCGATCCTCCTCTTCTCCTCCCTGTCGGCTGAATGCGCACGCGCGGCAAGAGCTGCGCGCGCATTCAGCCGGTCACATAGGAAAGCATTCATAATGCTTTCCTATGGACGCTTGCGTGCTCTCACTGTGAATCACGCAAGCGCCTCTAGCGGCTGTCAGTGAGACAGCCACTAGAGGATTAGGGGGAAGGCTTAACCCATTCACAAACATAGCAGTTTCTCTGAAACTGCTATGTTTATGAAAAAATGGGTTAACCCTAGAAGGACCTGGCACCCAGACCACTTCATTAAGCTGAAGTGGTCTGGGTGCCTAGAGTGGTCCTTTAATCCAATATTTACAAATATTTACAGAGATGTATGGTGAAAATGGATCACCATTATGAGAAAACAGTACCAAACGGTACAGGGAATTATTGCAAAAACTTAGGATATTTACAGAGATAGATAAAGGTACATAACCAAAAATATTTGCAACGATATTTGGTGAAATTGATTCACCACTTCCAGTTTCTACGTATTATTTACATTGTTAGAGGAAGGGGGAAAAGGAAAACCCTTCATTCAGACCTTGAGGGCTTAGAGTCTTGAGTTGATAGATCCAGAAACATTCCCTCTGTCTAAGAAATTTGTCATAATTTCCTCTTCTGGGGTTTCTTTTGACTAATTCCAGACCGCAGAATCGTAGCCCTTTTGGGTTCCCCAGAAGAGGAAATTATGACAAATTTCTTAGACAGAGGGAATATTTTTGGTTATGTACCTTTATCTATCTCTGTAAATATCCTAAGTTTTTGCAATAATTCCCTGTACCGTTTGGTACTGTTTTCTCATAATGGTGATCCATTTTCACCATACATCTCTGTAAATATTTGTAAATATTGGATTAAGACGACAAACATATGTGTAAATACTCAATAAGACCTTTGTCTGATTAACAAGCACATAACCTGCTTCATAAAGTAGATAGTATTTTTATTATTATTATTATCATTTTTTACGAAATATGATTATAACTACTATGAAAACAGGAATCTATTGGACAAACTCCTTCTAATAAATCATGATTTTCTGCCATCTAATGCATAATACACCGCGGTAGGTGCTTACAGCTCATTGCCCATATTTGTTAATATGTACACCTTTAACTCTTTAATAAATACAGCAGTTGGCTCCCCGGCTCCCCCCCCCCCCCTTTTTTCATTACAATCCAGTACAGTAATTCGTTTTCTTTTCTGTTTGGGGGCACATTAGACACCCCACTGTCCCCCTCTCCTAGACCCATTTAAGGCTAGGAGACTCTGTTCAGCGTTTCCACAAAGCACAGACTGGTTCAGTCTGATACTATCTTCACCTTTACGTTCAGAACAGCCAGGGACACCAGGGGTGAATGTGAACAATCAGGGACACTAGGGGTTAATGCGAGTCACTGCTGGATGCAGCGATCTCGCTCGCTGTTAGATGCCCTTCCCGGACACACTATCCTATGAGACTAGACCGGACGTTAGCTCCTCCCCTCTCTGCTCCGTGGCGGCCTATGATTGGTCGCTGACGTATGAGAGGCGTGGCTAGCCCGTTTAAAGTCCGGCGAGGTCCAGGTATGCCTTTGCTTTTGATAAAGGCGCCACATAGCGCCGAAACGCGCGTTAAGCAAGGACGCCAGATTTAGGCTGCACTAATCTAAGATGCCATTTATAGGCTCTTAGTTAGCCGTTTTAATTATTTAATTTACTTTTTCTTTTCACGTTTGGGGTTTTTCCTCTCATGGGTTTGGGGAATAAGATGGATTACCTAGCCAGTCCATATTTGGTATGATCGATATCTAGCAGATTTACCACCAGATAGGGGAGGTATGAGACAGGAGATTTAGGGATTTTCTACAAACCTGTTCATCTAAGACGAACCTCTATAAACTCTAAGCTAACTTAATTTAACTCTCACTTTATAGCCACTTCCCACAAGGGTGGCTACCAAGGTACTACTAACTGGTTGCCCATACTAGCCACTCTGTACAAAGGTGGTCTTTAGGGTACGAGTAGCTGACTGTTATAAGCTTCGGACAGGTATAAGGAACCTGGCACTCCTTCACCAAGAGTTTAATTTAATTTAATTTAATTTTACCATCAATATGTATATATTTTTCTGATTTGGAGTTGCCTTCTTTGCCTGACCATATTATACAGTTTTTTGTCTACTAAATCTACCAGTTAGTTTGTCTACTATTGCCACTGTGGCCATATGTACATGCTTCTCAGTTGTAAGACTGTGCACTCTAGATTAAGAGTTAACTGGTTTATTAACATATTATTAATCTAGGGTTGCCTCCTCGATCTGACCCCACTGCTTGTGGGATAGCATGTTTAAGTATACAGCTTAGACTTGAGGCTCACTATAGACGTATCTAACTTTGAGATATAAGCATCGTGTCTCATACACTATCTCAGGGTTGCCCTCACTACTGGCAGCACCTGTTTCCTTTCAGTTGCACTCTACCTATAAGTAGACATCCCGTACTGTCTCTGTCTCCACTACCTTTAGGAGCAACTTTCTACCTGATAACTGGGATTATCCCTATATTAACCCAAATTATTTTTATACCAGAAAGCTGCTCTAAGCTCTCCTGCAGTTATCTGCCCAATAACATCTAGACTCCATCTACAACCTAGACCCACAGAGGGTAGCACTGTCTTTCCCAGTTTTTATTTATTTTTCGTCTGTTTACCTCTATGTAATGATTTATTAAAGTTTTTTTGTTTTATTCATATATACTTTTGTATATGGTCTACCATGGCAAATGAGCTATATACCATTTTGTATGGGCACACCTCTGGTTAACGTGGGTTGGAGGCTGGATTCGTCCTCCTCTCCAGCAACCTTTAGCTATTGGGGATTTCTTTCTGATTTATCGCTTTGGGTTATGCCCACTTTGCTGCCCATCTAGTCCTATTTTTGTGTCTTTAGGATTGGACTTTTGTCTAACCCTTCAGCCACCTTTTCTCTACATAAGGTGAATGTTGTCTACAGAAAAAAAAAAGTTTCATATATGGTGAATGTTGACTACAGAGTAACCAACATGTTAAGTTAATGCTCTGATTTCAGTTCTATTCATTTCTTTTACTAGCACAGCTATCCAGTTCAAAAATGCTGTCAGAGAAAGTTAATAGCAAAGCTGAATGTCTTGAATGGTCCCAGGGGTCCTTCAAAAGGAGCAGCAAAGATGTCAAAGAGTTAATTTCCTGCGAACATAAAAATAATTCTCATTGATGTGTGCTTGAGATATCCCCTGTGCAAATTGTATTTCCTTCTGACTGACACGTCTCTTTCTGTGTTCCTTGTCCCAATAACAGAGTCATATATAAACACTAATAATATTGCAGCTTTAATGCATTTGTGAAGTACGTTTTCCAGTCACCTTTACCCTCATCTAATCAGAGCAGTTACCTAGAGGCTACCATTTATCTCCTGCTTCCATTATAATTATTATTTGGAATTTGCAGCACTAAAGATATATACTTCATGTGTGCAGGAGCCTATAACATTGAAACAAGTTATTGATCTGGACCCTGTGTGATTTCTCCTTGGCCTGCTGTCAATAACGTTTCAGCATCATGCTATACTGTGCTTGACCTCACAAATCTTTTTATTTTTCCTTGTTAATCCTTTTGGTGCTGAATAGAAAGTGTTAACCAGTAATTCGGCTTGCTTTCTAGTGAGCAGAGCATCATAAAAGAGGCGAATTAATGACCATTGCTTGGTAAGGGAGCGAAGCTTTGAAAAGAGCACCTATTTATACATCTTTAAATTGTAATGCTTTTCCCCCCAGTCTTTACACAAGTTAATGTATTCTTTGCTTTAAGGGGCCTTGATCCATAAAGCAGATTATGATTTGCTTGAGTGCCCAGAACTTTTATGTTCTGCCCAGTGGTTAATTCAACAGTGCTGCTCCATTAGTCATTGCTCTGTTTACTTCAATGCCACAGGTTTGGTGAATGAACCTTGTATCAGATGTATCAAAAACACTTCTCTATGCGTTTGTGCAGATGTTAAAAAATCAGCATAAATATAATGCCATTTATGGTACTAATATTATTGAATAGGTTCAGTCACGCACAGTACAACCTATTAGGAAATTGATTAAGAGTTACATTAGCTTTAAATTATTATTATCATTACTATATTATTTTTGGCATTTATGAAGCGCCAAATTATTACGCAGCACTTTACAGTATTAAAAAAGAGGGAGAATTTTGCAATTAATTAATACTATACAACAAAACTGTTATTTTTTTTACACACTTGTTTTTTTTTGGGTTTTTTTGTATCTATATTTACTGAGGTGATCAGTTGAAGGCAGTAATAAACAGGTTTTGGGTTTTTTTTCTCTAGTATCCAAAAGAAACGAGACACAACAACCTTTCCGGTCCCAAAACTGTTGGCTCTGCTGGAATTGCACACTTATAATGTATACATGTCTGGTATAAAAAGTCAAGCACATAGACAAATACTTGTGAAATATCTTTCACAATTCTTTCAGCATTGTAAATATTTGCAATGTTTGTGAAACATTCAAAAAGAAGAGCTTATGAGAATATTGAGAACGGACAACTCCTCAAATAGCTTCAGTAAATCCCCACTCAGGTCTCATACTGGTTTTATCCCAATCGTGCCATTACAGAGACTCTTAGCCAATCACTTATCAGACTGATCCCATACACAAGCACTGACAAGATTCAAAATGCCAGCAAGTTCCCTCTGCACAAGAGATACAGCAATTGCAGATGATCGTACTAGTCTTCATTGGGCATCATCAGTGAGGAATAAATGATACCCCATTAGGCCTAGTGAGTAATGTGTCCATATTGATTTAGGGAGTCCCTTGGCTTATAATTTGTCATTTCATTTTTAGTCTGTAGTAAATCACACATTCATTTTATGAATGTTTTAGTTTAGATGAATAACCCAAATTTTATTAAAAAAAAATCACCACAAAATTAAAGGTATTTAAGAATGATCCCTGTTTTTTTAAAAACGTTTAGAACTAGCTCTCAGTTGGAACTCATTGAGGGAACTATGCCATTGCAACAGTATACCAGATGTGCTTCCATCCATTGTGTTTTTCACTTAGAAACATAGAAAGTTGTATCACCATACCTCTCAACACTGACTGGTATTAATAGATGTGAAAGAGGCGGCTAGAATGGGTACCATGCTGACCTACTGATCCTCCTCACTCAGAGAAACACATGCATAGAGCCAATGGCGTACACACAATCCATGGGAACCCGGTGCGAAACTGATACGTGGGCCCACCCCTCACCTCCCCTCTCTCCCCCGATCCGTGCCCCCCCCCCCTCCATACCCACCGACACATACATACCGGCACATACATACAGACACACACAAACATACACACATACATACACCCCCCGACAGACACACACATATATACACAGACAGACACACACACAGACACATATACACACACATACAGAGACACAGACACACACACATACAGAGAGACACAGACACACACACATACAGAGAGACACAGACACACACACATACAGAGAGACAGACACACACATACAGAGACACAGACACACACATACAGATACACAGACACACACAGAGACACACACACATACATATACACATACACACACACACACATACAGAGCCACAGACACACACAGAGAGACAGAAGACACACACACATACATACAGAGACACAGACACATACAGAGACATACATATTACAAAATGTTTCCTACCTTGTGACTTTCCCTGGGGGCTCAGCCTGATGGGAGTCAGAGTTCCCACTCTGACTCCTTCCTGCTTCCTCCTGCGTGGGCTCTCTGTATGCTGGGGGGAGTGACCGGGAAGTCACTTCCTCCCAGCAGTGATGTCATCACAGGGGGCCTGGTCGCGCTGTTAAAGCTCCCAGCGCTGACCGGGTACCCTGACAATCCATATCCATCGGGTGGCCCTGACAGCATGGGCCACCCGATGGACCCCTTAACATGCGGCCGGGCCGGGGCCGCAAAATGTGGCAGCTGGTACCCAGTCGCGGGGGTCCGCTGCATAGAGCACTGATAAAGTGGAATGCACTGAGTGCAGTTTTAGACTTATGATGCTTGCTGGGAACAATACCCTGGTGTCTTGATAAATGAAGAAATAAAATAAATAAGGCAGAACAGAATGCCAAACCTGTAACTGTCCTATTAAACTTGGGACTTTAAGGCATGATTCACTGATACATTAAAATCACCTGATGACCTAAACAGCCCACATTTGAATAGTATATATGATTCTTTAAGTTTGTTTTAAGAGGACACTGTATGCACCCAGACCACTTCAGCTCATTGAAGTGGTCTGGGTACAATGTCCTTATTGCACTTAGTGCTGCAATGTAAAACATTGCAGTTCCAGTGTGTTACATTGTAGCTCTAAGTCTGCCCTCAGTGGCTGTCTACCACACAGCCACAGGGGGTGGTTCCGGAATCAAAATGGACCTTTGGTCCGCTATCTGTCTCTGAATGACCTCAAGTTCTGAATAAGGACCTCCAGCGTCATATTTTCCCCATAGGGCTCCTTAGATACATGTAGTGCCAGGAACAGGGATTTGTTTTCCTGGCACTATAGGATCCCTTTAACAGCTGCACTTCAACAAGTACAAGTATAAATAATACATACTAAACAGTGCTTTCATGAAAATGCCTGAAGGGAGCTATAATACTCACCAGAACAACTACATTAAACTGTAGTTGTTCTGGTGACTATAGTGTCCCTTTAACCCCTTAAGGACCAAACTTCTGGAATAAAAGGGAATCATGACATGTCACACATGTCATGTGTCCTTAAGGGGTTAAACATCTGTATCGACTCTGATAAAACCATCTCTCCAGGCAGAGAATTCCATATCCCTATAGTTCTTACTGTAAAAAAAAACCTTTCCTTTGCCTTAGACTAAATCTCCTTTCTTTCTGCCTAAATGTGTGAGTGACCTCATGTCCTATATATAGTCCTGTTTATGAATAGATTTCCAGATAATGGTTTGTACTGGCCCAGAATATATTTGTATAATGTTATCATATCCCCTCTGAGGCGCCGTTTTTCCACACTAAAGAGATTTAACTTTTTTAACCTTTCTTCGGAACTAAAGTGCTCCATTTCTTTTATCAATTTTGTAGCGCGTCTCTGCACTTTTTCTAGTGCCATGATATCCTTCTTTAGAACAGGTGCCCAAAATTGCACAGCATATTCAAGCTGTGGTCTTACCAGCGATTTATAAAGAGGCAAAATTATATTTTCATCCCTAGAATTTATGCTCCTATATATACTTGACAAAACCTTACTGGCCTTAGCAACTGCAGACTGACATTACATATTGCTGCCTAATTTGTTGTCTATAACAATTCCCAAATCCTTCTTGTGTGTGGTTATCCCTAATTTACTACCATTTAGGTGTACGTTGCTTGTGCATTGTTGACCCTGAAGTGCATAACTTTGCATTTCTCTGCCATTTTAGTCCCCAGTCCCCCAATCTATCCAAATCCCTCTGCAGCAAGCAATATCCTGCTCACATTTTATTACTTTATAAAGTTTTTGTCAGTATCAAAAATCAATTAAAGCAATAGCGCAGTGATTAAGCAATTCTCTCTCTCTCTATCTATCTATCTATAGATAGAGAGAGAGAGAATTGCTTAATCACTGCGCTATTGCTTTATATATATAGATAGAGAGAGAGAGAGAGAATTGCTTAATCACTGCGCTATTGCTTTATATATATAGATAGAGAGAGAGAGAGAGAGAGAGAGAGAATTGCTTAATCACTGCGCTATTGCTTTATATATATATATAGATAGAGAGAGAGAGAGAGAGAATTGCTTAATCCCTGCGCTATTGCTTTATATATATAGATAGAGAGAGAGAGAGAGAATTGCTTAATCCCTGCGCTATTGCTTTATATATATATATATATATAGATAGAGAGAGAATTGCTTAATCCCTGCGCTATTGCTTTATATATATATATATATATAGATAGAGAGAGAATTGCTTAATCCCTGCGCTATTGCTTTATATATATATATATATATATAGATAGATAGAGAGAGAATTGCTTAATCCCTGCGCTATTGCTTTATATATATATATAGATAGAGAGAGAGAATTGCTTAATCACTGCGCTATTGCTTTAATTGATCAATAAAATGTGAGCAGGATGTTGTTTTGCTGCAGAGGGATTTGGATAGGTTGGGGACTGGGCACTAAAATGGCAGAGAAATGCAAAGTTATGCACTTCAGGGTCAACAATGCATTATATGTGTGTGTGTGTGTGTGTATATATTAGCAAAGGGGGCTCATGCTTCTCTTTCAATGCAGTTATGAGAAGGAAGCTGGGGAAGATTTTAGCAGTGTAGTCATTCTCCTTTATGCACCCCTTTAATTATATAATTACCCTCTATTATTGTATAATAATGATAAAGGGACCCATGCCCCTCCCTCACAATAATAATGATTGTAACAAATAGCAAAGGTGGTGCTGGAACACAGACATATAAAAAAAAGTCCATTGTCATTAAGGTACAAAATAGCCATCTTTAGTAATGGGGTTAACTATTAGAGTCACAGAATTATAAAAGGACTGAGAAGACATATGTGTTGTTTGAGTGGTTTTATGGTACGTTTCTCCTGTCATATAAAATATTGTAGTTCAGAAGTGAGCTAATGTGCCAGGAATGTAATTTTGCTTTGACACGGGTCACAGCTTTATTATGGTATCTGGAATCCTCAGTCACCTTAGGGGCAGAGGATTCTCATCTGACCTGTTCAAATGCACAATAAAGTGCCATCTGATTTACCCTTTGGTTGTGGGTAAATGACTTAGTCACTGAACAAGGAAGAAAATTTGCCCCAGGCATATTCACTGACAGTCTGTTGTAATAGCACATGCAGCAATTTCAAATGGTTGTGGGTTACTGTATGAGCAGGAGTTGCATGACATTCCACTTTCTGTTAGACAGAGAATAAAGTCATTCGTGGGAGATAACAGGGGATTATGTAATTGCAAGGTTACATTGTCAGAAGTGAATCAATAACTTACAAAACTTAAATCCAAAGCTCTTGGACGATTCACCAATTCTAGCTGTCCATCAAATATGAAATGGCATCTTTATCAAATAATGCTATAAATTAATTCTTCAAACATAGTTAATCCTCGGTCAGGTTAAAATTTAGAAGGGCCTGTCCAGGGGTGTTTCCAACACAGACACTAGGAATTGGGGTGTGCTTTTGCACTTTCGGATATAATGAGAATCCCTTTCCCTACTATTTTTTTTTACCATAGAAATATGTATCAGATGGGCACATAATGAAGAAGGTATATGAATGAATGGCATTCACTAATTCCAAACAATTCTGAGTACCATTCTGAGTGTCAAATAATTCTAAGTACCAACTCCAAATTGTTATTTCACTCTTAACAACAAAAGGCTCAGCAGGGCCTTTATTAAGCCATGTCTGACTGGGTTAGAGTGGCAAAGGATGTATTCATTTTATGAAGAATGGTGAGACAAATAGTCAGTGGTTTGCTGTTGATTTATACTGGAACCATAAACTGGGCATTCACTGTATGCTATAGGCGGGATATTTGCTTTATCACTATACTAGGCCCACTGTCCTTGGCATATATATCGACAAGGGGTTCTTTTGTTCTGTAACTTGCATGATATAGGGATTTTGGTCCCACCAGCACACCTGCTTAATTTTTAAAGGGACGCTATAGCATTAGGAATACAAAAACGTATGCCTTATGCTACAATGTCTTGTTCGAAGGTATGTGACCCCCCTTCATAAGCAGCAAATAAGTTAATTTACTTGCCTTTTATCCCATGCTGTGATACTCTCTCTGCAGCTGGCTCACTTCCTTTGCTGAGATCATCAGTCTTGATAATCTCAACCAATCTAATGCTTTCCCATGGGAAAGCATTAAGAGGCAAGTGCGCATGCTCAGCAAAATGCAACACTTCGCCATCAGATGGTCTCTATGAGACCGTATGATTGAAATGATAGAGTTGACGTGGTCTCAGTGCCTATAGTGTCCACTTAATTTCCAATGCATGTTTATTATGGAATCCTGCAGACCTACCCACTCCCCCCACAGTAAATCTAAAGTTATTTGAAGATCTTTCAAGTCTTTCAAATATGTTTAAATTTTAATTTTTTTGTTGTTGAATTTATTTTATTTCAATGCTTCAGCCATGAGCTGTACTTTGCAGCTCTTGAATGTAGCATTGAAAAGTTAGATTTAACTAGCAATGTTTCCCATGAGTTGTGAGTGATCACTACCTTCATAAGCACTTAGAAACCAATGGCAATTTAAACATTTTATACTCCAGTCATTATTCTGTAACTTTTTACCAGTCTATCATATTAAATCATGAATTTGTCAAGTTTTTGTACATTTAAAAGGACACTATATTCACCTGCACAACTTCAGCTTAATGGGGTTGTTCAGGTGTGTACAATAGCTCCCTGCAGCCCTTTTCATGTAAATACTGTATTTTCTGAGACGGCCACCAGAGAGACTTCCGAGTAAACTGCTGCCTAATTCGCATTCATCACATTTGACATCTTCACGCTTGGCTGAAGACATCAAACGTGCTATCAGGACACAGGAGGTATTGTGAACGCACCTCCTGTGTCCTGTAGTAACCCGGAGCCTGTCAGCAATCAGAGCCGACAGTGTGGGAGATAAGGATCTCCTGCACACAGCGTGGGCTCAGGCTGAAGGCAGAAAGCGTGAGACCGAGCAGGAAGATCTACTAATTTCAAACAGTAAGTAAAATTATTTTAAAAAATGAGTGTGAGAGTGTGAGTGAGTTTAGATAGAAATGGATAGATAAATAGATAGAAATAAATAAATAGAAAGGGGGGACCTATTGTCCTCCCCCTCCAGCCCCCACCCCTGAGCGGCGGGTGGGGGTCCTAAATGAAAATGTGGGGGGGGGGGAATCTATTGTCCTCCCCTCCCCCGTGACCCCCACCTCTAAGCGGCGGATGGGGGCTCTAAATAAAAATGGGGGGACACCTATTGTTTTCTCTCTCGACCCCCACCCCTGAGGTCCCCCCTCCATTTTCATTTTGGGCCCCCACCCGCCGCTCATGGGTGGGTTCAATAGCCCCCAGTCGCGTGGCTTGGGAGGATTTTTTTGTTTTCTTAACAGTGAGCTGCCACAGGCGGCTGAAAGATGCAGCCACGGCACGAATAGGATTCAAATGAAATTCCAATCCAAACATAGTCCCGAATTGCCTCCTAACACAAACGGAGAAACTGTTCTCATTCTGTTATGATGAAATTCGGTAGTTTCGCCGGCGTTCTGTCTAAGTTTCGCCGGCGTTGGAAACCTCCATAAGACAAAGTAGTCCCTACTTTGTCATATGTTTTAAAGAAAACTAGAGCAAACAGGAAAACATGAAAAACAAATCCTGACAGAGGGAGAGAAGATGGATTATATATATGAGTAACTATATTTGCACATTAGTTATACTTTATATTAGGGACATTTAGAATACCTTTTTTTTCTAGAAAGTAATGAAAGATTTAAAGGGACACTATAGTCACCTGAACAACTTCAGCTTAATGAGGTTGTTTAGGTGAGTGCTACAGCTACCCGGAGCCTTTTTCTTGTAAGCACTGTATTTTCTGAGAAAATGCAGTGTTTACATTGGAAGCTTGGAACACCTCTTGTTGCAGTCAATCAGACGGCCACCAGAGGGACTTCCGAGTTCAGAGGCCCTAAAAAGGCCTCTCGTCCGATGCATTCTGGGTGAATGCATCAGACGGGCTATCAGCACACAAAGCACTGTGAACGCGCTTTGTGTGCTGACAGCCTGTCAGCACTGCTGTGGGCGTGGCTTCAGCTGACAGCTGAAGCCCGAACCCACAGGGATGCTGTCTGGCCACAATAGTGGTTGAAGGGGGGGGGGGACGGACCTACTCTCCTCCCCCCCCCCCCCGGCCCCCACCCCTGAGCGGTGAGTGGGGGCCCTAAAAATAAGGGTGGCACATACTGCCCCCCCGGCCCCCACCCCTGTGCGGCGGGTGGGGGCCCTAAAATTCACAATAAGGGGGGGGGCCTACTGCCCCCCCCCGGCCCCCACCCCTGTGCGGTGGGTGGGGGCCTTAAAATAAAAAATAAGGGGGGGACATACTGCCCCCCCCCGGCCCCCACCCCTGTGCGGCGGGTGGGGGCCCTAAAATTCACAATAAGGGGGGGGCCTACTGCCCCCCCCCGGCCCCCACCCCTGAGCGGTGGGTGGGGGCCCTAAAATTCACAATAGGGGGGGGACCTACTGTCCCCCCCCGGCCCCCACCCCTGTGCGGCGGGTGGGGGCCCTAAAATTCACAATAAGGGGGGGGACCTACTGCCCCCCCCCCCGGCCCCCACCCCTGAGCGGTGGGTGGGGGCCCTAAAATTCACAATAGGGGGGGGACCTACTGTCCCCCCCCGGCCCCCACCCCTGTGCGGCGGGTGGGGGCCCTAAAATTCACAATAAGGGGGGGGACCTACTGCCCCCCCCGGCCCCCACCCCTGAGCGGTGGGTGGGGGCCCTAAAATTCACAATAGGGGGGGGACCTACTGTCCCCCCCGGCCCCCACCCCTGTGCGGCGGGTGGGGGCCCTAAAATTCACAATAAGGGGGGGGACCTACTGCCCCCCCCGGCCCCCACCCCTGAG
This sequence comes from Pelobates fuscus, assembly GCF_036172605.1. Lineage (NCBI taxonomy): Eukaryota > Metazoa > Chordata > Amphibia > Anura > Pelobatidae > Pelobates > Pelobates fuscus. The sequence goes on from NC_086328.1 coordinate 48,829,357, forward strand.
CGGTGGGTGGGGGCCCTAAAATTCACAATAGGGGGGGGACCTACTGTCCCCCCCCGGCCCCCACCCCTGTGCGGCGGGTGGGGGCCCTAAAATTCACAATAAGGGGGGGGACCTACTGCCCCCCCCCCCGGCCCCCACCCCTGAGCGGTGGGTGGGGGCCCTAAAATTCACAATAGGGGGGGGACCTACTGTCCCCCCCCGGCCCCCACCCCTGTGCGGCGGGTGGGGGCCCTAAAATTCACAATAAGGGGGGGGACCTACTGCCCCCCCCCGGCCCCCACCCCTGAGCGGTGGGTGGGGGCCCTAAAATTCACAATAGGGGGGGGGACCTACTGTCCCCCCCCGGCCCCCACCCCTGTGCGGCGGGTGGGGGCCCTAAAATTCACAATAAGGGGGGGGACCTACTGCCCCCCCCGGCCCCCACCCCTGAGCGGTGGGTGGGGGCCCTAAAATTCACAATAGGGGGGGGACCTACTGTCCCCCCCGGCCCCCACCCCTGTGCGGCGGGTGGGGGCCCTAAAATTCACAATAAGGGGGGGGACCTACTGCCCCCCCCGGCCCCCACCCCTGAGCGGTGGGTGGGGGTCCTAAAATTCACAATAGGGGGGGGACCTACTGTCCCCCCCCGGACCCCACCCCTGAGCGGTGGGTGGGGGCCCTAAAATTATCAATAGGGGGGGACCTATTGTCCCCCCCCGGCCCCCACCCCTGAGCGGTGGGTGGGGGCCCTAAATACAAAGGGGGTGGGGACCCTAGTTAACCCTCTCCCCCCCCCCCCCCAAAAAAAACAACTTATCTCCCTACCTACCCCCCTCACCCTAAAAATAATGAGGGGGGACCCTTTAACTAAAAACCTGTAAAGAAAAAAAAAATAAGATAAAAACAACTTACCATTCGATGTTTTCTTTCTTCTAAAATCTTCTTTCTTCAGCCCCAAAAAAGGCCAAATAAAAATCCATAATAACCGACGCAATAAAAAAAAACAAAAAAAAACCCGAGCGCAAAAAAAATAATCCATCTTCACCCATGGAGGGCTCCGCGCAGACTGAGCTCCGCAGGGCGGGGGAAGGCTTATAAAGCCTTGCCCCGCCCTGCAATTAGGCTAAGAACACTCTGATTGGTGGGTTTAAGCCAATCAGAGTGCTCTTTGTCATTTTACAAGCGTGGGAAAGTTCTTTGGAATTTTCCCACGCTTGTAAAATGACACAGAGCAATGTGATTGGATGGCTTGAAATCCATCCAATCACAGTGCTCTTTGTCATTTTACAAGCGTGGGAAAGTTCTTTGGAATTTTCCCACGCTTGTAAAATGACACAGAGCACTGTGATTGGATGGATTTCAAGCCATCCAATCACATTGCTCTGTGTCATTTTACAAGCGTGGGAAAATTCCAAAGAACTTTCCCACGCTTGTAAAATGACAAAGAGCACTGTGATTGGATGGCTTGAAATCCATCCAATCACAGTGCTCTTTGTCATTTTACAAGCGTGGGAAAATTCCAAAGAACTTTCCCACGCTTGTAAAATGACACAGAGCGCTGTGATTGGATGGCTTGAAATCCATCCAATCACAGTGCTCTTTGTCATTTTACAAGCGTGGGAAAATTCCAAAGAACTTTCCCACGCTTGTAAAATGACACAGAGCACTGTGATTGGATGGCTTGAAATCCATCCAATCACAGTGCTCTGTGTCATTTTACAAGCATGGGAAAATTCCAAAGAACTTTCCCACGCTTGTAAAATGACAAAGAGCACTCTGATTGGCTTAAACCCACCAATCAGAGTGTTCTTAGCCTAATTGCAGGGCGGGGCAAGGCTTTATAAGCCTTCCCCCGCCCTGCGGAGCTCAGTCTGCGCGGAGCCCTCCATGGGTGAAGATGGATTATTTTTTTTTGCGCTCGGTTTTTTTTTTTTTTTATTGCGTCGGTTATTATGGATTTTTATTTGGCCTTTTTTTGGGGCTGAAGAAAGAAGATTTTAGAAGAAAGAAAACATCGAATGGTAAGTTGATTTTATCTCATTTTTTTACAGGTTTTTAGTTAATGGTCCCCCCTCATTATTTTTAGGGTGAGGGGGGTAGGTAGGGAGATATTTTTTTTGGGGGGGGGGAGGGTTAACTAGGGTCCCCCCCCCCTTTGTATTTAGGGCCCCCACCCACCGCTCAGGGGTGGGGGCCGGGGGGGGACAATAGGTCCCCCCCCTTATTGATAATTTTAGGGCCCCCACCCGCCGCTCAGGGGTGGGGGCCGGGGGGGGGACAGTAGGTCCCCCCCCTTATTGATCATTTTAGGGCCCCCACCCGCCGCTCAGGGGTGGGGGCCGGGGGGGGGGACAGTAGGTCCCCCCCCTTATTGATCATTTTAGGGCCCCCACCCGCCGCACAGGGGTGGGGGCCGGGGGGGGACAGTAGGTCCCCCCCCCTTACTGATCATTTTAGAGCCCCCACCCGCCGCTCAGGGGTGGGGGCCGGGGGGGGCAGTAGGTCCCCCCCCTCATTGATAATTTTAGGGCCCCCACCCGCCGCTCAGGGGTGGGGGCCGGGGGGGGACAGTAGGTCCCCCCCCTCATTGATAATTTTAGGGCCCCCACCCGCCGCACAGGGGTGGGGGCCGGGGGGGGACAGTAGGTCCCCCCCCTTATTGATAATTGTAGGGCCCCCACCCGCCGCTCAGGGGTGGGGGCCGGGGGGGGGACAGTAGGTCCCCCCCCTCATTGATAATTTTAGGGCCCCCACCCGCCGCACAGGGGTGGGGGCCGGGGGGGGGGACAGTAGGTCCCCCCCCTCATTGATAATTTTAGGGCCCCCACCCGCCGCACAGGGCGGGTGGGGGCCCTAAATTATTATTGATAATTTTGGAAAGCGAGCTGAGCTGTCAGTCAGACAGCTCAGCTCGCGAACGCGCATTCCGCGCACATGCGCGGTAAAGCGCTCAGGTTCTTCATAGGGCGGCATTCAATGCCGCTCTATGAAGAACGCGATTGGTCCAGCGCGAAGCCGTCCCATTGGGCCCCGCGATTTCGTCATTTTGACGAAAAAGGGGGCGCGGCCTAGCGGGGAGCTCGGCGCTGGAACGGAGGTAAGTTTTTAATATAAAACCACCGATTTTTTTTTTTTTAATGAATGAAAGTTCATATAAAAGCAAGAAGGAAGGCTGGGGGACCTGTCTTTCTTGCTTTTATATGGTGACTATAGAGTCCCTTTAATCTTGTTTTTTTCCCCTTCCAAATATATTGATTAAAACTCCTTTGTATCATCTTCAACCAACTATCTGGAATTTTAAGAGGGAGCATTTGAAATAAATATAGCCATTTCAGTAATAGATATGCATTAATTATATTAGCTCTACCTATCCACGATACTTCCACTATTTTCCAGTCTTTCAAGGTATGATTTGTGGCTTTTAATAATTTAAAAAAAATAATTTCCATACAAGTTTGAATTTGTTTTGCTATGATCACTCCTAGATAGTTTATAACTTTTTTAGACCATACAAAGCCATATTTGGTTTTAATAGCATATTTTTTTATCTCTGTTGTTAAATTACAGCACATAATAATTGATTTCTCTGTTAATTTTAAAATTAGAAGCTTCAGAATATTCAGTAAACTCTACTATTAAATGTTCCAATGACTTAATTGGATCTGTTAGTGTGATCAATGTATCATCTGCATATAGGTTTATTTTTGATTTTAGCGATTGTAATACAACTCCTTTAATATTTTTATTTTCCCTAATCCTAAATGCAAATGGTTCTAAATAAATTATATAGAGCAATGGGGAAAGTGGACACCCTTGACGTGTTCCATTCAATAGTGGAATCCAGTCAGAATAGATGTTTTGTCCTACAACTCTTGCTGAAGGTGATTTTTAAAGGGCCATTATAGCCCGGTGCATCCATCCATCTATGCCTACTCTTTTTAAAGTCAGACTCAAATATTCCCAGCCGACCCTGTCAAAGGCCTTCTTTGCATCCACCGACAGGGTCAGCATGGGAAGGCGAGTTCTATTTACTAGATTCAAAATGTTCAAAATCTTTCTAGAGTTCATATTAGCTGTTCTATTTGGAATAAACCCAACCTGATCAGGATGTATAATGTTGACCTTCTTAAGTCTGTCTGCCAGTATTGATGCATTAAACTTCAGGTCATTATTCAAGAGTGAGATGGGCCTGTAATTTTCCATTTTAGTAGGACACTTGCCCTGCTTCAATATTGGTATTATATTGCCTCTTAAAATAGGACAATTTCAATGAATATTGGAGTAACCTTTTAACACTGCACAATGTAAAAAGAGGTTTGAGCTTTATGAACACTGCAGACTCTATTTTTTTTGTTCCATTCATGCATGAAAATCTGCAACTACGCTACCGGGTTTTATAAGAAAATGGAAATTATTGAAAGGTCACAGCATGTAAGACATCAAAAGACCTTCAGGTTCCAATCTGAATTATTTCATTACCTGTAGCATGTTTTTTTTTCTATGATAAATCTGTTTCATGCCTTTACAATGTACCTCATTTTGAAGCATGTCTAAAATGAAGATATTTGTGGATATTTCTGGAGTCTGTTAGACTTTTCTGTCTGCTTATTGTAACTCATCCACTGATCCTTGCCTACACTTTACTTGTACCACTAGGGCTAGGCTATTGAAATATTTACAGCATTTAGATTCAATTTAAAAATTTGAGTATTTGAATATAATGGGTTCCAGCCCCTTCTAGAAATTTGTTATAGTTGCATATCAGTATTTGTACAAAGCATGTGAACACTTAGTGATGTCAATTTAGAATTCAAACAGACCAGAGGAAATTACATTTACAATTGGATTAGATCAAAGGCTTGAGATGTCCTAAATATCTATATTACCATTGTATTTTCCGAAGTATAATTTATTGTGCAATTTTAGGAGCTCAGTGTCATTGTAAGTAATGCTACCTAATCTGGAACAGATTAAGAGTTATCAATCCAAGTGCTAATGTTATTGCATAGCACTTGATGCCCTTTCCTTAACTCCTTAAAGGGACATTGTAGGCACCCAGACCACTTCATCTCATTGAAGAGTGGTCTTGGTTGGAGTATCCCTGTTGCCTTAAGGATGGAGGCAACTGTCCAAATTATAAACCAAGTCAAACCTAGAATGTGTGCTATTTTTTGTAACGCCATCATTTAAAGGGACACTATATTTAGCAGAAGAACTACAGCTTAATATAGTTGTTCTGGCGAGTACAATCATTCCCTGCATGAATTTTCATTTAAACACTGTCTTTTCAGAAAAACGGCAGTGCTTACACACCTCAGATGGCCACTAGAGGTGTAAGGGGGCAATGTAAACATAGTGTGCAGCACTGCTGTTTAGCGTGTCCACGCCCTGCATGGAGACGCTGAACTTTCTTCATAGAGATGCATTAAGTCTATGCATCTCTATGAGGAGGTACTGATCGGCTCAGCTGGCGTGTGGACCCTCCTCCTTGTTGATTTAAGACAATCCAGTGCTATGGGAAATAATTGGATTGCCCAAAATAATTTATTTCTGATGATGTCAGCAAGGAGGCGGATTGGGGGCGGGGCCAGCACCGGTAGATCCGCACGGTGCTGGAAATAAGGTAAGTTTTCTCACCTTTTAATAGGGTTAAGGTGTGAGCAGAGATTTAACCCTCCTCACTCCAAAATATTGGCATGTCCCTTGTCTTAATGGTGTTAAAGCCTGTAGTGTGGAATAACCAAACGTCGTTAATGGGTTAACAAAATACTCTAACATTAAAAATAAATATGTTTGTGTTTCCATAGCAAAGTCTGTCTGTTTGGTATGTTTTGACATGGCAGTGTGGTTGCCAAAGGCACTCATTCAAAACTGAAAGAAGCTTCTGTTACACCTGTAAACTCCTGCTTGTCTGGTTAGTGGATATGCTCAGCTCTCCCACTGAAAGGAGGAACAATATTCGTTAAACGTTTAATCACTTCCTTTTCTACGCTTCCTATGTATTTCCAGAAACTTAAATGGTGAGTAGGGTCAGCAATACGGGGTCTTAGTGGACCCATAGTATGTCAGCTGATGGAGGGGTAAGTATAGGAAGTGAAATATTATTAAAAGGACAATCTATGCGCCAAAACCATGTCATCATAATTAAGTTGTTATGGTGCCAGGAAGTCCTGGGCACCATCTGACCGTAAGGGGATGAACCATTACAGGATGGTTTAATCCCAAACTATGAAAGATGGCATCTGTACATTCTGCCTAGCTACTTCCTTCAGAGGTCCGAGGCTTCACTCCGTAAGCCTTGTACTGAATGCCGCTGACAGGCTAGGTGCTTCAGATGACTAGTTCCTATTCAGAATACTGACTGAAAAAATATACGTATCTTTTTCACTGTTTTCTGAATATGGGACTAGTGATAACAGTTTATCCCCTTAAGGTAAGACAGTACCAGGGACTTCCTGGCATTGTAACAACTTAACTTGGCACTTAAGTTGTTATAGTGGCCAGAGTAGTCTTTTAATGGCGGTAATAGAAAAGTTTCCTTTTATGTTATATATGGAAATTGAAAGTGCTTTACATGTGGCTTCAAGATGTGGAGGTTTTTGTCTGTGGGGATTGGAGATCTACAATGTCTTGGACTTGTCCTGAAGATAGCTGTGCTGAAGATTATACTAGTTTTAGTGTACTTATAATTTTTATTTTAATAATGTCAGGAGGTGATTTTTTGCATATCTTCCTTTGCTTGCTCCAGATAACAGAAAAGAACAAGTAACCATTAAAAAAAACACAGTAATCTGTATATGAATCAGAGAGACCTTATGTACCTCCTCTTTCTTGATACATAATGAGATAAACTACATCTGATAAAACATCATAACAGTCTTTGAAATAAGCACAATGACAATGAAAATCAAGAGCCAGCTTCGCATAGAAAGGAGGACTGGATACCATAGTCGCCGAATAAAATCAAACTGAAATAAAAAGAGAAAATACATGAAAGCAAAAAATATGATACATATTATTAATGCAGTAGTTAATGTTCAAGGCTTTTAAAAGAACAGAAACAAAAAAACAAAACATTATCAAGTATCAACTATATAAACATCAGAAATATTAGAAAACCCACAATGGAATGTATGCACATAATATTTGTAATGGCAGAGACAGAAACTGTAAAGAGTTTGCAGTTCATTTCCAGACACCAGCTTGTCCCGGAATCCCATGCTGACAAATAACATTTTCTCATGCCTGGTTCCCATGAATCCCACAAGAGGTGTTTTAGCCATTTGCGATAGCTCTTCGATATTCAAAGAACTCCAGAAAACATCCAGGCCACTAGATGTAGTCTGCTTTTCAGAATGAGGGGGTGACGATTCCCTTTCATATCCATGAGTAGAGTTGGAAATGTGGGAATCAAAATGGGATTGTCGCAAGACAATTCTAGGAGATCTGGTGAATGTACACCCGTCGACTGTAAAGTTGTTGAATCACCAAGGAAAGCATCCACTGCTATACAGTCTGGATTTGGTAACCAACTGTAGAAAGCAGGTAGTTTGGTGTTGATGTGAGAAGCAAACAAATCTATCGGAAAAGGGCTTTGCAGGTTGTAGAGGAGAGAGAACACTGTGGAATCCCACCAATGTCTCGAGATACAGTCCAGTGTGAGGTTCGTCTCTCCCGTAGGTATTCAGCTTGTAGAGTAATGTTTCTGGGTAGGTAAAATTCTAAATGTCTTTTGTAATGTTGGAGAATAGTTGAGACTGGGCTCTGCCCAGGCAGTTGATATATCAAACTGCTGATATGTTGCTCATTCTGAGTAGAATACAGCAATCCGATCGTCCTCTCGCAAGACTATGAATGGCAAAGGAACCTGTCAGGAGTTCCAGGCAGTTTATGTGTTTTCCCGTCTCTTCCGTTGCCCATGTGCATTCACTGGAGGCTTCCATTATGGCCACTTCCTAGCCCCAAAGACTAGTGCCTGACTATAGAACTCAATCTGGTTGTGGGACGATAGCCCATCAGTTTCAGGCTTGCATATTGCATAACCACTACTGCAGCTCTGCCTTCACCTCTTCTATCATCGGAATTGTTTGGGACCCAGTAGAGGTATTTGGTTTTCAGGCATTGCATCACCCTATAATGTAGAGGGCCCTTAAAGATGTCTTGTATGGTTGATAATCGGGGTCCCACAATTCTCTCGAAGAGTCGAAGAGGCGGTATAGAAAGTACCCTTCACAGTTCTTTGCAAATTTAAGTCACCTTGGAGGGAGTAAGTTTGACAACATAGTCCATAGAATCAATCTCGAACATAGTCCATAGAATCAATCTCGAACCCAAGGAATTGTACTGATTGTGCTGGTGTCTGTGTTGTGTTTGGGTGATTTACAACAAAACAAAAGCTTTGAAAAACCATGCCACGAATCGAGTCTGACGTTTCAACCTCTGCTTCTGCACTTAAGATAAGAATACCTCAAGATAGGCTACCACGGGGCTGAGCATCTTCGTGAAACACCATGGTGCGTAACTGAGGCCAAAGAGAAGGCAGATGAATTACCATGGTAGATCTCGCCATCTGAAGTGTAAGAAACGCTGTCTGACTGGGTGAACTGGAATGGAGAGACACACTTCCTTGAGGTTAAGAAGTGTAAACCAATCCCTCGGCTGTAGCAGATTCAGGAGTAAGTGGCAGTGAGGGCAAAAGGCTGTGAGAAATGCCGGTTCTGGCCTACCAAGATTAAAAACCTCTCAAGCACTTGAAGGCAAGCCCACAGGGTGTTCCTAAAGAAAAAACTGAACCGATAATGCCGAACAATAGCTGAAATAAGTGGATGGTCTGGTAAATAAGGACAAGTATAGGGAACAGTGAGGCAAAACTCCTCCTGGTCCCAGAATGGTCCAGGCACAGTAGTGATAAGAGTAGGAATAAATATATAAGGAAAAATAAGGGTAAAATAATATGTCTGTAACACCAGATTAAAGCAATAACAGAAAAAAGTACAACCACAACAATAGACTTAGTTATACTCTGACCTGTATCCTCCACTGGAGCAGCAAAGAAAGAGGATGTGCTTAAGGTTTTTGTGACTCATATACAGATTACTGTGTTTTGATTGGTTACTTGTTCTGTTTGGGTTTTTTTTTTGTTTGTTTGTTTTATTTGCTGCCAGCTTGAGCTAGTAAGGAAGATATGCAAATATGAAGCCTCCTGTAATGTAATACAATTAGGCTTCGTCAGTTCTTAAAAGAGATGATGGGATATGTTTCTCTGAAATGTATTGTGCCTATATTTTTTTTTTATTTTTTTTTTGGAGTGTGACTTATTTATCATTAAAATATAACTGGTTTATTTCTTTAGAATTGACATTTATTTTGAAACTGTTTTTGTGTTCCTATGGTGGGGATGTGAACTGAATTTTAAGGATAAACAGCTCCCTTTGTTCTTTTGAGTAATTGTGTTTAACTGCCTGCAGCAACTGTAGTTATGTTGTGGACACTAAATAACATATCCAACCATCTTATTCTCTAACAAGGTGATACAATGTTCTGTCATTACAGAACAATATCCACCTGTCACTGATTTCTCAGTGCTGTGGGGCAGTATGTGACTTTTATCTAAGTGCAGAAAATGACAGGCTCAGGATTTAATAAAGTCATTGAGGACAATGTCACTTGATATTACTGTGCCATTTCTACCTAGACCATGGGCTGTAGTGTCTGCAAAAACTAACTCTGCTCTATATATAAAGGGAACGTTTGTGAACCCTAATTACAAAAAAAAAAAAAAAAAAAGAATCTCATTAAATGCATAATAATAAATGTAAACTAGTCCTTTGTTGTTTTTGAGTTGTAAATCTGTATGGTAATTTACCATGTACATTTGAGCTGTATATGACAGTCATAGTTAAGTTTAAAATGCACTTCCTATAAAACGCAGGGCTCATTTCCATCCACTACACGCTAAACTGCCTGTCACTCCTGGTTATTAACAGATAGTGTGATCGTTAGAACGTGCTTGAATACCCACTCTTAAAGTTTAAAGACATGTCCTGCTAAAAGAATAAGGAAACTTGAGGTAGGGGATGGGGGTTATATATCTGCTTAGGCACAGATTTACCATTACTATTAAACTTTTTTGTAAAAATAAAAAAGTCTAAATATGTGCCATGTTTGTACATTATACTGTACTCCTATATGTATTAGAAAGATGATCACATGTGTGTAGTGGTTAACTGGCTCTCGAAAGTTGTTCCAGGACATGCTGGAACCATAAACAATTTAGTGGTGTTTAGTGGTTATGGTGCTCAGATTGTCCCTTTGAGAAATGTGTTTTGTTTTGTTTTTTCTTCTAGAGATACATACCATATTTACGCTCCTTAAATCCCCCCTAAGAACGACAGTGGGAGATACCACTAGTTGACCATGAACCACTTGTGCATGAATGGGCAATGTAATATGCACTGCTCTGGACAACACGCCTAAAATAAACAGAACATGTTCAACTTGGCCTGTGATCTTTTTGTTTCTGGTGACAGCATCTTTATATGTTTTAAGTTCTTTAACTTGAAAGAAGGATCCAATGAGTATGGCAAGCTTTGTGCAGAAACATAGTCCTCACTAGTTTCTGCTTCCAAGCAAAAAAAACTTCAAGTGACTGGAGATGCTGTCAGAAATCCTGTATCAGTGTTAGTTGTCAGAGTCTGAAGGATGGGGAGCAGTAATAAGCTACTTCTACTCCTGATCTGTCCAGACATCTGACACACTTCTCTGTCTCTTCTCAGTCTACTGTCTGCCTGTGCATTATGACATACAAGGAGTAAGATCAAATATACTTGTGACACCTGATCGTATTCAGTGTCTACTAACAGAATCTCGTATAAAGCTTAACTTGAAATAATGACATTTGTAGCCAGGAAGATGAATTATTCAGGTCCTATCACTCTGTTGGATTGGAATACCAGTGATTTAAAAACCACAAAGGCAATCAGTAAAGAAAAAATTGATTCTTTTGAGTATCTGAAACCACATCTTTAATGTCTATGTCCAATTCAGTGGTATACATTTGTTATAATAGAGAAGAGACGTGTTAGATCTGTGATGTGATGCCGCTTTCTTTCAGTTTATGTCCAATCCCTGGCGCTACAAAGCACTGAAAACAAAGAAATGTGTAGAATTCTGCTGTCTTAACATTTGCTTAAAACTACACAATGCCGTGTGCTGTTGTGCATTATTAGCAAAAAAGCTCAAAATGCTAGATTTTTTTTCTTCTAATTTTCTTTTTTTTTGCATCCACTGTGTAAACATGGATACTGGTAGATATCATTCTGAAAAATGTATGTAATTGAAGTAAATGCGTTGGGGTTTTCTTTTTCTTTTTTTAATACGTGGTGTGTGACTATTATAATCTAATCATCTTGCCGTAAAACAAGTAAAATAGAAGGCTGAGGATTAAAGAATGTATATTGTTTTAAAACAGAACATTAAAGGGTTATTCCAACCCTTATTGATAATGAAGATATTTTATTTTGAAATGCCCTATTGGGTACTATTAGCAATTGACTATCCCTTTTTTAAGTAAAATACCATGTAAGATTAAGATAAAATGTGCTAGGTGCCCCCCTTGTTGCCTTCCATGCCACGTCCATGGTCCAGTCAAGTGCTTGTTATAGAGCTCGGCTCAACAAATCCCGCCATGGCGATTAGGAATTTTGTCGTGGCGCTTGGGTTTTGTCAGCCCTGGCCTCACCCAGAGGTGAGCTGCTATGAGCAATAGAGGAGGTGGTGAGGGAGCTGTCATCTTCCTGCTCTTCTTGCTCTGTTTCTTTGCGCACCCAGCTGCGATCCCAGGTGCCAGGATATGATGACGTGCCAGGATAGGATGAGGTCCTTGGCAACACTAAATGGCAAGGGAGCAGAGCAGGAAGATGACAGCAGCCACATTGGCTAAATGGACCCATGGAAAGAATATACTCCTGCTCTCCCAAAGGTAGGGAGGCTGGGTAGATTTAAATTGAATTAAAACAAATAATAATTTGTGAGTGTGTCTGAGAATGTGTGTGTGTCTTGTCAGTGTGTGTGTATCTGTCAGTGTATGTCAGTGAGTGTATGAGTCTGTCTGTTTGACAATGAATATGTGTGTCTGTCCACCCTCTGATCTTATTCACCTTTTTTCCCCCCATGTCTTGCCGCAGCTGGCTATGCCTCCTAGCTGAGATAATCAGCCTTAATGATCTCAGCCAATCTTATAGGAATCTGTTAAGAAGCTATTGCGCATGCACAGCAAACATCATCTCCTCATAGAAATGCATTGAATCAATAGATCTCTATGTGGAGCGTTCAGTGCCTCCATGCAGAGCGTGATGACGCTAAATGTAGGTGCTGCACATTAGTCGTCTGAGAGACTGCAACTAGACGTGTTACTAGACAGCAATGTAAACACTGCATTTTCTCTAAATAGGCAGTGTTGACATTGAAATCCTATAGGGACAGGCTATAGACTCGAGAACCAACCACCACATTAAGCTGTAGTGGTTCTGGTAACTATAGTGTCCATTTTAGATTTGTATTTCTGTTGTTAAACATAAAGCTTTGTTAGGTTTTTTTTTTTTTTTTTAAATGGCTCCAATATCCAAAGCAAATTTGTCACGCAGGGGAGCCGCAAGTCATTTTCCCGGTGCTATGATTATCGCACCGGGGACTGTGCCTCCCTCTCCACTGCCGGCTCTGCAGGACCCCTCTACGGCCTGCTAGCACTTTGCTGACAGCCGGCAGGGGAAAGATGACACGGGGGAGCTCTAACCTGCAGCTCCACCGGGTTCTCCTCTTCCGAGCACAGAGCGTTGCCGCAGTTACCACGGCAATGCTCCGAATCTCACGAAAGTGAACTCTAGCAGCTCCTGAGGCTGCTAGAGTTCACGGTCACCACCAAGACCACCAGGGATTGCAGGAAATGTCCCCCTCCCAGGCAAAGGTAAGTAGGCAGGGGGGACATCATTGTTATTTTTAATTAAAACAAATTATATATATATTATTTATTAATTTGTTTTCCTACCCCCACAGACCCTACACCACACAATAGCTCCCCAATACACACACACACACACACACACACTACCGACCATACACATACACACACTGCCCCCATATACACACACTACCCCCCCATACACACACACACTGCCCCCCCCTATACACTGTACCCCTCACACACACTGCACCCTCCCCCCCCCCCCCCCCACACACACACACGCCAAACACAACCCTGGCCAGTCAGCCTCTCCACATAGAGATGCATTCAATTAATGTACCTCTATGAGGAAAGTTCAGTGTCTCCATGCACTCCAGACATGGAATGGCAGTGCTGTACAGTGTGCAGCACTGCCCCAGGAAGCATCTCTAGCAGCCATCTGAGAAGGGGCCCCTGGAGGTATCCCTAGGCTGTAATGTAAACACTGCATTTTCTCTAAAAAGACAGTGTTTATTGCAAAAAGCCTGAAGGGAATAATTATAGTCACCAGAACAAATACAATAAGCTGTAGTTGTTCTGGTGACTATAGTGTCCCTTTAATATTAGGGAGCCTGAAATAGCGTGCAAGGTTGTAACTAGCCTCTGGCACAAGAGTGCTTATTTCTCAGTATATGCTGCATTTTAAGCCAAAAAGGTGCATATACAGATTCCTTCCTCCATGACCACTTATAAAACTAGAAGTGGTCATGGAGGTTGGAGAATTCCATTACATTGAAAAATATGGCCTCCATTACCATCTGGCATTGGGAGCCAATTGATAATGTTTTCACACATTTGGCCAGTATTGTCCTGCAGTTATTTAAGTGATTTATTTCCTAATTTCATAAACAATTTTCTCCTGAAAAGACTGCCGTAGTCAGAAAACATTATTGTTTTAAAAGTAGGCTTAAATTGTGATTTAATGGTTAATCTTGTGATGTGTAGAACAATATTGCAATGTTAATTTAAAAAAATTAAAGCAATTGGCACCTTTAAGAGGTTTGCAATTCAATCGATTTTACTTTGTTACGTTTCTGTTACAGTGCACATTTGTTGTTTAATTGGTGCAATTGATTAACAAGGAATCATTAGTTAACTTTGGTAGCAAAGCACAGAAGGTGTTTGTGTTTTTTCTGTTCATGTACAACATTTTTGGGATGTTATTTCCTTAGGAAAGTGTTTTCAAGTCCTTTGATGCATTTAAATTGCTAAGTGGTCAATGGTTCTGTTGAAGTTGTGCTAACTCCTTTATCACCGATTCAGTAATGATGGACAGCAATACATAGTGTTATCCGTGGGAGAAGAAAGGATTACAGTACTAGTAGAAAAGGATTGTAGAGAGGGAGAGGAGTAGAGAGAGGTAAAAGGGGGTGGGGGGGGGGGAAATAGATGGTAGAGTCTTCTCTTCCCCGCCTCAAGTGTATTGTCATGTACTAGAAGCGTATGGGGATGGTTAAGGGGTCTGTGGCCCAAAGTCGCCCGGGGCACCCATCGACATCGTTTTTACAGTGTGGGTTTAGTTTTCGGGGGGTGGGGGGAGAAGTAACTCTGCATGCCCACCCAACCCTCCACTCAGTCGCTTATGTCACTTTGTAACCAGGGCTCCCAAACTTTTTCAAACTTATTTAGAGACCCTTGGGTGATAGCAGTCAATTTGTCCATGAGGCAGGTATTTTTTTTTTTGTATAAATAGAGATAAAGAGGGAACTTCTTGTTTGAGACAATTCTGAGCTAAGGCACATCTGGCAGCTAGAGTCCGTTTAGGCAGTAGTCGTTGCTCTGGTCTCGTCCAGTCGTCTTTAGGTCTGGATAGCAAGACGACCCAAGGGTCTATCGCGATGTTACATTGAAAAATCTGCGCAATGAGGTCTCCCACACTTTGCCAAAAGGTCTTTGCCACCGGGCACTCCCACCACATGTGGATGTATGTCTCTTTGGTACCGCAATTCCTCCAGCAAAGGTCATTTGGTGTCTTGCCCATGCGGTACAGCAGGATCGGTGTTGTGTACCGACGAAACATTGTCTTATATGTTTGTTCCTGAATTGATGTGCAAATCAAGACCGCCGCATTGGCTTCCCATATGTCCTGCCAGTCCATACCCTCTAAAGTTTCCCCCTAGGTCGGTTTCCCATTGCTCTCCATATGTTAATTTTTCCCATTACGTGGTATTGGATGCAATGTGTGTGCACTTTTGTATTTTTAACACCTCATCGGCAGCCATTATAATTTTGCTAAATATTGGATTTGAGAGTATTTCCCAACGGATAATTAGAGATACTCAGAACACATTACAAGGACCAATAGTGATTCAGGTCCTATTGAAACTGCTTGATTTAGTTCACTATAGGGACAGACATTTGATCTGGTAATGGTTGCCTTTTACCTGAAATTTGTTGGTGATAGCAATTGTCATGGTCAGCGGGTCTAGTAACTGCTTTTAAATAAAGGTCTGATTGGTTATAGATGATGCAGGACTTGGGAAGACTATCGCTGCTTCTAAATTATCAATGTCTTGTCACTAGTGTTCTATTGGTCAAAGTTTCCTGAGTTCTGATGACTTTTTGACACATGACTTATGCTTTCATGGTGTATCAATGCATTGGATAATGGAAACACAAATTTATGCTGGAGTGAAAAAAAATCTACTTGTCCAAGGGGCTAATCTACTTGTCCATCATAGCAATTCTGGCACAACAAATAATTTCAGATCGAGGCTCCTGCCTAGAACCCTGAACATTGACATGGTTATTCACCATACTCTAAATTTCCATAAAATTATATCGTTAAGGAAAAACACACAAAAAAAAAGACAAAAAAGCTGATATAGAAAAACTGTCCAGATGAGCTATTGTCACAACATTTGATCTCAGTTTTTCCATCTATATTTCATTTGTGAATTTACTGAATAACCCTGAGTGAGTGTGTATATGTGTGTATGTGCCCATGCCAGCTATGTGTAACTTATGTGATGTGTGCTGGCTGTATGTAATGTGTGGTATGTGCTTTCTGTGGGTTAATTTGTGTGCAGTGTTTGCTGGCTGTGTTTAATGTAATGTGTGATGGCTGTGTGATGTGTGCAATTTGTGTTCCATGCTTTGCATCCCCTCCTGCATAGCTTTATACAGGCATATGGGGTCTGTGTCCATTAGGGGAGTGCTTCATCTGCACCTCTAGTGGGTGCAGACCACAGTAATTGCTCACTGGCACTACTGTCATTCAGTGAGTCAGAGAGCATGCTGGGAATCCTAACTGCTATGCTTTGACTCACAAGAGCGCACTGGACTGTGAGGGATTCATTACTGTGGTCTTCACCTGCTGTGCTAACCCCTCCCCCCCCCCCCCCCCAAAAAAAAAAAAACAACTTGCCCCGCACCCAGAATTGCATGTCTCTGCTGTTGGACAATAGGAATTCACCATGCCTGTGATGACTTTAACTGCACATAATTCTTTACTGACCTTCTCTAGAATCAGCTCTATTTCAGGTACACTTATCAGCACAACAGCATGAATGATAAATGACAGAACAAGGTTGAATTTGATATTTTGGAATTCTCTTGTTCTGTGCTTGCTTTTTATTGCTGCCAACTGTCCTGGAATTCAGTAGAGAGTGCTAGAAT
Source organism: Pelobates fuscus (assembly GCF_036172605.1). Classification (NCBI taxonomy): domain Eukaryota; kingdom Metazoa; phylum Chordata; class Amphibia; order Anura; family Pelobatidae; genus Pelobates; species Pelobates fuscus. Next base: position 48,845,954 of record NC_086328.1, read on the forward strand.
TGGTTACCCATCTTGTGCCCAAGCCCTATTTACATTTCAGTGTATTGTTAGCTGGTAAATAGTTTATGCTCTTAAAAAAAAAAAAAAAAAAAAAAAAAAGATTGTGCTAAATAGTTGAAGGGACAATCTAAAACAACCATTGCCACTACCTTTAGTACAGTGATTGTGGGGCAATAGCTGGATCGGCTGTTTTCACCATACATTTGAAATTCCCAATAATTATCATTTCAAATGAATATCCCTGTTAATCTTTGAGTGAATTCAGAATATTATATAGATATATATTGATCAACTGCCCTGGCTGTATTAATCCCACACAATGCAGTACTAAACCTGCTCTTGCAACTTTAAGCATTACTCCAAGCATCATAACCACTACCTAAATCCCAGGTGCTGAGTATTCTCTACTACCAGCGGAATTAAATCCAGCTTCTACTGCCTTTACAGCTCTCCCTACCTGTGAGCAATAGTTGAGCACTCTCAGCCAGTAAATGAACCTTGGAACATAGCAAAAATATAGAGTATCCAAGTTTGTACAGTGTTTCATCCTGAAACGCTGCACATCCAATTTCCTTGAATCAAAACACTGAACCTTGTGCCTTTAACCTTAAACGTTCAACATTATACCTGCAGGCCTCCCAACTGTCCTGATTTCTGCAGGACAGTCACGATTTTCGGGTGCTGTCCCTGCCGGCCATTTACCTTTAAGTCAACAGCAGTTTCCCAAACAAGCACAGCGTGAGTGCATCACTAGACAAGCTTGCGCTAAGCTTGGGCACTAAGACCCTGCAGTGTACTCCCTCAGTAGGTTGGCCTGGCCATTTGGCAACCAGCCTGGCCACTTCATAGTACCCTCAGCACCCACCCTGCATCTTGCACCCACAGCAATAGCCACACATTGTGCTTGGATTGAAGTGGCACTGTCACAAATTATCTAACTGAAGCAGTTGTTTCTTGCTCAGTATTACGATTTGCAAGGAAATATTATACATTACGGAGATTAAAACTCTACCTCATGCTGCGTCATTAAAGCGACACTATAGTCACCTGAACAACTTTAGCTTAATAAAGCAGTTTTGGTGTATAGAACATGCCCCTGCAGCCTCACTGCTCAATCATCTGCCATTTAGGAGTTTAATCCCTTTGTTTATGAACCCTAGTCACACCTCCCTGCATGTGACTTGCACAGCATTCCATAAACACTTCCTGTAAAGAGAGCCCTATTTAGGCTTTCTTTATTGCAAGTTCTGTTTAATTAAGATTTTCTTATCCCCTGCTATGTTAATAGCTTGCTAGACCCTGCAAGAGCCTCCTGTGTGTGATTAAAGTTCAATTTAGAGATTGAGATACAATTATTTAAGGTAAATTCCATCTGTTTGAAAGTGAAACCAGTTGTTTTTTTCATGCAGGCTCTGTCAATCATAGCCAGGGGAGGCGTGGCTAGGGCTGCATAAACAGAAACAAAGTGATTTAACTCCTAAATGACAGTGAATTCAGCAGTGAAATTGCAGGGGAATGATCTATACACTAAAACTGCTTTATTTAGCTAAAGTAATTTAAAGGGTTATTAGGCAGCTTGGAACTAGGGTTTCAGTCTGGCTAATGTGAATTTTGTGCAAAATTGGTGTCTGACGATGGCACACACTGCATGCTGGCACCAAACAGCTAGTGGAGGCAGCCACCGCCTTTCTGTGCCACCCCTGTCCTTCACTCAGCCCATCTTCCCTGACACCCTACCAATGAGGGGAAATTACACCAGCCAAGAAGGATCGGGGAGAGCATGGCCTTGGTGCTGGAACATAGATTCGTTTATCTTTTTTGTTGGGGGGGCGGGGAGGGGGTGGGGTGCGGACCACCAAAGCATGGATTACTCTAGCCAAACACAGTATTTTATGAAAAAACTGTTTTTTTGGTTGGAATAAAAATGAAGCCTTTCCCTCACATGAGTCCTCTATTATTTGAATGTAAATAATCCACTATCTTGAAGAATGTTTCCTTCCTTACTAATCAATGATTCAGTTACAGTACAGTAAGTATGTCCTCCAATACACATACATAGCATAATAAAGACTTTATTTATGTATGCAATTTTGAAAACACCTCTAGGTGTCCTTACAAGCCTTCAGTTGAGTTTTAAATTACAAAATATTGCTGTATCCTTTTTATGTCCCTTTAAGCATTCTCCCGGCAGGAAGTTTGTTTTATTGAGCAAAGGGCACAAGCTAATGTATTCATTCCCATTCTTAGGAGCGTTTAAGGCTTTAGCAACATGCCCTTCTCACAGCCAAAGGCCTGTTAATAGAGCTGATTTGGTGTAATAATTAGCAAGTAGCTGCCACTAACGACGGTGCTTACAAACACCTAAGGTGTAGAGGTGCGTGATAAACTTCACATTCTGTGAAAAATAGGGTGGGTCGCTGGGGTGAAAACTCTGTTCTTTGTTCTACTTGTCAGATAATTGGTTACCTTTAATGTTACATATGTTGAACATGGACAATGTCCACATAATATATAGCTAAACAACTTTGCTAAAAATTATCCATATGGTTTCTTTATCCTTAACCTTTTAATGGTTATGAGTGATACATGAAAAAATTCCTTTTAGGTTCATTCTATTGCGACGATTTATTTGTCGGGCAGAAAGCTTCTAATACGTTGTCCATCAGTATGTGTATGTGGTAAGTGTCCTGGAATACACTCTGGATCGATATACTCTATAATGGGTCAAATATGTCACTATGTTGCCTGCACTTTGAGGGTAATAGTCTCAATTTAGAATTTTTACAGGAGCAATATAGAATTAGGACTACAAACATGTATTCCTAACGCTATAGTGCTCCTCAACCTATAGGGGGTCACTAAATGCATTTTAATTTTGCAATGGGCCATTACTTAAAGGACCACTATAGTGCCAGGAAAACATACTCATTTTCCTGGCACTATAGTGCCCTGAGGGTGCCCCCACCCTCAGGTTCCCCCTCCCAGCCAGCTCTGGAAAGGGGAAAAGGGGTAAAACTTACCTTTTTCCAGCGCTGGGCGGGCAGCTCTCTGCCTCCGATCCTCCTCTGTTCCGCCCCGTCGGCTGAATGCGCACACGCGGCAAGAGCTGCGCGCGCATTCAGCCGGTCACATAGGAAAGCATTATCAATGCTTTCCTGTGGATGCTTGCGTGCTCTCACTGTGATTTTCACAGTGAGAATCACGCAAGCGCCTCTAGCGGCTGTCAATGAGACAGCCGCTAGAGGCTTTGGGGGAAAGCTTAACCCATTTATAAACATAGCAGTTTCTCTGAAACTGCTATGTTTATAAAAAAAATGGGTTTACCCTAGCTGGACCTGGCACCCTGACCACTTCATTAAGCTGAAGTGGTCTGGGTGCCTAGAGTGGTCCTTTAAGAATGGCAATGTTTTTAGTTGCAGTGTTAAAATGAAAGGGGTGTGGCACCCAGATCACTTCATCTCAACTATAGTGTCTCTTTAATATGTTTGCATATCCTATTTGTTTAACAAATATGTGTTTGCAGGATCTGGAAAATGCTATTTTGAATCCATTTGTTGGTAATTTCCTTTCCTCTATACACAGTCAGGAGAAGTAGTTACAAGTAATTTCAATCTGATACCACACTCCTATTCATACTCTTACAATATGGACCAGGATGATGTGCTATAGGCAGTGAGCAGGCATATCGCTCTCGTTATGCCACTCTTGCATCTTGTACACATCTTGCATATCCATTCAAACAATTACTCATGCACATAGTTAGAAAAGAAAAACAACATTTTAAGCAAACTCCACAACTTCAGTTTTTAACCCTTTTCACAAATGGAAGAGGGCCCATAGTGTATAATTATTTCACACTTTGCTTCTGTTTTTAGCTCTAGCTCTGGAAAGGAGAGCCTCCATCTTGGCTCCATGTCAATGATTGTTATAACAGCTAATGTATCTTCTATGTGAGTATGCTGATGTGTACTTTTAGACATTTGTACAGCTGTTATAATAATATCCTGTATGTATACCTAGCACAACATTAAATATGAATAAAATGTTAAAAATGGGGACAAAAACTATTTTTGCTTATAATAATTTTTGCACATCAAGTGCAACTACAAAAATAACTTGAAATACATTCACATATCAGTCCTGATTGTTAAATACATTTTTGGTAGTTAACACTTATACCAACCCCATACCAACCCCATGTCCCGGGCAAAGCAACACACCAAGCTCCCGATACTCGAGCCACGTGACCACCAAGGCCAGACGTCACAAGGAGATCCCCTCTGAGGCATCGACCACAACGCTGAATGGCCACCCGCCGCTGGTGGCAGACGACCACCAGGAACTTCCACAGCGCCCATACAGGAAGAGACCCAGCCTCGCTGAGCTCCCGAGTCAGTGGACAATGGATGTTGACCTCACAAGAGGCCTGGGGCTGGGCAGAGGCCTCCCGCCACCTACGACTCATCACCCACTTCAAAGTATAGTATTAAGAAGTGGAGCGATATCAAACTATAATAAGCCCCTCCCCCACATGCAACAGAGCTTTTAAAAAAGGAAATGAAAATACTTATACTTCTCACTGGATGGTGTTCCAATTTATGCTCCGCATGTAAGAGAAAAATATAAAGAGATCATAGAACAGATCTGTATAGATTAACTGGCACTTCTTAAATAGTGCTAAATGTACATCTCATTACTTAATCAGCTGGATATAAAACAATTTATTACCAATTTAACACCAGTATAAAACAATATCATATATAAAACAAACTAAAAAAATGGATTGTAAAAAACACAAGTATAAAGCATGTCACTGCTTAGTTAACAAACATAAAGCAGGTCATTGCTTAATATGCAGACACAGAGCAGATCACTGCTAGATGTACAGAATATAAAACAGGTTACTGCTTACTAGATCGAATGGTGGGTAAACAGTATGTGTTCACGTTACCCACAACCAGACTTTCCCACACTGGGAGATGTCTCCTGCGTTAAGGGGTCAGTGGAGTTCCTTTTGGTGCAGTCCGGGTAATATGTGAAACAATCAGCCGTTGCTCTTTCAAAAATCCCGGCTTGTTCGTAGGCTCCGCCCCCTTCTCAACGTGCTTACGTGCCTACGCGTTTCTCCGTTCAGACGGCTTCATCAGGACGTAATGTTCCGTCTGTGAACGGAGAAACGCGTAGACACGTAAGCACGTTGAGAAGGGGGCGGAGCCTACGAACAAGCCGTGATTTTTGGAAAGAGCAACAGCTGATTTTATTAAGACACGGAGGCTCCTATTATGCTGCACTCTTTCTTTATTTACCTCGGCAGCAAAGAAAAATAACATTAAATCAGTATAAAAGAAACCAGTAAATAACATGAGGTATATCTTCCTTGCAACAGGAACAGCCAATCAGCATCCTCTTTGTAGCATAATAGGCAGTGTCCAGTATACAACTTCCTCTTTCTTTGCTGCTACCTCAGTTAAGTGACACTGGGTCCCATAGTTCTTAACTGTGGGATATTTTACTTTACTTTATTCATATCATTACTGTGGTTAATATAGTTACAGCTATTACATTTTAATTATAATATTTTCATGTTTATAAATATATTTAGTTACTTCATTTTAACTTAATTTGATTTATTTACTTAATTTGCTTCAGTTATATGCTTTATTGTATATCCTTTGATAATTTCTTAACGCCTCTGACCAAGATTACCATCAATTGGGGCTCAGGGGCGTCTTTGAGGATCTTTATCCCCTGTAAAGTGCTATTGTGCTGTTTTTTTTCCCTTCATTTATCTGCCTGGCTGCTGCTCTGACCCCAACTGCCAGAAATCCAAGTTGGGGTTTAGGTATAGTGGCAGCTCCTGTGTTTTTATATTACAATTGCTATTTTTTTCACCATTGTGAGTACTTTTATTTCTTTATCTTGTTTAGTTATTTATTTTTTTTACTTAAGGGTTACTCAACCCTTTCCTTTTGGTATTATTTGACTTTATTCATCCCCTTAGGTTTGTTTGTATATTTATGATGCAGTCTGACAGGATCTTTCTGGGTCTACAGCAAACATGCAGATCAATGTAGAAGCCTCTCCAGGTATCTCTGGAGATGAGGCTGAATTTCTGCTTTACTGATCCTGCTGACATGCAGGCTTTAATTGACACTTCCATGGCAAAAGCAATGACAAGGCCCTGGTGTCAGGCCGCAATGCCTTATATACGGCAAAACACTCCTCCAAAACAATAGAGATGGACAGTACCATACCTGTCACAGATGGCGCGATTAATTTACCACCGCGCAAAAGAGCTACTAGTCGGGCAAAATCGACTAGACTTTGAAAAAGGGCAAAAGCCCAATTGAACTCTAAATCTGAGCTCAGTGATATTGAGGAAGAGTTCCCTGAGTACTATATGGAGGTGTATCTGTACTCACACCTGCTCTGCTTCAGCCTGCCCGCAAGGCCTCATATAAGGCTAAACACTTCTCCAAAACAATAGAGATGGACAGTACCATACCTGTCACGGATGGCGCGATTAATTTACCACCGTGCAAAAGAGCTACTAGTCGAGCAAAATCGAATAGACTTTGGAAAAGGGAAAAAGCCCAACTAAACTCTGAATCTGAGCTCAGTGATATTGAGGATGAGTTCCCTGAGTCCTACATGGAGGATTCAGAGGATATTTCTGATCCTGATTATGAAATTACTGATGAAGAGGATGCTAATCCCGTTTGGGATACATGTCCTGTTAAACCTACCAAGATTTAGGTAGATTATGTGGACTCGGACACCAATAGGATCTTGGACACTCAATGTGAACCCCTATTCGAACCTGACGACCTATGTCACCCACTGGTCTCCTCAGACCATGTAGCCAAGTATATTGCATCCAGAGTACGTAAGCCTTTTGAGAAGGCAAAGTGAAATAAATGGCGGGCTGAATGGCCACGCCGAACAGTCCCTGATGACTCATGTAAAACACTATCAGTCGATCCTAAGATCATTCAAATCCTGAGTAAGACAGGATGGAAGCCATCTAAAGGCTTAGATTCTCATTGAAAAACTGTCGGGATAAAATCCTGGGCATCTTGGGCTCAGCAGCCAAGATCTTTGAAGCAGTAGAGGATGATCTAGAATTAGATTGCGCCATCTTAACCCCTTAAGGACACATGACATGTGTGACATGTCATGATTCCCTTTTATCCCAGAAGTTTGGTCCTTAAGGGGTTAAGTGGTTAGATCCAGAGTTTGATTTAAGTTGGCAACGCCAACAATGCGGTTGTCACAGAACGCCACAAATCGATCTTGCTCAAGATTGAGCCCAAACGTTTAACTATGGCTCTGAACAAGCCAGATAACACGGGCAAAAGGTTTTCTCTTTGGGGACAATTTTGTAAAATAATTGGGCTCCTTTGTCCGGCTAAACAAACAGAAGTTATTTTAGACAGAACCAAGGCTCTTATACTTGCCGAGCCTATTTCTATGAACAATGCACTATACCAACCTCCTTCCCACAAAGTGGGCCTAAGAGGTGCTCCTAAGAAGTCTTCACAATTTCCATTCTTCCTTACTGATAGTGGGGGGCAGGCTCACTCATTTTTCACATAGAAGCTTGGAATAAGCGCACCATATTTTGAACAGCTCCATATTTGATAATCAAATCCGATGCAAGTTTGCACGGCTAGGGTGCTCAATGCAGAAATATTTCCACCAAGGGCAGATAATCAAACCTGGAATCGACACTCCACATCAATTGTTTGGAACATCTGGCCGGTTCCTTTGCAGTCCACAGTTTCTCCCCAACTTAAGCCCAATGCGCTATCATTCTGAAGATGGACAACGTGTCAGCAGTCCGCTACATCAATCACTTGGAGGCACAAAATACAAAATTCTGACCTACATGCCTCGTGATTGCTGGCAATTTTGCCTGAGACACAGCATTTCAGTCACGGCAGAATATATTCAAGGTCTCTCCAACACTACGGCGAACTGGTATTCACGCCAACTCAGAGATTCCAGCGACTGGCACTTAGATTCCATGGTCTTCCAAGACATCTGGAACCTATGTGGTCTATTGCAAATAGATCTTTTCGCTTCTCGTTTGAATGCTCAACTTTCCCATTTTTTCAGTTGGAGACCAGATCCGATAACACTGGCTATGAATGTTTTCTCCAAGGAATTAAGATTTTTTGCCCTTTGCACTGATTCCCTGTTGCCTTTCCATCTATATCACCAGTCCGACACCTGGTGATCGTGGCTCCTCTATCGCCGTCCCAACCATAGTTCTTTCCTCTTCAGGGGAGGGTTATCGACCTTCCATCTCTCGAGTGCCTTCTTCAGGATCCAGACGGTGTACCTCATCCCCTTGTTCTCCAAGATCTCTTGGATCTCATAGTGTAGTCTATTTCAGGGAACCTTGGTCGGTCAAGGGAGTTTCGCAATCAACTCCTCAACTTATCAAGGGTGCACCCAACACGAGACAGGCTTATAAATCTGCTTAGAGCAGATGGCATAGTTGGTGCATGAAATTTAATTTAAATCCCATATCGGCTCCTTTTATGTCTGTCCTCCATTTTTCTTACTTCTATGATGAAGGTAAAGCCTATCACACTGTGGACCTTACCAATCGTCCATTTCTGCTGGCCATCAAAGTTTCGATTGGACGCCTGTCGGTTGACATCCTGTCATATATTGACTTCTCTGAGGGATATGGTTTGCTCATCCACCCTTACCACGATACTCTGTCTTGTGGGACGTCTCTATTGTCTTGAATTTTTTTCTTGCAAGAGGTTTTTCTGACGTACGAGCTCTTGAGGTGGTTGCTCGTTCCTTTACTCCAGAAGGTGTCCTCTTTGACATTTCACGGAGGACAAAAACCTCCTCTAAAATCAATTTTACCCAGTTTTCCCTAATAGATCTCTCCTTTGCCCTGTTGCATACTAATGGGTGTGTACATCGTTCCACTACGTTACGGAATCCTTTGAAACAGGAACTCTTCATCTCCTTCCAAAAGTCGCATCTTCCAGTGTCTACTCTACCCTGGTGGGTCAAATATGTTATGTCTCTAGCAGGTATTGATACCTATGTGTCTGTGCCTCATTCGTTTCGATGGGCAATGGCTTCTAAGGCTTCCTCGATTGGTTGTCGCTTGGAGGATATTATGAGAGCGGCTGGTCTTCAGAGTCTACATTCCATGATTTCTACTTTAGACCTATTCAACACTTCACAGGAGACATAATTTCACAGCTTTGAACTAGCATAATAGGAGCCTCCGTGTCTTAATGAAATTTACAGATTTTACTATTAACATGACGTAAAGTCATGATTTTATTAATGACACGGAGGCGAGTATTATCCCTCCCTCCCATCCCTGGCGGTTTGGTCTTCTCTGGGTAAGTTGACTTCACGGTAAGTCTTTTTTGATTACTGGGTTTTATCCTTGTTAATGACTGTCAAGAGCTTATGGTTTGACTAAACTGAATTTCATGTTATGTATATGTATATATATATATATATATATATATATATATATATATATATATATATATATATATATATATGATATTCCATGTAATGCAAATTTATGCATAAATCCAGTTTTATACTTGGATATTACCATATTCTCCTTTCTCTTCCAGCTTGACTTCGAGATCCAGTTTAAGCCTCGTATACCCTCTAATTGGAGCCCACTTTTTATTTGGATTTGTTGTCCTTGTTCGGGATCGCAAGAAAGAGGAAGTTGTATACTGGACACTGCCTATTATGCTACAAAGAGGATGCTGATTGGCTGTTCCTGTTGCTAGGAAGATATACCTCATGTTATTTACTGGTTTCTTTTATACTGATTTAATGTTATTTTTCTTTGCTGCCGAGGTAAATAAAGAAAGAGTGCAGCATAATAGGAGCCTCCGTCTCATTAATAAAAATCATGACTTTACGTCATGTTAATAGTAAAATCTGTAAATTGTTTCACATATTACCCGGACTGCACCAAAAGGAACTCCACTGACCCCTTAACGCAGGAGACATCTCCCAGTGTGGGAAAGCCTGGTTGTGGGTAACGGGAACACATACCGTTTACCCACCATTCGATCTAGTAAGTGAAAGGGTTAATGCTGTAATGGACTCAACTCCCCTCGGTTCTCGATCCCTCGGTCACCATAATCAACGTTCATGGAGAATCATTGTCAGCATTAAAGACACGGACAACAGGATGCTTTGACAAGATTTCTCGAATGAGTATATTTCAGAGCTGACTTTTATACACAGTTTCTTACATAAGCCGTGGGATCACAGTAAGATTTATAGTTTCCTTGTAGCTAAAAGTACATACTAGTCTGACAATAGAAAGATAAGCATTTGAATAGAGTCTGGGCAAGAACATCCTGAAATCGGAATGAGCAATGTCGCACATCCTCTAGAAGGAAGACTGTTATTATCACAGTTAGCATACATTATTTTAAAGCATACAAAGCAAAAATAGTTGTAACTGTTTCATATCCTTTCAGTCAGCAATAATGATTATAAACCTTATCTATACATAAAATACATATGAACAGGGGGGGCGGGGCCGGACCGCCGACCTGGCTGGTCGCATGCAAGACCAGCTCCTGCAGCCTAAAGCGAAATCACACAGAAACCTTCCGATTTTTGGCACAAAATCGACCGGCAACGGCGGCCCCCACCGTGTGGAGTACCCTGGAACCAGGGTGAGGCTGGTCCAACAGGCTTCAGTCACCTGGAGGAGGAAGCCGACCTGACTCCATTGCGGCCTACTCCGGAGGCGAGCGGGACGGACGGCCGCTGCCCTGGACCCGACCACTGACAGGTACAACTGGTGAAGCAGCAGGGCCACCATAACCCGTGCTCCCGACACAGACACCAAGATGGCGGAGGCCACGTGGGATGGAGTCCTGACCAGAACCTCCCCAAGCTGCTCATCCACAGCAGCGGCTCACCACAGGCACAAGTCCTTGCCGCTCTCATACACCTGCAAGCACTCCTGCATCTTAGTATGCCGCCTACCTCGCGGAGACAGTACCCTCAGAGGCCGACCGCGGGTCCCAGGTGCACCCTCACTCCTCCAAGCAGGGCAACACACCGCCCCACAGGGACATTAGTGACCCATAACTACTGCTGCACTGGGGGGCCCGCCGGCACAAGAAGAGGCAAAAATTGACCGTCCACATTGCCGCTGTCAGAGAGAGTCTCGCATGCAGAGTGGGCACAGCAGAGGTCTCGCCCAGCACTACAGCCTGTGCACCCTGATACCACACACCAGCAGCTGCGGAGGGGAGACATATCCCGTCCATCTGAAGAGGGACTTGTTCTAAATGAAAGACTTACCTTTCGCCACCTTTCCCTCCGGATCTCTGTACCACCAAAGCCTGAGATATGATGCCTGGTGCTATACCCCATCACGATGCCTGCCTATGGACCACACCGTAATTATGAACACCCAGCTTGTGGATCTCACCAGCTTGTCTCTTACTGACTGTCACTTATTGCAATCACAAACGCATGTTGAAATGATGTTTAACCCGATAAATGACAAATGCAGGATTTGAATAGGCACACTTAATTTATCTAGGCAACGCGACTTCACTAGAGACGGACACAATACTCAACACATGACCCACATGTTTATTTACTTTACGACTTGACTGGTCGGACCGCCTGTCACTGCTCACTACCACGTGGAACATGCACGCCATACCAGAGCACAGTTAAGCGAGTAAAGCAAGACTGCACCTAGGGCCCGAGGTTTAAGCGACGAAATCCAACACACTCACCAACCCTAAGCTACTGTACCCAAACGACTGAAGTATACATTATTGCTGACCAGCATGCACCCAGCTTGATTTTGTTATTCTCACTTAATGCTTTGTTTGCCTCTCGTACAATAGTCGACCTAGAAACGCATTACTGACGGAATAGCATGTTCATAACTTATCTAAAAAATGTTTGTTAACTAAGCAGTGACATGCTTTATACTTGTGTTTTTTTAAAATCCATTTTTTTTGTTTGTTTTATATATGATATTGTTTTATACTGGTGTTAAATTGGTAATAAATAGTTTTATATCCAGCTGATTTAGTAATTATATGTACATTTAGCACTATTTAAGAAGTGCCTGTTAAGCTATACAGATCTGTTCTATGATCTTTTTATATTTTTCTCTTACATGCTGAGCATAAATTGGAACACCATCCAGTGAGAAGTATAAGTATTTTCATTTCCTTTTTTAAAAGCTCTGTTGCATGTGGGGGAGGGGCTTATTATAGTTTGATATCGCTCCACTTCTTAATACTATACTTTGAATACTTTATATGTGGTGAAGGGATCACTTTTTGAAGTGTGGTAGCTAGTATCCATTAAATATTTGAGAATTTATATAGCCTACAAATAGCTCTATTTTTGCTCCTATAGAGTTTTTATATACTAAGCGCTCCAGTATTGTATATTTTATTTAGTAACCCACTTCAGCTCGAACTCTTTAATTTTCTTTAATTTGCTTTTATTCGTGCCTATCACTCCCATGTTTAGGTGACACACACTGCTTGCAGTTTACCCTGTCTAGAGGCTATCGTCCCACCACTTAAGCTACTCTACATATAGACCCATGTAGACTGACCATGGCAACGTTAGGCTAACTAACATATCAGCACACATACATCATACATAACGAGCGAATGCATGTGCCCAAATATTCAGCTTCTATGCGGAACAGTATGGTCTCTCGGTTATAACCACAGGTTGCTGGTGCCGACAGTCCCTACTACTCAGACCTCGTATCGTTCTCTTTTTTATTTATGTTTAATGTAAACTTACACTAGCACTAACCCTCACATCATCAGAGGGATTCCCCAGTTCACAAAGGACAGAACGCTTTGTGAGTGCCCTTTGCTGTGTGGTTGCAGCGTGAGAGAAAGATCTCTCTCTCAGAGCTCTGCCATACAGACATCATACCCAGTGCTGATCACAATTGGCAAAGGGGTCATCCAGCGAGACGTTAATGTTTTTTAAAGTCTTTTCAGACCTTAGAGGTCTTTTTAGATTGGGGGCAAGCAGGGAAGGGAATTACTGCGGCTGAGTTAGATCAAGCTGATTTAAATAGTTCTTCTGTTGAGGGCTGCATGCAGCTCATCTGTCAGCCTGGGGCCACTAAATATGGCCCCAGGTGACTGATGGGGATCCCCAAGTATCAATTGATGGTGTGATCATGGAATTAACACTACTCACACCAAAACATTAAGACATTCCAGTCCATCATAACGGGGTTAAAGCCCACTATTGTTAGGACAACATGGAACGTTCCTAGTCATTAAAAGATTAGGTAATCAGAAAATGTAATTTTGTTTACATTTTTTTTATTTAATGGTGTAATTTTCAGAAAAAATATGCTTCCCCTTGCTATTAAACTTTTTTGATTCATTTATGCCAAAATGCATTTCTTTTGTTAATGCATTGTAAATCTGTTTTTGATTTTGTTATTTGTTTTGTTTTTTGACTAAGAACGTTTAAAAAAAAAAATAAATAATAATAAGCCTACTCGGTATGTAATGATTTTGTTCTAGGAAATTCACAGTCTCCAGTTATCAGTGACGATACATAGTTTAAAAAAAAAAAAATCAATGATAAATCTGGTGGATTATAAAGTTAGACTTTTAAGACATACATTTACAGCATTAGAAACTTTTTTCTAATGTTACAAAGCAATGGCTTTTGAAAACATACCTCACAGCTGAGAGGTTTTGAATATTTAACATTTCAATGTTTGTTTGCAGGATGGGACTTTAACTATTTTGGCACCACAGCAGTCAGCTAGTATTAACAATATTTCACTTGCCCCCTCTGGCTCTAAAGGTTTAACTAAACATACCCTGTTAAACACTCTTGCGCATGAATAGTCTCAGTCCTATTTGTTAAATGCTTGGTGAATATGCATGATGGTGTGGGAACAAGGATATGAGCTTGTTTATAAAAGGGGGGGGGAGGGGGGCGCAGAAGGAGAAGTTCCCTGTGCTCTGAATAAGCTGCAATTGAGCGTGTCCAAATTTTCTTGTATCACATTAATTAAATACATTTAAATCTTGGGATGAAAACTGCAAAATCGGTGTTGCATAATTGTTAGTACATATAACTATTAAAGAACAAATACTACATTGTAAATTATCTTTTTAAAATGGTTTCAGGAATATGGCATTATAAATGATGTACGTCTTTTATAAGATCACTCCAAGCACCATAGCCACTACAGCTCACGGCTGTGATTATGGTGCCAGCAATACTCTGTCACCCCCCCCCCCCCCCCCATTGTAAGTAGCCAAAATGTTTTTAGTCTAGCTGAAATTATGCTGATCACTAGCAACCAATGAACTGAAAACGTAGGAGCTCCAGGTTCTCCGGTGTCAGTAGAGACGGAACTGACGCCTGGTAGATCCTACTAAGAAGTGAAACCAAATAAATACCGTTTCACTACATAGAGTTGGGGAGCTCCAGGGTAGTCTTGGCACCATAACCACCACAAACTGACCAATATAATTTTTCCAGAGCCGATGCGAATACAGATTATCAGTCGCCTTTAGGACTGATTGCTGATTTTATGTATTTTAAAATTTTTGAAAGAGCGACCCAATTTCTACACATTCTGCCATCAACTGAACATTCTGTCAGCAATCACACTTCTGTCACTCTTAGGAAGCCAGTACATGCTGGGATCAATGAGATCCCAGTGATGTTATTGATAGTGGTGTAACTTCTGGACAGCAGTCACATTCCTATTATTCTCAGCTAGCCAGTTCTGTACCATACAGTAGATTATTCACTATCTCACCGCCTTGCCTTTAGCTGAGCTCCACATGCAGAGACTCACAAGGAGGGTGACATGAGTCGTACCTTGGTGCCTCATTGACTGGCGGCCACAGCATCATTTTAGTTTTTGTAAAAAATAACGCCAAAAGAGTAAGGTTTAGGTTGTGAGGGATTGATTTCTTTAGTTTTAGGGAGAGTTAGCGTTTTATGTAAAGGCTTTATCTGTCTCAGAGGTTTTGTCTACCATAAACTTATGCAAACGTTAGTTTTGCCTGGTTGGTCTGAATCAAAATCCTTTCAATCGACACCCAAAATAAATATTTTTCCGGACAAATTGATACATTTTGGAGTGAATTAAAAGTATTTTAATTTTAAAGACAACAGAACAAAACACATTTTTGCACAATTCTATCCTACAGCAGTTTTAATGGAAAACTGTAATTCTCTCATGATGTTCCCTCAATGAGCGCTGCAATTTAAGTGATCTTCTGTTGGGAGTAGAATATACATTACACCGAGCGGCCTTTCGCAATAACTGACTCACATTGTGATGATACCTTCCATTAGCACCTTAAAACACAGTTCTGGACAAAGCAGTAATCTTCTGATGGGTAAATGTTGCGTATAACAGAAGACCACTTAGATAGAAGCCGTCAGGAAGGAAACATTACAGGAGTGGAATTCCATGTAACCTTACAACCTAATAACTCCTAGCTCCCCAAAATCTGCCACATGGAGCATACTACTGTATTCCGTGTCATTACAACAATAGTTACCGTTGTGTACCTCGCTCTGAAATAGCCGTCATAATTTTACCATCATTGGCGCTGTAATGCGCTCAACTCAGATAAACTGAAGTTTCAAAAAAATTTGAAATCTCTTATGCAGTTAACAGGAAAAATAGTTCACGTAGGAAAAAGCATGTATTATATGCAAATTATAATTATAAAGATGATTTTGTACAGTATAAATCTAAAATACTTTTTTTTCTCATTTTTTTTTCAAAGATACTATATATTCAGTTGAATTCTGTTCAGTACAAATGAATAGAAAAAAATTGCTTAATATAAATGAACAAAGGGGGTAAATATGGTTCTAGCGTAGTCAAAGTAGAAATAGGGGAAGCTAAAGTCAATTGAAAAGAAGTCCATCAAAACATATCTGTTCAGAAATGCTTATGGACTCCCAGAGTAATTTATCTACACTTCTCCAAATCTCTTGCTCTCATTAAAGAGCCATACTCAGCTCTCACCTCCAGCTCTGCTACTTTTCCACCTTGTTTGATGGCTGTTGTGTATTTCTACCCCACCTCCTCTAGACTCTAAGCTCGTTTGAGCAGGGCCCTCATCTACCTATTGTTCTTGTGCCACTGTGTATTTGTCTCATTTATTGTAAATTTCCCCCTTCCATAATCTTGTTAATCACTGCGGAATTAGCTAGCGCTATATAAATACCAATAATAATAATCTGTGTTGACATCAGCTGCTTGTGTCGACTATTAAAGGGACAGTCTAAAAGCCATAGCAATTATTGACTGAGTGTATCCTGTAATGGAATTGATATTGCTAATGTTGGCCTGGCAATTTCACCTAGTAGGGGAGTCTCCGAAGACGTACCATGAGCAATAAGAGCACCATAACCACTACATTGGAGTTGTGTGTAATGCTGTTAAGAACACCCCCTTTATTTCAACTTCAGGAAGCATGTAATAAAATTTATTTAATTTTGTTGTTTTTTTTTTTTTTTCCCAGAAGCAAAAGTTACTCGAGCAGCTTGGGGCAAGATGCATTCCATATCTTACACCAAATGATGAGAATTTCTCCCAGTTGGTAAGTGATACAAATTCTTCAAAATGGTTCACCAAAATAAATCTTACTTCAGTTCTGAACAAATGTGGACAAAATTAGAGCGTTTTTATTTCATGGATAACCAGCAATCTCCTGCTCTTGTTCCCATTATCCTTATCCAGCAATTGGCATCAACTGGGCGAGAATTATAGGAGTCACTCGTGTAATGTACCATATTCTACGGTTATTTGATTAATTGATTAATGTTGTGTAAATAGTCAAACAATGCAAAGTGTCAACACCATTCTGAGTGTATACAGAAAGAGTGCCTTTTATTAACCTTTTCAGTACCAGAGGTACAAGTTTCCTTACAGGGTTGGTATGTAATTGGTCCTAAAATAGGTAAAGTAATCCTATGTTGAATATAATGATATAATATAATTCTGGTAATGTATCAAAAATATTTTATTTACTTTATTAATTTTTAGCACTACAAGAAATGTACTAATACACAAAATTAAGCCATGCACTCAACTCCCACTACTCTTGGGTGGCAACAGTGGCTATAGTATTCATCATAGTACAAAACAAAAAAGTGTCCTGTGCACTATTTCAAATCCCTATGCACACTTAAATAACAGGGATGTTAGTATCACTCCAGTGACCAATAAAGTGCAAGCTCTGTAGCTCCGTTAAGGCAAACCTCCTACTCTTACAATTCACTTTGCTGCTTTCCGCAAAAAGGCAAAATCGCTAATGAGACAGAAAGAGATATTCTTATTAACCATTAATATGGCACAAATTGGGTGGGGGTAGCACTGTAACATGGCTTAATTTTTTGTGTTTGAATTTCCTTCTGTATTACACAGCCAAACGCTCAAATACCCATTACTATTGGGCAGAAGCAATGGCCGCAGTCTTCTTCAGCCCAAATACATAGAAGAAAAAAAACAAAAAAAGTACCTAAGCACCATACCTAATACCTCTGCATATTGGTTTTGGGATAGTGGACAGGTAACTTATTATACAGTTGGTCCTCATTTAGCAACCTACCTATTTTATGACGGCTCACACTTACGACGAATTGGTCGGTAAGTGAGGAGTTAAGGGATTCCCTGCTCTGGTGAGCATGTCTATGTTCGAGGAAACTTCCCCAAACAGTGACGAACGCACGAGAGCAGGGAATCCCTTAACTCCTCACTTACCGACCAATTCATTATTCCACCTGAAGTCTGTGGATAGTTAATACAATGTAAAACAAAAATCTGCTCACCAGTCAAGCCATAAGACTTGCTTTTCCCACAGAATTCACAAATTTGCAGTGATGTTACTACCGCAAAGGATTCTGGGTGGACATATACAAATTAGTTTAACAAAGAATCACATTTTGGAATGAGGCAAAAATGTGATTCTTTGTTAATTAAACTAATTTGCATATACCCACCCAGAATCAGAATTTTTTGTTTTACATTGTATTAACTATACAAATTTGCAGTGATGCTATTACCGGAAAGGATTCTGGGTGGGTATATGCAAATTAGATTTTTGTTTTACATTGTATTTTATATATATATATATATATATATATATATATATATATATATATATATATATACATATACATCAACAAAGATACCGGTACTCCAAGGGTTTTCAAATGGATTTCTTCTTTTATTCAAAAATAGTCATCAACGTTTCAGCTCTTTCATGGAGCTTTCATCAGGATACAAATAACATACCATAAAAAACAAGATTATATTACATAGTTACATAGTTACATAGCTGAAAAGAGACTTGCGTCCATCAAGTTCAGCCTTCCTCACATTTGTCTTTTGCTGTTAATCCAAAAGAAGGTAAAAAAACCCAGTTTGAAGCACAATTTTGCAACAAGCTAGGAAAAACAATTCCTTCTTGACCCCAGAAGTTCTTGATTATTATGTCCTATATAAGCTTGTGTTTTATGGTATGTTATTTGTATACTGATGAAAGCTCCAAATCCATTTGAAAACCCTTGGAGTGCCGGTATCTTTGTTGATGTATTGTTTTGCTACCAGAGCACCATCTTCTTTTAAGTTGGAGTGCAGGAATTTCTTACATTTTTATATATACATATAGACATAGTTAATACAATGTAAAACAAAAATCTGCACACCAGTCAAGCCATAAGACTTGCTTTCCTACACAAATCATAAATTCCCAGTGATGCTATTACCGCAAAGGATTCTGGGTGGGCATATGCAAATTAGTGTATATATTTATTTTTTATTATTATTATTTTTTATATGCGGTGAAACAGCTAAGCATTTAGGGGCATTGGGCTCTTATCTGTTGTCTTATTATCATTAAAACACTGCATGTTTTGACTGTATTAGGATTATCTACATAACACATGGTGATCATTATACAGTTTTACAATGGTTTGCTCTGTTCTTGCACACAGCTGTAAACCAATATATAAAATATTTAAAATAAAAAAGGTTGTTATAGAGTGTGGGCCTTACATCAACACAATATGTGGATGTGAAGGTCAGCTTTCTGTAGGAATACAAATGTAATAAACGAATAGTGCTAGGGAAATCACCTGCAAATGTTGAGTTTGGGAAATTATATGTGCCTCAAGATCCCTTGTAAGATGTTCATCTCAGTGAATGCAAAAAGATCTACATGCATATGCCTCCTTCTAAATGATAAGTCATGCAGCATCACACAAAGGGACTGCATTTCCCATGATGCTCTTACAGCCATAAATCTATCAAAGCTCATGGGAGATGGAGTCCAAAAGATCTGGAGTGCTGATGGTTCACTACACCGGGTATAGGCTATGGGTCACAGAGTCTTTGCATGATGTCCCTTTTTTGTCAAGCCTTTATCAAATGGCTTGGGGAAAAAAAAAACTAGAACTGTAGACAAAATTTCCAAGCTCTCTGTTGTTTATAAGATACAGTCTAATTGTTCAAGGTTGGATTGCTTTGAATTGATAATAGTTAATAGTTGATAATAGTTACACCATAGCCTTTAATAGTGTTGGTGTTTAGAATGTTCCTTCAGTCCACTATTTTAATAGATGTGTCTGTGAGACGTGTTTTTCCTGTATCGTAGTTTCCCAAGATCGTAAATGTAACAAGTGTGATTATCCAAGTGACTTACACATTTAAAAAAAATAAAATATATATATATATATATATATTTAGAGTAGTGCCATAGTGCATGTCACATTATTTATGCAAAACGTACATTTTGATTTTTTGTTTAGCAATATGTTAAATGTCCAAAATGTTGTCAAGCTGCAATCTGTATTTTGGAAACTTTTTTTTATTAAATTAAATCTGTCATTACATTAAACCCACACTGCAATCGGAAAACTAATATTTATAAAGCTCTACTTTATATATAATGAAATTAAGATGATACACTGATACACTTTTAATTCTATTTTCAGTGGAAATACAAATATCATAAATTTATCATTCAGAAAGCAGAACATACACCAGTGGATCTTCACAGCATTGTACAGAAGGCCTTTTTAGCATTACTTCAACATGGCTGCCTTTTTCAAGATCTTGTTCGACTGAAAGGTAAAGACTTGCTCACCCCAGTGTCCCGCATTCTGATTGGTTGCCCAGGTTACACTTACAAATACTTAAACACCAGATTATTTGCTGTGCCGTGGGCTGATGATCAACTCAATATCAAGTACAGCACGGATACATTATCAGAGGCATGTCGAGCCTTTTATGAGTTGAACAAGTATCTATATTCACAAACCGTATGTGAACTGCACAAATTAAATGGGAGCAGACAGGATCATGGCTTTCCAGATAGCAATGCAGAAACTGAATTTTCATTGCCTAGTTGCAGTGCTAAGGAATCTGAAGAATACCAAACTGAATCATATAACGTGACATTGATCAACTACTTGGATCCACGTGACATGCCCTATCTAAGGGAGGAACCATACTTTGGAATGGGAAAAATGGCAGTCAGCTGGCATCACGATGAGAATTTGGTACAGCAATCCACAGTAGCGGTGTACAACTATAGTTTTCAAGGTCAGTAGCATCACTAAACTTGAGTGCATTTCTTATTCTAGAAGTAAGCTGAATTTCTCAGAGTAGTGACCAGTACCTACACCTTGAGGTTTGAAAAGTATGTCTCTGTAATGTACCTGCAACATTCCTCATATAAGGTTCTGTCAAATCTTAGGCTAATATAATTCAGTCAACCGGTCATTCTTACAAGAAATTTTTTTTATACCGTAAGTATTATGAAACATTATTCTGTTTTGGGGTCCTGGAGTCAAAACAGAAGGT
Source organism: Pelobates fuscus (assembly GCF_036172605.1). NCBI lineage: Eukaryota > Metazoa > Chordata > Amphibia > Anura > Pelobatidae > Pelobates > Pelobates fuscus. Next base: position 48,866,853 of record NC_086328.1, read on the forward strand.
TTTGTACCATAACTCCTTCTCTATGTTATTCCCAGTTACGGCTTGTTTTATAACTGCAGTTCACATACACAACTCAGGGGGTACATGTAAGAGAAGTTGTAGAACGTTTCATAGTGCAGTATATCAATGAAAAATCAAACTCTAAAAATTAAAGAAACTCACAAATTAAAATCCTGTTGGGTGCATCCTAGACATTAATCTCACTTGCACAGTGTAATCTGTTGATAAAGCAAAGGATTTTTTTTTTTTTTAATTTTTTTAAATTTCTTTTTTTATTCCTTTTTATGAGACCTAAGTATATATGAACCTGCACCATTGCGATATCAGCCAAACAAGCATGTTGTACAAGTGAGGTTGAGTTCATGGAACCTATCTTGCGAATTGTTTTAATTATTTAGAGTTTAATTTTAAATGTATATACTGCACTTTGATGGTTTCTCTGTTTTACATGTAAATTGGTCTGTGGATATGTCATGAAGAAACATCACAGGAAAGCATGAAATCTAGAAAAATAATTAATTTCAGAGGCAAAAAAATCTGTGTAGATAAAATAAAAAGTCCATATGTTCTGACCAGCAATGAGAGACCTGACAAATGGGTTTCGCGACCCACAGCAATCATCATACAAACTGCAATAATACCAGATCCTGATTTAAGAACAAAAATACAAACTCAATCATGTGAAAAAATAAGCTATTTTATTCCATCCAACTTTTATATTTATATTGTATATGGAAGTACAGCAAAACAATTCACAGGGGGTGCTGAGAGAAAGACGTCAACGTGTTTAGATGTCTCCCCTAATTTTACCACAATTTATAATGATACAATAATAAAGAATAACACACATAAAACACACCAATAAAAATTAGTACTTCAATAACAGGGAAGTGTTACTCTGGTTTTTCCATGCCAGATCAGTAAAAAGGTATACTCAATGGGGTATATCAACTAAGTGATTAACAATGTAAATCGCTATAAAGGGCAAAAGCTGCTTGACTCTCGCGGTAATCCAATGTAATCCATGGAGATTCATAGCAAATGCAGGGGCATCTTTCTTGTGTATTTATATAGTGTATAAAAAAAATGATCAACTCCAACCTGCATTGCCCTTTAAAATGTATACAATAGACACAGTTACATGAGTGTTAGTAGGAAAACAATTATTGACGGTTTTCATTAAATGTTTTGGTTTTCTTCTTTTTAGACAACACCGCTACAAAATATGTAGAAGATAAAGATGCCTCTAAGTGGTGCATTGGCTTGAAGATAGCTTGGGATATAGAGACTCCTGGATTTGTTTTTCCTTTAAACTCCGGAGATTCCTACTACATGCTGGGTGACTTAGTATTTCCATTTTATCTTGTACAAATTGTAGTTTGACTTCATTATTTATTTTTATTTTACTTTTGAATGTGTGCATGTATGAAAGGCAAAATATATTTAATATAATAATATATATTTAATAATGTATAAATATTCTCTCTCTCTCTCTCTCTCTCTCTCTCTCTCTCTCTCTCTCTCTCTCTCTATATATATATATATATATATATATATATATATATATATATATATATATATATATAATTGTGTGAAAGAGCAGTTTCCTATTGCAAACTGTACATATATAAATGTTTATATCTGTGTATATGTAACTTGATGTATCAGAAGATAATTGAAACTGTGTGTGCTGCTGTTTAGTGAAGGCTGGAGGGAAGCTTTTTCCAATACACTTGACACTTTTAGGTTCAGCTTTTAGCAGCCCCTTGTTTAGTAACCAGTCATCTAAGTAAAATAGCTTATGTTTTTTCACAATGTAAAACTCTTTACATGTACATTTGTTTTGATTGTTACAAAATATTCTGTCTGATGTTTTTTTCCTCCCAGTAAGCAGAGAACGAGACAGTGAAATTAGTCATTTTAGGCTAAAATATTTAAATTGGAAAAAGTCTTGAAATATTGATGCTTTTGTGATTTTGCTATTTTGACTTAAACAAATAAATAAATATATATATATATTGATTGTCGTTATGGTTAAACTTTAAAGGGACACTATAGTCACCAGAACAACTAGAGCTTATTGAATTTGTTCTGGTGAGTAGAATCACTACCTTCAGGCTTTTTGCTGTAAACACTGTCTTTTCAGAGAACATGCAGTGTTTACATTACAGCCTAGTGATAACTTCATGGCCATTCCTTAGATGGCTGTTAGAGATCCTTCCTGGGTCATTGCTGCCTAAAATGCATCCAAACATTCAGTGTCTCCTTCCTCTGCATGCAGATACTGAACTTTATAGATTCAATTGATTCAATTTATCTCTATGAGGAGATGCTGATTGGCCAGGGCTGTGTTTTAATTGTGCTGACTCTGCCCCTGATCTGCCTCTTTGTCAGTCTAAGCCAATCCTATGGGGAAGCATTGTGATTGGATCAGACTACCACTTCTGATGATGTCAGCAGACTGCTTGTTTTTTTCTGAGGCAAACAGCATGCAGCGTTACAGCTTCTGACTTGAAAACAGTAATATTTTGCTATTTTAAGGGAGGCATGAGGGACCCAGGAGGGCTAGATAGGGGTTTTAACACTATAGGGTCAGGAATACACATTTGTGTTCCTGACCCTATAGTGATCCTTTAATGTTAGTGTTCTGATATTGATGTTGACATTGTGCTTCTAAAAAAATATTTAAAACAAACTGTATTTAGTTTAGCCCCTTAAGGACCAAACTTCTGGAATAAAAGGGAATCATGACATGTCACACATGTCATGTGTCCTTAAGGGGTTAAAGAACATTTGTTAATAGAACGATATCAATAAATTTGTTGTATAACAATTTTGTAAACTTTGACAATTTTGCCACATTTAAGATTTAATTACTTGCTATTTTATATGCTGAAGTTATGTTTCTCAGCATGCATCAACCATGTACTGTTGATTAGCTGCCCAGTTATTTATTGTCTTAAATCACATAACCTGACACTTGGTGGCTTTGCATGGACATTTCTCCTTTGTCCCTGAATGGCGGGCATCAGAGAAGAATCCTAGAACAGGGACCAAAATCAGGATATTCCTGACAATTCTTAGAACTGTTAGCAAATCTATTCAACTGGTAAAGAAGAAAATTTCAGTTGTTTCAGATGAATCATTGCATAATTGACTTCCATCTAAGGCAGATTGAAATCTCTTATAACAATATATATTTAATAAAAATATATAGATTTGTCAGTAGTTCTTAACACAATATACAACATAAATTAGCACATAAGAAACAAATGTAATCTGTAATCCATGTGCAGGCATCAGAGGTAATTTGGAGTCTTCCCCCTCTGCACATCTTAAAGGTGGAAGAAGCTTCGTAAATGTCAACTACATTTAGGAGTAAAAAGGCATCAACAAGGGGGCTTTGGAAGGATTATATTTAAACAAAACGATTAACATATTTAAAGGGTCACTTTAGTCATCGAAACAACTTTAGCTTAAATAAGCAGTTTTTGTGTTTAGATCATTCCTATGCAGTCTCACTGCTCAATTTTCTGCCATTTAGGAGTTAAATCACCTTTGTTTCGGTTTATTCAGCTCTAGCCACACCTCCCCTGGCTGTGACTGACACAGTCTGCATGAAGATAAAATGGTTTTATCTTCAATCAGATATAATTTACTTTAAACGTTTTTATCTCCTGCTCTGTAATTTGAACTTTTAATTACATACAGGACGCTCCTGCAGAGTCTAGTAAACTTTTAACAGGACAGGAGATAATAAATTCTAGACTAAACATAAACTGCAATAAAGGAAGTGTAAACATTAGATGATTCTGTACAGGAAGTGTTTAGGAAGGCTGTGCACGTCACAAGCAGGAAGGTGTAACTAGGGCTGCGTAAACAAAGTGATTTAACTCCTAAATGGCAGAGAATTGAGCAGTAAGGGGCATGATCTATACACCAAAACCACTTCATTAAGCTAAAGTTCTTTTGGTGACTATAGTGTCCCTTTAAATAGGCAGTAATGATAGATATATATATTCTAAGATCAACATCGCAAATCATGATACATTTTGTATTGCTTTTCTCAGAGGAATGCTCCCTTACCTCGCCAATTTCCATATGGCTCAGAGAAAAATTAATACCCTGAGAATGTTTACTTCTATATGCGTAAATTATTTTCCATTACAATAACTATGACGGCACTGTATTCAAGTCTGGTATTGAAGCCTGCTGGACAAGTATTTATTTCTGAAAAGTCATATAGTGCCTTGAAAATAATGAACATAAATCAAAATGATTTTTTTATTACATTAACAAAAATAGAAAAATATTTAAAGTAACTGTTCCTACAAGAGACAATGAGACACTCGTAAAATAAAACGGGCAGAAAATCAAGGAAAGCTCCAACTGGTAACCAGCAGGATGAGACACGCTTTTTTCTGTACTACATTGATAACAAACCTTTAACAACACCAACTTTTGTGGACTAGGAGTTATGGGAAATGTAGTTAACAGTTGGAGTAATAAGTGTTATCATTGCCGATCCAGAAAAAAAGAAGGAAATAATGTTAATGGTAGATATTTTATATAACAGCAAATACATATCATCAGGCGGTTCAGTATAGTTTAGGGGCTGTTTGTTTTAGTTTGAAATGAATACGTTATCGATCTGGTCTCCAAGAATTCCAGAACGTAATATATCCCCATGACACATATGAACCTTTTATGGCCAACAGTGCAGCCTGTTCTCATAGTTTTCTTTTTATGTATTTTTTTATTTTGATTTGTATTTTTCTCTAATAACATCTGATCTGTTCTCTGCAATAGCAGAAAACTCATAAAGCCAGCTCTGGATTATAAATTGTTTCCTCACACTGATATTCCATAGGTGTCACCAGCAATTCAGTGTTTATCACTATGGAAGACAAGGGTTTATATTGCACAGTTGAACTGTCTTTATAATGTCGGTATTTGGCAACATATTTACTTTTTTGTTACATATGACAAGATCTTTGTTTTCTTCTTTTCATATAAACGAGCACCCATTTGTATTTTTGTTTTACTAAATATGTTAAAAACTTCATTCACAGATAAATCATCACGTTTCATCTTATTTTGCATACAAAATATGTTGTAATTCCTATACATTTTATTGCTTGCACTAGTGTGAGTGTACAAAATTAAAGTCCGCTTATAATTTACTGTTATGATGCAAAACGATGTTCTGACCAGTATAAGAGTCAAACATTTCTAGAATGCTTGCGTGCATAGGCTGAATGAAGCTATTGGACTCGTGGTGAATGTTAGGTCAGAGGTGGGCAAAAGGTAAAGAATGGAGATAAGTGAACAAGAGACTGAGTAAGAGGTTAGGAAGAATGAGAGATAAGCTGAGGAAAGATGTGAAGGGGACTTAACAACTGGGACATGAAGCAATTATGAGGAAAGAGATATGGGTGCACGGACAAAGAGTCAAATTTATCTTCCAAAGACGCATTTGTAGACGTCTAGTTCCATCAATGCCTATACCACCACACTTTAAATTCGATGAAGATGTAGAATGTTACTGAATCCTACCAAAGGAATACATATTTTGATTTTTTGATGATTTGATATCTATTTATTCAGACACATTTGACAGACATTTCCTAGAGCCAAATGTATGAATGTTTGAAATATTAGGACAGCTATACAGAGTTGGGTCTAGGTTAAGCAGTTTCTTAAGTGGTCTTGATGTTGATTTTCACCTGTATATTATAATTTTCTTTTCCATTTTCTGAATGCAAATGGTCCCAAGTCGAATAGCTTTTTTAATATCATGTTTTAAAAATGCAGGTGGATGAGTCAATGGCTTTCTTTGTATTGTTTAAGAGGTTTGTGTGTATATTATATTTAGCGATTTGATGTAACATAAAAATAAGTCATTTAAAAACGAGTAAACATATTCTGTGCAAGGTACTCGTGATAATCTTATGTGTGTTGATCTAACAATTCACTTCTCAGCAGAGTTCTTTCTGCTATAAATAGAATTTGTATTTGCAGTTAGAGGACAGACACAATCTTTGCATTGCAGATAACGCTGCATTTATATTGTTTTGCAAAATTAAAGTGCAGCATTAACTCTTTTTGATTTATCTCGAGCATATTGGAAATTTTCCTGATCAGGTACAAATCTGTTTAGCCGTGTGATTGACATCCAGGTTTCCCAGGCAACACGTTTCATCTAGCACCCAGCGTTTAAACGAACTCACAAACATTTGGCCCCCGGCCACTCATTTTAAGACGGCTTCTCCTATTTTGTCCCTGTGTCAAAAGTCACTTTGCAGGAATAAATAACGCCCCGAAGCCATTCTCAGAAAGCCTTGTATGTGCAGTGAGATAGATTGGTTCTCGCCAGCAAATAAAGTAAAGATAAATTGGTGCACGGTTTCACCTCTTTACCCTCACTTGGCCTTGGACTGATTTCAGTCACTAAAAAGAAAGCTGATGGCAGTGTGTGCACAGCATTGCCAAGGCAATCATTTTGCACTGGGAGATCATTTGTCCCTGAATAGTTAGGACGGAAATAATAAATTAATAATCAAGTTGTAATAAAATAGGATATGGGGATAGCTTGAAACCCTTTCTATAGTCTCCGGATTGTGAACATATTGCAGTCTTGATACCTTTTTTCCTGAACTGTAACTGATAAGCGTTAAGTCAGTATGTCTTTATGAGATGCTCGGAGTAAGATGAGACACGGCTTCTTGCATTATATTAATCGCAAAGTCGTCAAAATCATTTACTTGTCCAACTAAGAAGTGTATTTAACAAACATATTGCAAGTAAAAGGCAAAAGGAGCCACAATACAAGCAGTTATCCTTTATTGTTTTTTTTTTTTTTTTTTTTTTTTGGTGCATGTATCTTTTTATATGGATATGGTTCGTGTCCCACAATTTTTATTATTATTTTTTTAGTTTTTTAAACTGAAAAGAAGACAACATTCTTACAAACTGACTTAAAAATAGATAAACCAAACAGACAAGCCTGGGGGTTGCAGGATAATATTTCCAGACACCTACCTCTTGACATATGCTGTAAAAACTAAACTTCATTAATATTTCGAAATATAATAATTTCGGTATGTTTTATTTTTTTTAATTTTTTTTTTTACTCTGCTTGCAATAAGGAATGCAAAAGTGTTTTGCAAAAATAAAGTGTTTATTATTAATATTATTTGGTGATATATATATATATATATAAATATATATATATATATATATATATATATAAAGCAGGTTTGCACAGTGAAAATAAATATTGATTGTATTTGAGCATAATTTATCTATAATGAACCAAAAATATTTTAGATCACATCTCAGTTAGGTTCGTTGTTCAAAACCTCAAATGCCAGTGCAATAAGAAGCTTGGCTCTATTCGTCAATCATAGTTTTTCAATATCACAGTTAAAAAACAATAGATCATAGTGTCAAGTGAAACAGAGTGATGGCAACAAGACAGGGCAATACAATTGTAACTACCAGGTTGTTTAAGCCAGTGTTTATGTGATATGTTTTTATAGAAATTTGAGCCATAGTTTTCTTGTCAAATTAATTTATGATTGTGTCACATGCAGTGGCTCAAATCTTCCTAGAAAAGGGTTGGTTTGAAACGGTAAAATGTTACTGCAGTTCTGTGCCATGTTAACCTGTTGTTGTTTTTTTTTTTTTTTTGCAGAATTAAAAATGAAAAAAAGTACACTCTGTTGAATTAATAAAAAAATAAAAAAAAATATTTGGGTGTTTAAACCAAATAGTTAATATTCATCAACAATCTTATTGAAAAATCTCTGTGCAGGAGCCACACACGCATGATTGCAGCTTTCCAATGCTTCTCAGCTTTAGTACAGATGTGCTCTTTCCCAGCATGCCTGCCTGCCACTTTCGTTATCTTTCGGGGTGTCTAAGTGAGCTGGGCAGTTTTTTTCTGACCCCATTTATAAGAGTGCTGATATTCTACTGAACCTTTGGAAGGCTAGTGCGCATGCGAGGCAAAACGCTGTGCTGCGCCAATCAAATGGTCTCCATGAGACCATCAGATTGAAATGGCCGGGTTTAACAACGCTGTTGGAGAGGAAACACCTCTAGTGGCTGTTCGTGTGCGCCATTAGATACATATTAACCCTGCCATTCCTGACTATTGAGATGACGTGATCTGGGTGTCTGTAGTGTCTTTTTAATACAAATATCTATTACAAAGATTTTACATATGCTCTAACAGCGCCGAGACTCCCTTGGCACTGCTGGCTCTCTGCCTTCTTTGACATCATCAAGGTGTTGTTTCCCCATCGCTTGTCCAATGATCCTTTTAGAGGAGTATTGGGGTCCTGATGCCCATGCATCCAATGATTCTCATAGAGAAGCATTGCATCTAGTGCTCTCCTACGAGATGCAATGTCACGGGACGTTAAAGTCAGTTGCCATCAGCATTGTTGTCTCATCAAGCCCCCTTAACTATACTATACATCTACAAAATCTGGCTGATGACTTCTTAGCATAACTGAGTTGTACAACACTGTTTAAAATTATGTACAGTATGGAGGTAAAACTTAATTCAGACAATATCTATCTGTTCATTACCTCCCTTTGCTCCTTATAAGAACTGGGTGCTGCCCAGTATTTTCAACCTTGTAATGGTGCAACTGTTTTTTGTTTTTTTGTTTTTTTTTCTGTCCTTTATTGCATCGTTCTGCTTTGACAAAACTAAAACAAAGAATATATATTAAAGAAAAAGAAAATGTGGGTCTGGCTTTATAAAACAAACATAATTATGACGATGAATACTTCCATGGCCTTGGCTAGCATTTCAAATGGATCTACTATTGTGTTGTAGATCTGCAGACAAGGTATGCACTTAACTCTTAACAGCGTCTGTTGTTCACAAGTTGGGTGAGGCAGATCTCGATGTATAGTGGCCCAGATGATGATTGGCAGTAGAGGACAAGGCACAATCAGAGGAAAATAACAAGCCATGTTACGGTACCGTGTTACCGATACCAGTAAACCGAAATGGGGCAAAAACATGACCAGTAACCATGGTATGTTCATCTTGACATTTTTTGCTGACTTATTAAAAGGACAGTCTGAGAAGCAAATCAGCTCCAGCTTAATAAAGCCGTGCTAGTGTATAGATCACGCCCTGCAATCTCCATGCTCAATTCTTTGTCTTTCAGGAGTTCTATCACTTTTTCTTCTGTTTATTAAGCTTTAGCTACACCTCCCCTGGTTGGATCTCACACAGCTTGCATTAAAAAAATAAAAAAAAGTTTCCTTTTAAGTCAGATCATACAGAACAGTGGCCTTGACTTAATAAGCTTTCCAAATGATTCAATACTGTTAGAAAACTTTCCAAATGATTCATGTACAAAAAATCCTGTAGACTTTAGTGGTGACTTCTGTAGAGTAACCATTTGGAAAGTTTTTTCTAACATTATTGAATTATTTGGAAAGCTCATTAAATCAAAGTTTGTATGTTTTATAGTAGACATTTTTTATCTCCTGTTCTGTTTATTTGATTGTAATCACATCAGGCTGTTGCAGAGAAGGAAATAGAAATTCTAAATTAAACACACTGATTAATAAGTGAAGCTAAAAAAATGGCCTTGGCTTTACTTTTTTAGGAAGTGTGTAAGGAGCCAGTGTGAGCCATAGGAGGGCGGTATAAACATAATGATTTAACTCCTAAATGGCAGAACTAAACAGTGACACTGCAGATGCATTTTCCATACACTAAAACCACTGTACTAAGCTAAAGTTGTTTTGGTGCTTAGAGTGTCCATTTAAGAGATGATGAGAACATGACCGTTTTCATTACAGAACTAACTAAATAACTGACCAGGGTTAGACGGACTTGACCCGCTTCTAGTGCTTAAAAAAACTTGAAAAAAAACGAAAGCAGCGACAATATAGGACATGACTAACAATGCAAGAAATTACATTCAATCTAAGATCTTTGTGCATATGGTGTTGGCTTGAGATATCGTCCTCTGTGAAATTTAGCTACTGTCCCCTTCATTTCAGACATGTAAGTGTGATTGCTGCTAAGGAAGTGCTGCTACTATTTATTAATTCTAAAAAATACCATGATCAATAAAGTGTTCAATAATGATGTAGGGCTCAATTGATAATTCCGGTGCTTATGATCTATAAATCTCTCCATAACCTATCTATCCTAACTAATACTCAAGTGTTGTCCATCCAGTCCCAACGCTCGGTCAAAGACCCGCTTCTATCCTCTGTTCATAAATACATCTTGCTCTTGTGTCACTTTACCCCACTCCCCTTAGAATGTATGCTTGTTTGAGCAAGGCTCTCATCAGCATCTGTTCGTATACGTCCCACTTGTCTGGTTGCAAATACCTGTCTGTTAGTCTGCCTGCTGTACAGTGCTGCAAAATTAGTTTGCACTTTATAAATCAGAATAATGCTAAATATCTGATTTCATATTACCATCTTTTTGATGTTAGATGGATTGTTTTGTAGCATAATACAATATTTAAAAGGGTTATTATTCCAGTTCATTCTGGAAATATTATGATTGTACTTTCAGAATGTTCTGTACCAATTTGCCAGCATATATCTAATTTTCTTTTTTATTTTATTCACAGATGATCTCAACAAAACTCACCAACACTGTGTACTTTCTGGTTCCGATCCTAGATTCAGCTCTACGCACAGGGTAGCTGAGGTATATCCTCTGCTTCTATAGCAACAGTTGTCTCCTGTACTTTTAATATTCTTTGTAGAATGTAAGGCTTAATTGCAAAAGAAGTGTAATTCATAAAATCACCCGTTCTTTTGGCATACCATGCATTTGTTTATACGATCTTTTATTTAAGCCTGTTATATCGAAGGCAAATATCATTGCAGCATAAAATGAGAAAAAATTAATAGATAGGAGAACGAGAATAGTAAAGGAAGGCACACGTAGTGTAAAGATGAGAACTTGAGGGCAATATGATGAAAATTAGATAGTGTGGAAATGAAGATTTTAAGAGGCCAGTCTGAAGGAATAGCGGTGGGGTGAACATAAGGTATAGAAGAAAGGAGATGAGAGGGAATATGAGATGAAAAGAGTAGATGAAGATAATTAGTCTTGCATACACTAGTAGAGAATAAATTGGACTTGCATTTGGTTAACATTTGGCAATAAAGATGAAGTATTATTCTAAATCTCCTAAATGTTTTAGCTAATATTTCCTTGTGCCCTTTGGTGACTTTTAACTTTTCATATTGTACGATCTTTGTTTTGCAGTGCTCCAGAGGAACTCTGCAGTACATCCAGTCACGTTGTCACATGGCTCTGGAAAATCTTTTTATAAATCCCAAAAATGAGAAAGCAGAATTGAAGTCCCTTGAGACTATGGTCTTGATGCAGGCAGAAGAAATTCACAACGAGGTAAGGTGTAGCCTGCTTTTATCTAGTAGGTGTATTGCTGACTCTTTATATTTTTATTTAAACTTTATCTGTTCGTTTAATTTATCACAATCTTCTAAGAGTATTTCGAGAAAACCTAATGCCAACATCCCTCTGATATATGAACATTCTGCATAGGTAGCACAAATGACACAGTAAATGTGGCCTGTATCAGGAGTTGGAGAATGGGTATGCAATAGTTAGGGATTATGGAAGTTGGAAAGTGGCTGGTAGAAGAAACAAGAAAGGGATCAATGAAAATACAACTGCTTCACCTCTCACCAATGAACTTGCTCCACCATGTAATGCAGTAATTTGGGTAGTAGTGGGAATAATTTTAAATTAAGATGCAATCATTAAAATTGAATACTTTAATTCTTGTAGATTTGGTGTGAATCTTAATTATGTTCCCAGCTATTTCCACAGCAGAACCAGATTAATGTTGCCCAGGGCCCTAGGCAGTGTGCCGTATTGGGCCCCTGTACTATAGCTCTGGGCTCTGTTTTGTGAGTGTCATGTTTGTTTACTTAGTGTGTCTGTGTGTACTGGTTGAGTGCTTTGTTTATTTGCTGAATTGTGTGTTTGTGTGAAGGAATGTCAAAGTGTTGTGTTTTTTGGTCCAGTGTTGAGTTAGCTGGATACCTAGTAGTCTGGTCGAGGAGCTCCATTATCTTATATTGCTACAGACCACAACGCTCCCTCAACAAAGTGCTGAGAGGTCTTTTGATCTTCTTGCTGGGTTGACAAGGGCCCACTCATGGTCTTAGCTCCAGGCCTAGATAGGGACCTACAGGGTCCTAGGTGTCCACCTTGGTCGCCTAATGGGTAATCTGGCTTTGCTCAACTTATAAGGAAATTAATACATTAGCAGAATCCCTAAACTACCTACCTTTTATATATCTATGCTGTATGGTTATCATCTGGGAGATAACCTTGGGAAGCTGTGTACTTATAAGTTAGGTGAATTTGCAGTCTCTGTGAGATAGGATAGCCTTATGCATATATCCCACGCATGCTTAAACGCCTTCACTGTGTTAACCTCTACCACTTTAGCTGGAAGGCCATTCCATGAATCCACTACCATCTCAGTAAAGTAATACTTCCTGATATTCTCTTTAAACCTTTGCCCCTCTAATTTAAAACTATGTCCTCTTGTTGTGGTAGTCTGTCTTCTTTTAAATATAGTCTCCTCCTTTACTGTGTTGATTCCCTTTATGTATTTAAATGTTTATATCATTTCCCCCCTGCCTCGTCTTTTCTCCAAACTATACATGTTAAGATTCGTATTTATATAGTGCATATCCTGCAGTGCTGACAACATATTTCAGAAAATAATTATACATCCTTATTGTTCTTACTGTAAAGATCCATTTCCTCTGCTGTAAGCGAAGCGAAAACACCTTTCTTCCAGTCTCAGTGGCTGACCTATATATTTGTATAGTGCTATCATATTTCCTCCAAGGCACCTTTTTCTAAAGAAAATAGTTCATGCATACTGTTGCCTAGTTTGTTACCTATTATTGTCCCCACGTCCTTTTCATTTATTGTTATCCCTATCTCAACCCCAATCAATGTGACTTGTTGTGTTCCTTTTTTCAAAATGCATTTATCTTTATTGGATCTCTTTTTCCATTTCCTATTATCCAAATCCCTCTGCAGAGATGCTATATCATATTCATACTGTATTATCCTACTACGTTTCATGTCATCTGCAAACATGGCAGGACTTTCAATGCCCACTTCAAGATCATTTATGAACAGATTATTAAGAAGCTGTAATTATTAAGAAGCTGTCCCAGGACAGAACCCTGAGACACTCCACATCACAGCCCATTTTTACAGTTTTCCATTTACAACTTCTCTCTGCACTCTATTTTTAAGCTAGTGTGTCTTATCCAAGAACATGAAACCTTCAAGAAGATTAAGCCAGTGGTATGAATATTTTTCCATACTAAACTCCCTAGGTACCCTTGGGTGAATACCATCTGGCTCTAGGGCTTTATTTACATTAACTTTAATTACATGCTGTACCACCTAATCCTGTGTTAACCAGTCACCTGTTTGATGTAAGGCTTTAGATTCAGGGATATGCAAATCTGCTGCCACAAAATCTTCTTCCCTATAAATTGAAGGATTTTGTTTCTGCCCATATTAGTTTCCAGTGGACTAAAACTTTCACTTTTACCCGTTTTGACATTAATGTACTGACTGAACAAAAAGTTTAGAACTTATTCTTGCTCTCTTTGGCTATGAGCTTATTATGTTTTTGTTTAGCCCATCTAATAGCGTTTTTGCAAGTTTTATTGGTATGCTTATATTTGTTATAGGATGCTATTGACTGATGTGATTTAAATGTTTATTACTTTTGCCAAGCTATTTTTTTCAGTGTGTGTGTGTGTGTGCTTTAGCCAGTGAATAGTTTACCAGTCATTTAGTTATAAAGATCCCATTATACTAGTGAAATTAGCCTTTTTAAAATTAAGCATTTTTAAAGGACCACTCTAGGCACCCAGACCACTTCAGCTTAATGAAGTGGTCTGGGTGCCTGGTCCAGCTAGGTTTAACCCTTTTTTATATAAACATAGCAGTTTCAGAGAAACTGCTATGTTTATAAATGGGTTAAGCCAGCCTCTAAATCCTCTAGTGGCTGTCTCACTGACAGCCGCTAGAGGCGCTTGCGTGATTCTCACTGTGAAAATCACAGTGAGAGCACGCAAGCGTCCATAGGAAAGCATTGTAAATGCTTTCCTATGTGACCGGCTGAATGCGCGCGCAGCTATTGCCGCGCGTGCGCATTCAGCCGAAAGGGAGGATCGGAGGCGGAGAGCTCCCCGCCCGGCGCTGGAATAAAGGTAAGTTTTAACCCTTTCCTCTCCCCAGAGCCGGGCGGGAGGGGGACCCTGAGGGCACTATAGTGCCAGGAAAACAAGTATGTTTTCCTGGCCCTATAGTGGTCCTTTAATAAGTGTGTATAAGTTTTTTTTTGCTAAAAATCTCAAATGCTACCATATTATGGTCTCTATTTCCCAAGTGCTAGTCAACTTGAATGCATTCAAATAGATCAACATTATTACTTATTACAAGATTCACACAAGCATCTGTTTTAGTTAATGCTTCATTATATTTAGTACAGGTGTTTTTGACCTCTTTGTAACCAGTTCATGTAATTTCTATGAAATTGTTCAGTAGCACAGTTGTACATGTCATCAGGAAACACAGAAACTTTTTGTGGTAGTTATAGCTCAGCTAACATATGTATAGATAGCAAGTCCATGAAATCCCTGCTATGACCACTGAGAGTTAAACATGTTCAATGGGTCAGAGGCAATAGAACAGAATGAGAGTCTCCTGATTTGACTAAGCTGCGTTCTGGAGTGGGAAAATCTTGAGGGTGAACATGTCATCGGTATTGATTTGCAATAAAGTAAAGAACTTCAAAAAATATCTGTTTTTCATTATTTTGAATTGATTGTTATTGCATATTTATTGCATTGTTATTATTAGGAATGGGTCAATGAAACCTCCTTTCTAAGGAGGCCTGTTAGACAGCTGTAAATGCAGTCTGTTTTTTGTGTGGCTTTAACTAACTGGATGATATTTGCGCAGGTGGAGTTTGAATGGCTTCGGCAGTACTGGTTCCAAGGCAAACGTTACCTCAAATGCAGCGATTTCTGGTCTATACCACTAGCTGAACTGGAAGATTATTGGAAGCAAATGGAGATCACGGTGAGTTAGCAAATCACTAGCATTTTAAATCATGAAAATGTGAGTCAAATCTGAAACACAAACAAGAGAACATAGTAGGGAGAGACAAGATTTTTTTTCTTTATTATATTTAACTGGACAGACTGAAACACTCATTTAGACTTGCGTTTCTCCAATACTGGCACTACTATAAAACTTGTCAGGATATAATGGCACTAGAAAAAGTGCAGAGACGAGCTACAAAATTGATAAAGGGAATGGAGCACTTTAGTTACGAAGAAAGGTTAAAAAAAAAAAAAATCTCTTTAGTTTGGAAAAAACATTACCTCAGAGGGGATATGATAACATTATACAAATATATTCGGGGCCAGTACAAACCATTATCTGGAAATCTATTCATAAACAGGGCTATACATAGGACAGGAGGCCATGCATTTAGGCTGTAAGAAAGGAGATTTAGTCTAAGGCAAAGGAAAGGTTAGAACAATCAGGATGTGGAATTCTCTGCCTGAAGAGGTGGTTTTATCAGAGTCCATACAGATGTTTAAACAGCAATTGTATAAATACTTCCAAAAACATAACATACAGGGATATCATTTCTAATTAGGGGGGTAATAGTTGCTTGATCCAAGGAGACATCTGACTGCTATTTTAGGGTCAAGAAGGATTTTGTTCCTAGTTTGTTGCAAAAGTGGAAACGCTTCAGACTAGGTTTTTTGCTTTCTTTTGGATCAACAGCAAAAACATATGTGAGGAAGGCTGAACTTGATGGACGCAAGTCTCTTTTCAGCTATGTAACTATGTAAGGGGTAAAGTCATGGATTCATTCCAGGGACCCCAGGAGCAATGAACCTTCCTCTAACAACACAATGATCTCCCAGGACATCTGGGCCCCCTGTAGTACATATATCCCTTTTCCCTCTTAAAGCTCTTCTCTAATACTGACTGAAATGGCCAGGAAATAATGTCATATCAGCCTGTAATAAACGATGCAGGTAAGAGACGTGTCCTCTGTGGGACTCAACAGAAAATACACCCTGACCCCTAAGGAGAGTATGCAACAAACATATATACAAATAAACCCACTCCTTTCCCTACACGTCAGCCTCCATCTTGTATTTTGCCTCTCTATATATCAGGACTGTGCACTGGCCATGTGTCTTCCTTACTAAAGAAAGCAGTTAACCATTTCATGGGCATTTGGGCCAGCATCTCAATGCACAGATGCTTTTTTGAAGAATATGCAGCATTGCTCACTGACCTTCTACACAGCACAATTAGATGGATAGAGCAGGTTTCCTTAAACCAGATTGACTGATGTTAATACATTCTTTTTGAAGTGTTTCTTCTCATTTAAGTCATTAATGTGCTTGACTGTGGGGGTGTAATATCACATTTTCTACTCACAACTTCGTATCTTTGCACTGATTTGAATCCAAATGATTAATACCTGACAGAAAATAACTTTTTCTAGTCTACGCAGTGATATGCCTTTTAAAGATATGGGCATATGTTTTAGATGGGAGCAAGAAGTAAGGCACAGCGAACAAATAATTGTATGTTATTACCTAGAATCCATGACTGCTATGTAAATACTGTATGCTCTGTAATTATTTTCAGTGGCAGGCTTTTGGTCCTGTCTGAGAAATGTAAATGTGCTCTCTGGCAATGTATTTTATCTTTGCGTTATCCTGTGCAGTAAATGGATTATTCAAATTATTGAATCCATCATAACTAACTTGAAAGACCCATTGATTTCAGACTGTCTTACCTACCAAGCGGGGCTGACACAAATAACAATTGAAACGTCGCCCGTGACAGTTCTCTGCCTCCTGCTGTGAGTTGTTTTGTTCTTTATTATTTCCAGTAGCACAACACTATTTACCAATGCTGTGCAAATTGTATATTAGTGACATAATTGAGAACATAATTCTTTGTACCTACATTATTCCATTAAGTGCTCTTATGTTATTCACCGTCTTGTATGTCATTACCTTCTAAAAATAGTATTTAGGCACAAGTACTTCATTTCGAAATTACTAGGTTTGTTAGGTTACCATATCATTTCAGCAGACCCACAATTAAAATGTGTGTGTGGATACAAACCTTTGAGGCCAAGACATGCCCTATTTACAGTTTAACAGTATACACCAGCTAGGAGAATACATGTAGTTCACTCCATTTTGTGGTTCTAATTTTCAAAGAGCCACAAGACATGAAATTACATTTTGCTTCAACATCATTTTCTGGTTTTTCAATGGTTTTGCTCTTGACATATCTGATCTGACTGGCTGGAAATTTTGGGAATATTGTAAATGGGTGCGTTCAGTTTTTTTTTTGATGCATTTCAAAAACAGTTGTTCCAACCGAGCAACATCATATAGTCAGACTCACAATGGCTGGGAGCTATGAATAGAATTTTTTTTTGTGATACTGTCAGTCTTATACATTTGATGAAGATGACTGTCGAAGAGCTTTAGTATTAGAAACAACAAGTTGCGTTACGTGCTATTACTGCTCATGAAGGTTTGCGTTGTTTAGTAATAGCAGTAAGGAGTTTTTTTTCAAAATAACTGGATGGTGTATTACATCTTGGTGAGAATGTGGAAAAGCATTGTACTTCATATAAAACTTATATATTAATCACTAGATGCAAACAAGCGATTGCGTCTGTATGACCTAACACTGCTATGGTGGGAATATTGGATTATGGGGACTGAGGAAACATTTAACAAATGTGCATTATAGCAACCTTTTTGTTTTTTTATATAGATGGGGAAAACCGACATATTCTAAACATTCACAAGGTGTTATGAAAAAGTCAGTACACACAGGAAACAATAATGGCCCTGTTCATGAGAAAGATGTCTAATATGGTGTAGAGTATCTCAGTGAGCCTTTATAAATGATTGCCTTTTTAAATTTATTCAATAAATGGGTATTATTCATTACCCCCTTACCCATATAAACCTGTAAAGGAAAGAAAACTTTCCTGAAAATCCCTCGATGGATTCCATGCCTCGCTTCAGCCTCCCTTGCACGGTCCAATAAAATGCTTCTCATAGAGAAAAGTATTTGATTGAACCGTTCTGTCAGCTCAGCGTGCAGGGGAGGGTTAAGAAACAAAATGAGGTTGGGAACGGCAAGGAAGGCGAAACATAAATGGGGAGGGATAGGAGACCAGGCTTCCTCTTGCCGGTGCACTCCCAGCGCTGCCTTCAAGAGGAGAAGCTGACAATGCCTGCCGACAGATATATGAATTGCAAGAATAGAGTTCCAGGCTGCCTAAGTCATGTGTGCCGGGGGTGTAACTAAAAATGTGCTAATATCTTGCAGATATTCAAGCAGAAACATTGCACATACAGATTGCTACCACCATGACCACTTCTAAAAGCAAAAGTGGTCATGGTGGCTGGAGTAACCCTTTAGTTAATTTGTGTTTTGTTCTGTTCAAGGGAATCTAAAACATGTATGAACACATTTATAAAACCTGAAATATACTTACCAATTAACTTTCCTGCCCTGGTTTAAAAAAACTAAAATACACCTTTCATGTTTGAAATCTTCCATCACATCTCTGAACATTACACCAATAACTAAAAGATTGAACATCACTTGTACTTCGTTTTAACCTTCTTTAATTTGATGCTCCATTTTCTTTTAAATTTATATTAAGTATTTAGCAAATGACATCACAATCCACTCTGTGCAAATGTTATGGGGAAATAAACATTGGTGAACTAGAAGCGCCAAGTATCATAGTACAGAGGTGTTGATTTCTACATTTACAGAGTTATTAACTAAAGTGAGAATTCAAAATGAATTACAAATATAAGGCCAGAGTAGCCAAACTGAAAGCATAGCTGACTTGGAGAATTGTTTACACTTATTGTAGTATATCCATTCCAGTTTTATTTTTCACACTTCACAAATACATATTTGTTACATACCGGGATAAGGAAGCATTGGATCAAAAAGTCTGGGATGTAACCGTTTCCAATTAAGATTTTCTTTATGGACATCACATGAAACAGCATATCTCAATGAAGGAGCAGTGATTGACTGATACGGACGTTTGACTTAAAAGACTGTCATTCATAACATGACAGTGCCACACTTTATCCTGCTACTTATTTCATGAATTGTGCTAACAATATAAAAAAATCTAAAAGGTATATGGATTCTCAAATAATGTAAAAAAAAAATTGCATTAAAATCTAAAAAGCAAAATGGGGGGTAGAGGGGGGTTGGAGACATAGCATTAGCAAGTATGCTATGGTATGGTTCATCTGAAGAATAAACTACATACACATATGGTTGTGTAATTCTGAAAATTTAAAATTAAAACAACAAAATGACACTGTAGCCCCAGATTCTTAGCTTGTTCTAATAAGCAGGCTTGTCACACACTACTATAGATAAGTTGCCTTGTACATAGTAGGTGCCTCAGTATTTTGGAAGTTATTATCTAGAACGTTCAATATCTCAGCCATGAAGAAAGAGGAAACATAACGTTTAATTTGGGTGTCTGGCAATACTCATATTACCCTGCAAGTTATTTAGTAATGGTGAGAGATTAAAGAATTTGCTTGTTCAGGTGCCTTGTATGCATTGAACATATATATGGGTTAACAATTCAAATGTAAAATATCTTTTTAGCTATACATGTTTTTAGGCATTCCACTAGCACAGTGCAGAGATACATTTATTAAGTATTTACAACTTCTAAATGTCCCTTTTAAACCCAAGCAGGGTCAAGTGAGTGGGGATAAAATAGATGTATCTAAAGAAGTAAATGTCTTTTTTAATAAAAAATTGTTTAAAGTAAACACATTTCAGGCTCAGTCGCTGATGTAGATGATTTTGCAGCAGGCCCGGACTGGACATCGGGCACACGGGCAAATGCAGGGGAGGTCACAGGATCTCCCTGGCTGGTCCATGCAAGGCCCGCGCTATCTGAGTGCCGGCCCTGCTGTGTTCCATGACAGGCTGGTGGGTAGATCAAAGATCTTCCTCACCGGCCCACATGCAGTGTGATGCGGCCGCTGGCTGGGGAG
This sequence comes from Pelobates fuscus, assembly GCF_036172605.1. Taxonomy (NCBI): domain Eukaryota; kingdom Metazoa; phylum Chordata; class Amphibia; order Anura; family Pelobatidae; genus Pelobates; species Pelobates fuscus. Next base: position 48,887,049 of record NC_086328.1, read on the forward strand.
GGAGGGACAGGAGAGTACCCGGAGGAGCTCTATCTTGCAGCAATGCCAGGTTCCTCTTGCGAGATCTAGAGCGTTGCCATGGCAACGCTCCATGTTTTGCAAGAGTGAACTCTTTAGCCCCGCAGGCTAGAGTTCACTCATCACTAGCACCACCAGGGATGGCAGCATGGTCCCCCCTCCCAGGCTAAAGGCAAGAAGGGAGGGGGTATACAATGACTGTTTTGCTTTGTTTTTTATTATCATTTAAAACACATATGTATTGTCATTAACCTGAGTCCCCCCAACACACAATCCCTCAAAATACACGCACACACACTTCACCCTCACACAGCACGCTAACACACACAGCTTGAGCTGTGCTAGAGCTCTTCAGCAGAGCTCTGCACATGGTCTGCCCTGGAAGAGCATTGAACCAACATGCCCACTTTGAGATGGGGCGTGCTTGTCATTGGGGGTGACAAAACTCACCCTATCTGGTCCCACCCCCTTTTCAGTGGGCCGATGTGATTAAAAAATGCCCGGACCAAATTTTTTCCCAAGTCTGGCCCTGTTTCGTATTATGACAAATCTAACAGTCAACATTGTCACAGGGCACTGATTACCAAACATTTGGTCATCCTTTGATTTTGATAAAAAAAATCTTCATCTGTGTCACTAACAGGGTAATTTACTATTATATTCTCGAATATTCTCGAAGTCAGCTTTGCTTTAAGGCAACTACTCTGGTCTTAAATCTGAAATCACTTTGAGTTCTCACTTTAGTGGATAACCCTGTGAGCATTTCTAAAAGAACCAAAATCTACAAAATCTTAAAATGTGGAACTTGTGTATATTTGCCTGTGTTGTTAATTAAAATGATGCATGGGATCACATTAGAACTAGTTTGTCAGTCTACGTATCATTTGAAATTTGCAAGAATCGAATTGAAATTTTGTTACAATTAACCTCCAGTGGAGGGCGACCTTACCCTTCTATTTAAGAGCACATATACCTGCTTAACAGCTCAGCTCACAGTTACAATAAAATGTAACATTAACTGTAGGGAATTATCTCTGTTGCTTTAAGTTAGATTGTATAACACAGAAAATCAATGGTGGGTTAACAAATTCAATATCAATAGAACATAAAGCAAGACAGTGCTTTCACTGAAGCACTCCAGCATGTGAAGTGTTCAAGAGTGGGGGAAGAATCTCTGAAACCATGTACAATTTATTTGACCTGTAGGTCTCCTGTTTGAATCCCAAAAAGACCTTTCATCCTTTTGTGAAGATTAAAAAAAATCTAGGGCAATTATAATTGAAGTATAATAACATTAATAGAATATTTATGGCATTACTAAAGGTTTTTTTTTTTTTTTAGCTGTATATGTTAATTGAATAAGTATTGCTTGATGAAAAGGAATGAGCACTTTTAGAAAAAAATAAATACTCTCCGCACTACGCAGGATCTGTTCTTTCTAAGAATATAAATCACTCAGAACCTTTAGTTAATTCCTTTGTTGAAATGCTGGTTATATCTACTCCTGTTGACCTTTACACTATAGTAATAAGTAAATCCAGTAGCAGCTTGTGAGTGTATGGAGTGAGATTAAAAATAAGCAGGGGGACCAGTAATTTCAGGGGTCCTGTAAAAATTCAAAAACATAAAGTAAACATAATCTAAAGTAACAGCATCATCCACAAAACCAGGATGTGGAGAATCACAAGTGAATTACATATTTTAGGTCAAATACGTGGGAATACCCAAAGTTCACAATTCTGTTGTCAATCCAACACAATGTCTGGTTTAGTGAATGTCCCTCTAGATGATTTACCCATTGCTATTTCGATCATCTATAAGGGAGCAAGATCTGTTGTATTGCTATAAGCCAAATACCATATACTTTTTAAAGCAGCTTATATATTTCTACTTTATTCCATAAGAACAAGGTAGTGTTCCTCTTTTGAGATCAGGATTGTATTATTTTAATTCTTACTTTTTTCCAGTGTCTGCTTTTGAATAGCTATGTGATAATTTGCACTGTGAGAATTTTCATAGCTGCCTAAAAATGCAGGCTAAAAAATAAAACTCCGGATCACCACGTTCAGCCGTTCACACTCCTCTGTTTCTGCTGTTGATTTAAAAGAAGATGAAAAACCAGTGTTATTATTCAGTCTGCTTCCTATTGCAGACTGCGAGGACCAAGCCGGAAGTGCAGCAAGTTTCACAGTGTACTTTGGACCTTTGCGTATTTCTCAAAGCTTGTGGTCAGATTCATTCAGAACCACAGAGGTTTACCAGTAATACATACTGCATTACCCAAGGTAATCCACATAAGGATAATTAAAGCAAAGCTGTCATCTGTGTGTTTTTTTTTCTGTACTTTTAACAATCATGCACATTGGTGACATGTCTGCCAACAAACGCCTGGGATGTTCCTGCATATGAACATTGAATTTAAATAATGTGCTTTGCAAGACACCATAAACACCAGTAACTGATGCTGGTTGACCTGCTTACAATGCACTCACATTTTATTTAATATACTTTCCATTGACCGAGAACAGAGACCCCCTCTATAATTAAATAAAGTATATATATACATATATATACTTTATTTAAATGTTTTAATATATATTGTATTACTTTTTTAAATTAAATTTCTTTATTATAAATATTTTTTTTGGTATAATTATATTCATATAAATAAATATGTCTCTAATGCAAGTTATTTGGAAGCATTGCATTCATGCAAATTAATTAACATTTTCAGATCCTTTCGCTTGTCCACCTTATTAAATGGTATACAACAGAAATGGCCTAAATGCACATCCATAAGACTGGCAAAGCATTGTGGGAGTTGCAGTTGTCTTAGCCTTACCAACACCCTCCAAAATGTTGACTGCTGCAAAACCCTTGATCAGGAATTGCTAATTAAACAATTTCAAACATGCAGACAGGTTATGCAACAAATTGCAATGCAGCGATGTGTTCCCCCTTAGTTTCTTTAATGGGAAATGCACATTTTAGTTTTTACTCACTGTACATGCTTAATATATTTTGTCAAGTAAGAAACGAGGGGTAAGCAGGGTGGCGGCTGCTACCATTCAAGGTTGGCAGGACTCCCTCTGGAGCAAAGTAATTTTTACCCACAAGTTGTCAGCAAGTGCTGTATCTCTTATACTCAGCTGCTCGGGACACCTTACAATAGAATTGCCAACTAATTGCCAAGGGACCAATGTGAGTTCAGGTGGAGCTTTGTTCCAAATGTAGCTTAGCAAATACATGTATTAATACTATTTAAATGGTGAATGGAAAGTTATCTTGTTGGAATAGCATATGGCATATAATGTGTATTTATATTTCACCCATTGTACAGCGCTACGGAATTTGTTGGCGCTATATAAATAATAAAATAATAATAATATTTTCCAGATTTGCACTTTTTGAAGTGTATTCAACACATCTTTATTGATTTCTTTTTTTTAAACTTGCATCTTTAGGCTGCAAAGTTGTTGTTTTTTTTTGTTTTGTTTTATTTCCTTCCTACTCTTGCATGATTCCATTTTATGAATTCAGTCATATCTGACATATTTTATATATTAACTGAGAATCCTCAGGAAAGGAAAAAAAAAAACACATCCATTTTATTGCCCATCATCCTTTTCAACCCTGATATTAAGGATACTTTTATCAGTTTGTTTATTTCTTCTCTCTATCCCTTGAGGAGAGATTTTGCTAGAAGTCCCTCTTGTAATGTAAATGTTAAACCTTTTCATTTAAATGACATTCTGATAAAAAAAAAATCTATTATTTTTTTTTTCTTCCTACACCCGCTTATTCCTCCATGAATGTTGAAACGTGAAATCTAAGTTGGCTTCATTTACATTACCACTCCCAGTCGGGCAGAATAAAAGCCTATTAAAATGTATGTATTTTGTTTTAAAAAAGTGCATGATTTTGTGGGCCTTTTGGGGCTTTAGATCAAGATAAAGTAAATTCAAAGAGTGTTCATTTAAAAGGCCCGTTTCAAGCATGGCCTTCTCGGTAGAGATGCAGATGAAAAGCTTATATCTTTAGTGGTGTGAAGCACTCATGTGCAGTCTGATTTTCCAATGCGGACAAGGGACGATTTAGTCTGGTACGCCAAAAATGACATTTTTTTTTCTGCTAAGTAATGGTTGTAGAAATAAACCATCTTACAGAAATCTCTGAGCTGTATTATTCACATGCAGCCTACCACAAGATCAGCAGATCACCTATCACCAAACTATGATATTTTTTTTTGTTATGATTTAAGAAAATATAGTAGGCATTTAAAAAATAGAAAATAAATTCTCTCTCAGTCTTTATGAACCATTTTCATTTTATAGTGTTAATAGGTGGAATAGTTGCACAAAAGTCTAGTGTTGGAAAATGCAGTTGTAATCCAGTTAAGCTGTTTTTTTGGCCTGAATTTAAAATTAGATTCCCTGGTAAGATTGTGGTTTAGTGAATAAACCTGGCTGATTGCAGAAATATTTTACTAAATACCTGAGATACACTTTTTACAGCTAGTATGATTAAAAGGTTGCGTCATGGTCATGGGAGTTGCAATCATAAGATAGCTTCAAATCTGGGAAGGATATGGGGAAGAACCTCCCCCTGATTATTTAGTTGTGGGTGTGAGGACATGATGGTGTAGCTTTTAAAATCATATGTTTTGCTTCATGACAGAGGCAATTGTACAAGTTTTGACCAAAACAAAACCTAGAATTTGAGCCATATGTCTGTTCAGGCATACATTTATTTTTTCATATTAAGTGCACCAACATTTATTGCACATCATTTTTATTAGGAGAAACAGGACATTCATATCACATCAAATATGTATATATGTAAAACAATTTAATATGAATAAAGTATCAAAAAGTGTGGGAAATTAAGAATTTTCTTTTTAAGTTCTGCATGGCATTTAACTGTGAATGTAATTATACCGTTGGCTTTTACTACAATAAAATACATATATTTGTGTTCAGTGATGTCTCATGAGTACAATACTACCACCCATGCAGTGGTGTATAATAGGGGGGCGGGTGAGGGTGAACCGTCCAAGATGCCACATATTAGGAGGTGCCATGACTGCCATCCATCCTTGTAGGCCAGGCAGCCTTACTTAATTATTAGTATGAAAAGCGTGGAGGCGTGCGGCGGCACGTAACGCCATGCCGCAGCGACGTCGAGGTGCTCCGCCTGTCCTCCCCCTCCCCCTCCACTCCACGGTATCTGGAGCAGTAGCTGCTGTGTGCCGGACTGTGGCAGAAGATCCTTGAGGCCGGAGCAGTAGGCAGCAGCAAGCTGTGAGTGCTAATTTTGTGCAGGGTTTTTTTTTTTTTTTTTTTTTAAAGGGGGGTTCAGGGTTTTTTGTGAAGAAGGGGGATGGGATTTTATAAAAAAAAGTGGGTGCAGGTGTGTTTGTGAATAGGGAGGTGCAGGATTTTTTTTTAAAAATGGGGGCGGCAGGTTTGTAGAATGGGCAGAGTTTTTGTAGAGGGGCTGGGCAATGTTTTTGTAGAAGGGGGGCTGGGCAGAGTTTTTGTAGAAGGGGGGCTGGGCAGTGTTTTGTAGAAGAGGGGGGGAGACAGGGGTTTTGTTAAAGGGGGCTGGACATTGTTTTTTGTGTAGGAGGAGTGCTGCTTTATTTAGATGAGGGTACAAGGGTTCTGTACAGGCTTATACATTTGTGAAATTATTTAGAAAATCGTGGATGTTTTTTGTATTTTAAAGGGGGGGAGGGGTGCTAAACACAAGTGCCAAATGCTCTAGGTACACCCCTGCTCCCATGTACAAGTTTTATGGGGTTTTGGAAAGCTACAGGATCAAACATAGGGCTTTCCTCTCTTCAGTTTTTACACATTGAAATTTGCCAGATTGGTTTGCTGGGCCTATCTTGCCTTTGAGACCATACGGCAGCCCTGGAATGGGCATACCATTTGTAGCTAACACAGGGTATTCAAAATAGGGTACGTTCAGTCTTTTATAGTAGCCACTTAGTCACAAACTCTGGCCAACGTTCATGTTTATATTTGTTTTTTGCATTTTTCACACAAAAGCAGCCCTTCACTGATTATATCATCGTGTATGTTTTACTGCTCTAAAACACTCATGTACACTGAACTCTCACAAATAGAACAGTACCCCCATGTACAGCTTTTATGGTGTTTTGGAAAGTTATAGGGTCAAAAATAGGGCTTGTTGTAAGACTCACTATACAATGAATAAAATCACACATATATATTAATAATAACTTTATATATAGACCTGTTTGTCCATAATAAAGTTGTTTTAATAATTATGTGTTGGGGATCTGCCTAACAACCCTTGCAGTCCCCCTGTCATGTGATCGTGGTGTCATTGTGATCACATGGTGCAAATGGGCGGCATTTACTGATAGGGAACTGCCTCAATTGTCAAGCAGTCCCCTTATTGGATCCAGTGAGGAAGGTGAGTATCCACACTCCCAGGAGGGCCCGATTGTGATGGTGTGCTATGCTGCTTGAAAGCCCTCCTTTTGTAAGACAACACAGCATGCTCTTGTGCCGTTATGGGGTTAAGACGCAGACTCTCTGTCACATAACTTTTAAAACAATTGCATTTAAAAACGAAAATATTTTTTTATATGTATTTATTTTGGTACATTTATTGAATAATTATTTTTTTTTGTGAGTAATTGCATAAATATGTTTCTTTAAAGGTGATGTCAGGTAGCTTAAATAGAATAATATTCCATTCTTCCAAAAGCCTTCCCAATACTAGTGGATTGTTCTGCCCATAGAAAATTGCATGGTTTAACATATACTTCATAAAGGGCATTGGGCTTTTAAATGGAAGCCTGCCTCCCACAGACTTTCTTTGGTTCCTATTCCAGTGATCAGAGCTTTTCCTTTTAAATCATTGAAAAACAAAACAGATAGACAGGAGGCCTTGATGAGTTAACAAATAACATGCACGATTTTCGTCAAAATAGCTGAATATGAAAAACATATTCTAAGTCAACTGAATAGCCCTTTCAGACTAAATACTTGGAGACATTTAAATAGATGCCATTTTATTGTTGTGGGTTTGATTATTTATTTTGTATCTTCATTCACTGGTGGTGCTACTTTGACCTGCTCTACTATATGTCCGATATTGGACTGTCAATATATTTTCCATTGTTTAATTAGTTGTTCAGCTAAATATCATTAAAAACAAGTTCACTTCAAACTTAAGTTTGAGGTGATGGAGCCACTTTAATGGATTTCTGAGAAAGCAGTTTCCACAAAACAACATTATAACAGCACTGTTTTGTTAATTTTTTTTGTTTAATTTTTCTTTTCCTAATGCCCCTAAGTATACTCCTCCCTTGTCACTTGCATTTATTTATACGTATAATCTTTTCTTCCTTGGAGTGGATCTCTGTATCTGGGACAATGCCATTTTGTTCTCCTCTGTCCATGATGTCTGCAGAGAAGATTTTAAAAAAAAATGCCTTGACATGTGCATAGTCGTCTCTTGGCATATACCTTAAATTATCTGAACGTACCCCTTTTCCAGAAAGACACGGGCACTAAATTAAAGTGGGTAAATGTCACGGCTTTAATAATTTATAAATATATATTTAACACAATTTGTCAATATAAGACCTAACTGCACATATCCCATTAAATACATCCAAAGCTCCAAAACCACTATACCCACTGATAATGATCCGTAACATAACTTAACAGACATAATCAATCAATGAGAGTATTATAATGACATAATACAACATACACAGCCTCAACAGACATGATATAACAGATTTAACAATGTAGGGTTATACTGAGATACCCTTAGACCCCCAGGTTGAAAACCATCAACAGGCTCCAACCTACCAAATACCAAATCCAACCAAGTGAATATTGGTACTGAACTTCCAAGATCCCAGCTACCAATCCTTCCTATCCCAATATTTCTACACCACCTGTCACAAAACTAGGGAGGATGGGACAACAACAAGTGCGTCAGGATTAGTTAACCCTTTAAGTCCGCCGGGCGTATATTTACGTCCTTTTAAAAGCGGCTCTAAACGCCGCAGGACGTAAATATACGCCCGCCGTTTTTTTTTAACTTACCCGGTCGCCGGTGGTCCCACGCTGGCGATCGCGGTTGGGGGGACTCCCAGGGAGCCCCCCCGCGGCAGATCTTCCTCCTCCGGTCCCTCCCGGTCATGTGAGAGTGAGGTCCTTGCGAGGTATAGCTGGCTCAGGCATTGCCAGCAGGGGGACCAACTGTAATGACAGTTGGTCCCCCTGCTGGCTGAAAATCAAATTAAATAATGTTAAAAGTGTAAAAAAAAAAAAAATATATATACTTAGATCATATATATATATAATATATATATGATCTAAGTATATATATACACATATACACACATACACATACACCGTCTAGGTGTATTTTAATATTAATATATATATAATTATATATATATATATATTAATATCAAATTATACGTAGACTGATACTGATTAAATATATATATAATTATTGTTATATATATATTTATAAATAATATAAAAAAATAAATATGTAAATACGTAAAAAAATTAAATTAAAAAAATAATTAAAAATAAAATATTAAAAAATATATAGATGTGTTTTATTTCGTTCTAACTGTATTGTGATATTAATATATATATATTTATATCAAAATACACGTAGAACGAAATAATATATATATCTATATACATAAATATATACGTATATATCACTATATATATACCTATATATAAATAAAAAATATTAAAAAAAATAAATATATATATATATATATATATATATACGTATATACTGTCAGGGTACCTGAGGCCTCTACCTCTAAGGGAGGTAGAGACTTGGTGGTTTATCCATCCAGGCGAGCTGTTTCCTCCGTTCCTCGCGGTTCATCCAGCCACTTAAACACCGGCCGCGAGGAATCCACATCCTTTTCTAGCAGGACGCTCAATACGTGACGTCTTGACGCTATCCGAGCGATCTGTCACTCAAGTGTCCGATATCCAATCGGCACTTGTCAAAGGCGTGCTTACCATCCGGAGCCAGGGTATTTAAGCTTGCTTCTCTCTTCAGCTCATTGCCCTGTCGTGGTTCTAGCCTGTCTAGTCACTCAGTGCTCTGGTATTCTAGTTTGCTCTATTTGGTTTTTACTCGGCTTGTTGTACTACCCTGCTTCTCTGTTATCCCTTGACCCGGCTTGTCTCTCGCTTATCTGTCTTCTCGTTCCCTCGACCTCGGCTTGTCTCTGACTATTCTCTATCACTCTCGGTACGTTAGTCCGGCCATTCTAAGGCCCGGTATACGTACCTTTCCACTCTTTGTACCCTGCGTGTTGGATCCCTGTCCCGATCCTGACATTACGACAGGGACAATGGATCCTGCAGGTACAAACAGTCAGCTTGGTTCTTCTGATCCCAGGTTTGACGCCATGGAGCATAGGATGGATCAGATGGCTCTAGCACTACAGGCACTTTTGTCTCGTGCTAGTAACCCACCTGAGGAGACACGTACTCCTTCTATTTCTCCTGCAGTCTCAGGTCTAGAGGTAGCCACTGTAGGTGCTTCTTCCCGTATTACCCCACCAGTACGTTATGGCGGGTCACCGGAGAAGTGCCGTGGTTTTCTGAACCAGATTAGCATCCATTTCGAATTACAACCCCGCTCTTATCCTACAGATAGAGCGAAGATTGGATTTGTTATTACTTTACTCATTGAGAAAGCTCTGAGATGGGCCAATCCTTTATGGGAGAATGATAATCCACTAGTCTATAATTATAATGCCTTTGTAGCTGCGTTTAGAAGAACTTTTGACCCTCCTGGTAGAAAGGTCAATGCAGCTAGATTACTGTTGCGCCTTAGACAGGACAATCAAACACTTGTGGACTATGCACTAGAGTTCAGGTCCTTGGCGGCAGAAGTTAAGTGGAACGAACAGGCTTATATAGATGTGTTTCTGAATGGGTTATCAGATGTAATTCTTGACGAAGTCGCTACTAGAGAACTCCCTGAGAATTTGGAGGATTTAATTTCTTTTATATCTCGTATTGATGAACGCATAAGAGAGAGGCAGAACACTCGAGATAGGACCCGTAGACCCTCCTTTAAACTAGCGCCTACCTTTCAAAATTCTGAGTTCGAGGACTTACGTATTTCTGAACCTATGCAGATAGGCAGTACTCATCTCACAGAGAGAGAGAGACAGTACAGAAGAAGGGAGGGTTTATGTATGTATTGTGGAGTCAGAGGACATTTACGCCTAAATTGTCCTAATCGTTCGGGAAACGCTCGCACCTAAGTTTCTCTAGAGGACAGGCCTTGGGTGTTTCTACTTTGTCCTCTATTCACAATTACAAAGAGTTCAGGCTTCTGTTACCCGTTTCTTTGAGGTGGGAGAAGGGAGTAGTAAAGACTATGGCACTAATCGATTCTGGAGCTGCTGAGAGCTTTATAGATCAGGGTTTTGTTGCCAAGCATGCTATCCCATCCCAGTTAAAAGAGACACCACTGGCTGTCGAGGCCATCGATGGTAGACCGTTACTTGAGCCTGTTATTTTCCATGAGACCATACCGATTAACTTGACTGTTGGCATCCTGCATAAAGAGGATATATCCTTAATGCTCATTTCTTCTCCGTCTATTCCCATAGTCCTGGGGTACTCCTGGTTGAGGAGACACAACCCTATTATTAATTGGGAGTCAGGGGAGATAGTTTCGTGGGGAGAGAATTGTCAAGAAAAATGCTTGCGGAAGGTCTTACCTCTCGGATTAACTAATACATCGAATACCTCTGACAATCCTACAGAGACACAAATTCCGCCTCAGTATCTAGATTTAAAGGCAGTATTTGACAAAAAGAAAGCCGATACCTTACCCCCACACAGGTCCTTTGATTGCAAAATTAACCTACTCCCTGGTACCATGCCTCCCAGAGGTCATGTATACCCATTATCTATAAAAGAGAACTCAGTTCTAGAGGAGTATATTCACGAGAATTTAGACAAGGGATTCATCAGGAGGTCCTCCTCCCCTGCCGGGGCTGGATTTTTTTTTGTTAAAAAGAAAGATGGTTCTTTGAGACCTTGTATTGATTATCGAGGCTTGAATAAGATAACCATTAAAAATGCCTACCCGATTCCCTTGATCACCGAACTCTTCGATCGTTTGAAGGGCTCTACAATTTTCACCAAGTTAGACCTCAGAGGGGCATATAACTTGGTGAGAATCCAGCAGGGACATGAGTGGATGACGGCATTCAATACTCGATATGGTCACTATGAATATACTGTTATGCCTTTTGGGTTATGCAATGCGCCAGCTGTATTCCAGGATCTGATAAATGAGGTTCTTAGGGAATTTCAGCAAGATTGCGTCATTGTATACCTAGATGATATACTCATTCATTCTAGTGAGATTGAGACTCATCACAAGCAAGTCAGGAGGGTTTTGCACAAGCTTCTCCAGCATGGCTTGTACTGCAAGTTGGAGAAATGTAGCTTTGATCAAACCCAGGTAACCTTTCTCGGCTATGTGATTTCTGGGGAGGGATTTAAGATGGATCCGGATAAGCTCCAATCCATTCTAGAGTGGCCTTTACCCACAGGTCTTAAAGCCATACAGAGATTTATTGGTTTTTCTAATTATTACAGGCGCTTTATTAAGGGCTATTCTTCCATTATCGCACCTATCACTAATATGACCAAACAGGGGGCTGATACTTAGAATTGGACTACTGAAGCTCTCCTTGCGTTCAAAACTCTCAAGGAGCTTTTCGCTTCCGCTCCAATTTTAGTTCACCCCGACACTTCTCTGCCTTTTCTACTTGAGGTAGACGCATCAGAGACTGGTTTAGGTGCTGTCCTATCTCAAAGGTTGGGGGTTGATAAACCATTACATCCATGTGGATTTTTCTCTAAAAAATTGACCGGTACTGAAAGCAGATATGACATTGGTGACAGAGAATTACTAGCGGTTATCAAGGCTTTGAAAGAGTGGAGACATTTATTGGAAGGTACATTACATCCTGTTACCATTCTAACTGACCACAAAAATTTGTCTTATATCGGAGAGGCTAAGCGGTTGTCCTCCAGGCAGGCTCGTTGGTCGTTGTTTCTTACCCATTTCAATTACGTTCTGACTTACAGACCTGGGTCAAAGAATTCTAAAGCCGATGCGCTATCTCGCCAATATGAGCCCTCTGCTTCAGTTGAACCACTTATGTCCTCCATTGTACCCAAATGCAATATTATTGCTAATACCAGTCTCAAAATTCATTCTCCGCTACTTGACCAGATCTTGAAGTCACAACATCTAGCTCCCGGAAACACTCCTGAGGGAAGAAACTTTGTTCCTCCTGAACTTCAACTGGAGCTCTTACAATGTTTTCACGAAAGTAAAGTAGCTGGTCATCCTGGTATTCGCAAGACATACTCTTTGATATCCAAGGATTTCTGGTGGTCTTCACTTCGAAAAGATATTGAGGAGTTCGTCGCAGCTTGTGAAACTTGTGCCAAAACTAAACTACCTCATGCATCTCCATGTGGCCTGTTACACCCCTTGGACATTCCTGAGAAACCTTGGTCCTGTTTATCCATAGACTTTATCGTTGATTTGCCTGCTTCCAAGAGACAGACTGTTATTCTCACGGTGGTGGATAGATTTACTAAGATGGCCCATTTCGTGCCATTACCTAAACTTCCGACTTCTCCTGAATTGGCGGAGATTTTTGCAAAAGAGGTTTTTCGCCTACATGGGATTCCTTCAGAGATTGTTTCTGATAGAGGCTCTCAATTTGTCTCACGTTTCTGGAGATCCTTTTGTTCTCAAATGGGCATCAAATTGAACTTCTCCTCGGCCTATCACCCTCAGTCTAACGGAGCTGCTGAACGTACCAATCAAAAAATCGAACAGTATCTGCGTTGCTTTGTTTCCGAACACCAGGACGATTGGGTCGGTCTGATTCCTTGGGCGGAGTTCGCACACAATAACCTTGTTTGCGATTCAACTCGCTCTAGCCCTTTCTTCATGAACTATGGCTTTCATCCTTCGATTTTTCCTTCGGTTTCCTCTTCTCAGGGGATACCGTCGGTTGATGATCATGTCGCCAACCTGAAGAAATTATGGGATCAGACTCGGCAAATTCTGTTACATAGTTCCTCGTTGTTCAAGAAACACGCTGACAAGCATAGAAGAGCGGCTCCTGTTTTTGTTCCTGGGGATAGGGTATGGTTAAGTACTAAGAATATTCGACTAAAAGTTCCATCTATGAAATTTGCTCCTCGCTACATAGGCCCTTACAGGGTTCTCACTCGTATCAATCCGGTTGCGTATCGCCTTGCTCTGCCACCTGCCTTACGCATTCCTAACTCTTTTCATGTCTCCTTGTTGAAACCCCTTATTTGCAACAAATTCTCCTCTAAGGTCTCCTCGCCTCGTCCTGTTCAGGTGGAGGGTCGGGAGGAGTACGAGGTAAGCTCCATCGTTGATTCCAGAATTTCAAGGGGAAAATTGCAATATCTGGTCAACTGGAGGGGATATGGTCCTGAGGAGAGGAGTTGGGTACCTCAGGAGGACGTTCATGCTTCTCGCCTTCGCAGAGCATTTCACCTCCGCTTCCCATCTCGCCCCGGTTCCTTCCGCCCGGTGGGCGTATCTGAGAGGGGGGGTACTGTCAGGGTACCTGAGGCCTCTACCTCTAAGGGAGGTAGAGACTTGGTGGTTTATCCATCCAGGCGAGCTGTTTCCTCCGTTCCTCGCGGTTCATCCAGCCACTTAAACACCGGCCGCGAGGAATCCACATCCTTTTCTAGCAGGACGCTCAATACGTGACGTCTTGACGCTATCCGAGCGATCTGTCACTCAAGTGTCCGATATCCAATCGGCACTTGTCAGAGGCGTGCTTACCATCCGGAGCCAGGGTATTTAAGCTTGCTTCTCTCTTCAGCTCATTGCCCTGTCGTGGTTCTAGCCTGTCTAGTCACTCAGTGCTCTGGTATTCTAGTTTGCTCTATTTGGTTTTTACTCGGCTTGTTGTACTACCCTGCTTCTCTGTTATCCCTTGACCCGGCTTGTCTCTCGCTTATCTGTCTTCTCGTTCCCTCGACCTCGGCTTGTCTCTGACTATTCTCTATCACTCTCGGTACGTTAGTCCGGCCATTCTAAGGCCCGGTATACGTACCTTTCCACTCTTTGTACCCTGCGTGTTGGATCCCTGTCCCGATCCTGACATATATACACATATGTATATATATATACATATATTAATTCTACACATATATTTATGTAATAATTTTACATAATTAGGTATCCTAATTAATTACAATTAGCGGGACCTGCCTGACAACCCATACCGAAAGTATAAGGAATTTAATTTGCTAGCACTATATTTAACCCTATAACTTTCTAAGACACCATAAAACCTGTACATGGGGGATACTGTTTTACTCGGGAGACTTCGCTGAACACAAATATTAGTGTTTCAAAACAGTAAAATGTATTACAACGATGATATCGCCAGTAAAAGTGAAGTTTTTTGCATTTTTCACGCACAAACAGCACTTACACGGACGATATTATTGCTGCGATGCTTTTTACTGTTTTGAAACACAAATATTTGTGTTCAGCGAAGTCTCCCGAGTACAACAGTACCCCTCATGTACAGGTTTTATGGTGTTTTCAAAAATTACAGCGTCAAATATAAGGCTTGTGTTTCATTTTTTTCACATTAAAATTCGCCAGATTGCTTACATTGCCTTTATGACCCTATGGTAGCCCAAGAATGAAAATTACCCCTATGATGGCATACTATTTGCAATAGTAGACAACCCAAGGTATTGCAAATGGGGTATGTCCAGTCTTTTTTAGTAGCCACTTAGTCAAACACTGGCCAAAATTGGCGTTTTTTGCATTTTTCACACACAAACAAATACTAACGCTAACTTTGGCCAGTGTTTGTGACCAAATGGCTACTAAAAAAGACTGGACATACCCCATTTGCAATACCTTGGGTCATCTACTATTGCAAATGGTATGCCATTATGGGTGTAAATTTATTTCCTGGGCTACTATACAGTCTCAAAGGCAACGTAACCAATCTGGCGAATTTCAATTTCAAATGTAACACGCTATATTTGACCCTGTAACTTCCCAAAACACCATAAAACCTGTACATAGGGGGTACTGTTTTACACGTGAGACTTTGCTGATTACAAATATGTGTATTTTATTGCAGTAAAAGCAAACAGTATTATGACATTGACAGTTAAAATGTCATGTAGAACTAAAAAAAAAAAAAAAAATCTTATTTTCTCCCATGTTTTTCATATTAAATTATGTTTCATAGCTAAATATTTGATATTAAATGAAAGCCCTGTTTTCCCTGAATAAAATGATATATAATAAGGGGGGGGTGCATTTAATATGAAAGAGGTGAATTACGGTTTGACAGACATATAGCGCAAATGCCAGGTTTTGTTTACATTTTGTTTCGTTCACAACTTGTACATTTGTTAAGGGGTTAAAATGGCCTCTACAGTGTACAATGTTAAGGGGTTAAAATGGCCTCTACACTAAAATGTCCGTTATTAATATTCCTGTAGGCCCCACCCCCTAACCCTTTTCAAACCAATCAAATCCTATTCCCTGTATGCCTGCCTCCTAACTATGTCAAGGCTCATTCCCCTTAGTTTCACTGCTCCATGGGCTACATTCTGTGGTATTCTTTTCCCACTTGATCCCTTAGGACTACTACTCACATTGCTTAGATTCTATATGCCTGGCTCTCGGTTATGCGCCTTGGAGCCTCTTTTTGGGGGGACTCCTTCCCTCTTGTCACTGGTGGTCTTTTACCTCCAAGAATGAAAGATATAAAAAAGAGATTTAGTGCAATATGTTTAGACAGTGTAGAAGTATAAATATTTAAAAATGAACAACTCACTTGTACCAGAGCCTTTCAATCGGCTCTGTTTAAATCGCAGTGCGCCTTATTCTGAGGGGGATGCCACCCTTTGGTTCCAAGGTAAATATTCTCCACAGGTCCAAATATGAAGAAAGGAATTTTTATTGAATCCAATGATTAAATAAGAATATTTTTTAAAAAAAATAGCATGTATACTAGTAAAACACAGGTACAAAATGAATGATAAAAACGCGTTTCACCTTATCAAGGCTTCCTCAGTGTGTCTAGTTAGTCCTTGTGTACAATGTCCCTTTTTATATTTCCCATGTGAACTTCATTTCCAGTTTAGGCGTGTGTTTCACGCCTCCTTTTGGTGTCCTTTAGAAGGGTAATGCATTCCAAGCCTCCTTTTCATGTTTATGATTGGCTGCAGTGGCATTTCCGGTTTCGCTGCAACGTCACTTCCGGTTCTGGCTATTTCCTTGTGTTCCAGGGTTGTGCGGCAGCCATTTTATGCATTCCACGAAGCAATGTCATCAACCACTCTCTATATTTACCAGATTATATCTGCGGCCATATGTTTGGTTCAGGCTTTACCTGGAAAAGTCTTTTATATGTGTTCCACTGTGGAACGCATGCCGCGGCCCCCATTTTGAGCCGAAAAAGAAAATATAAAAGTCTTTAATATGTACATGCAATGAAGAATGGCATCAAATCAGGCTTTTAATGTCCTTATAGAGTCCAACCAAGATATTTATATGTTAAATATGGGCATACAGGCTCTAAGCGATGTGAGTGGAAGTCCTAATGGATCCAGTGGGAAAATACTTGTCTTTTGTTATATAATATTGTTACTGTCAACACGGTTGGAATATTATATTGCATGTTCTTTGCACAAAATTTGTTCACTAAGCACTTTAAAGTATCCCTTCAGAAAAACACGCTTGTATTAATCATAAATGTTTTTTGCACAAAATTAATATTTTTGGTTGCATGAGCACTTTATAGCACAAACTGGATTCTGACTGTGAATCGATTTTTTACAGACGTTGTAACACTCCTAAAGAGGGAAGTTTCTTCAATCACTTTAAATCGGACAATTAAAGAACAATTTAAATCGGACAAATCAGAGGCATGCTATGTGAGATATAAAGAAGCCAAGAATGCTTGCAAAAAGGCAATTAAAGTGGCTAAACTAGAAAATGAGAAATTGATAGCAAAGAATGGAAAACCAACCCCAAAATTTTCCAAGGCATTTGATACGGTTCCTCACAATAGATTAGTCTTCAAACTAAAAGAAATTGGTCTAGATGATTATTCTTGTTCTTGGGTAGAACATTGGCTTGAGGATAGAGTACAACGAGTTGTCATTAATGGTAAATTTTCAGGCTGGACAAAAGTGTTAAGTGGTGTCCCTCAGGGTTCTGTTTTGGGACCACTTCTATTTAACATATTTATAAATGATCGTGATAGTCTTATTTCAGTGTTTGCAGGTGACACAATACTTTGTAAAGTTATAAAATGTGAGCAGGGTATTGCTTTGCTGCAGAGGGATTTGGATAGATTGGGGGATTGGGCACTAAAATGGCAGATGAAATTTAACGTAGAAAGTTATGCACTTTGGGGTCAAGAATGCTCAAGCAATTTACACCCTAAATGGTAGTTAATTGGGGATAACCACACACGAGAAGGATTTGGGAATTGCTATAGACAACAAATTAGGCAGCAATATGCAATGTCAATCTTCAGTTGCTAAGGCCAGTAAGGTTTTGTCATGTATAAATAGGGGCATATATTTGCAGGATGAAAATATAATTTTGCCTCTATATAAATCGCTGGTAAGACCACACCTTGAATATGCTGTGAAGATGCGAGACTTCGGGGTCTGCGGCCTATGTGGGTTTAGAGCGGGGCGGACAACCGCCGTCCTGCTTCGGAACCTGGCTGCTGTGCAGCAGCCCAGAGGTGTGTCTCACTGGTCCCCGCTTCCCCCCCATAGGCCAGGAGGTTTATCCCAGTCCCCACTGGAAGGAATCACCGCCAAAGCCTGACCCTCTGAGCCCGCCTAACATTATACATACCACGCCTGGGTGCGAAAATGGCGGCAACGCAACTAAAACTAAAGATTGCAATCCAACCTACCTGTAAGCAGCTCTGCCCGCAGGACCACAAGCAACATTCACCATGGGCCATGGAACCCGAACATACAAACAAGCTTACCCACTCACGTATCAAGCATGGTTCCATGACCGCCTTCCCGGGCAGGGAGCCTCCAAAGACGGCACCTCGCACCAAGGCCTAAGCTACCAGCCACACCAGGACACCCGGTATTGGCCTAGAGGAGCCAAAGCTGAGAGAACGAGCAATGGGCCCATGAAGGTAACCGCTATACCTCCCACCCGGAAGCAGACACCAAGCGCCAGTGGGCTGGTGGAGCAGGTTCCAGGCTACAAGTCCGGAGGGTATAAGCGACATGAAAGGCAAAGCTTCAGTGAACTTTCCCAACACTCATGGGTCACTCGATTGACTGTATGCTTTAGTAGCTACCTACTCTCTGCATAAGCATGTAGTCGAGAAATAGGTTGGTCCACTCTGATACACTCATGTTCCAGCTGACACTTACTACGACTAACCCATCCAGTCTCTGCACATTCAATACAATAGCACTAGAATTCAGCACTGTAACCTGTGTACATAATTGTCCTACCTGGAAAACCCACCACTAAGATTTCTATAATTGTCTAGGCTAGGATAATGTACCTGAACATGTTAAGTTTCCTACCCTGAATCTTGAGTTAAATGTATTGTTATACTTCTACCTATAAAACAAAACTGTGCATATGTTTTCAGATACCCCAAATGTAAACTGTGATAAAAAAGCCTGAGGAGTGCCGTTGGGGTACCTCATGCCTGTCTGTTATATTACAATGCACGGCAAAAATATATAAAAAAAAAAAAAAGCTAGTTCAAGCCGTGATTTGTCATAAGTGCGATGATTATAGTTTACAGCTCATGAAAACCCCAAATCCACAATCTCAGTAAATTAGAATATTACATGCAATCAATAAAACAAGGAGTGTACATAGAACTATATCGGACCTCTGAATAGTATAAGCATGCATATGGACTCAGTACTTGGTTTGGGCCCCTTTTGCAGCAATTACTGCCTCAATGCAGCGTGGCATGGAAGCTATCAGCCTGTGGCACTGCTGAGGTGTTATGGAAGACCAGGATTCTTCAATAGTGGCCTTCAGCTCTTCTGCATTGTTCGGTCTCATGTCTCTCATCTTTCTCTTGGCAGTGCCCCATAGATTCGGTTCAGGTCAGGCGAGTTTGCTGGCCAATCAAGCACAGTAATCCCACGGTCATTGAACCAGGTTTTGGTGCTTTTGGCAGCGTGGGCAGGTGCCAAATCCTGCTGGAAAATGAAGTCCTCATAAAGTTCGTCTGCGGAAGGAAGCATGAAGTGCTCCAAAATATTCTGGTAGATGGCTGCGCTGACCCTGGACTTAATGAAGCACAGTGGACCAACACCAGCAGATGACATGGCTCCCCAAATCAACACAGACTGTGAAAACTTCACACTGGACTTCAAGCATCTTGCAGTGTGTGTCTCTCCATTCTTCCTCCAGACTCTGGGTCCTTGGTTTCCAAATGAGATGCAAAAGTTACTCTTATCAGAAAAGAGGACTTTGGCCACTGAGCAACAGACCAGGTCTGTTTTTCTTAATCCCAGGTAAGACGCTTCTGACGTTATTTGTTGGTCAGGAGCGGCTTGACAAGAGGAATACGACATCTGAAGCCCATGTCTAGGATCTGTCTGTGTGTGGTGGCTCTTGATGCACTGACTCCAGCCTCAGTCCACTCCTTGTGAAAGTCCCCAACACTTTTGAATGGCCTTTTCCTGACAATCCTCTCCAGGCTGCGGTCATCCCTGCTACTTGTGCACCTTTTTCTTCTACACGTTTCCCTTCCACATAACTTTCTGTCACGACTAGTAATGTGGTCCAGCACGCAGAAACTATGTAAACATATACATAAGTAAGAAAAGGAAAATAACAGGATAGAGCGTAAACCGGACCTTAGAATGGCCGGACTAATACGCTAGAGACAGAGAATGGTCAAAGGGAAAGCCGGGGTCAAGGAAGCCAGAAAATACTCAATACCGATTAAACAAGCCAAGTCAGGGAAACCAGAGATCAGAATAACCAGGGAAACGCCAAGGATCAGGATACCAGGAAATCAGAAACACGGAATTAGCACTTTCAGGAAACCAGGAAACTGAAACCACGACATGGCAAAGTACTGGGGTGAATTAGGGGTTTAAATACCCCTCTCTAAGCTATGATTGGTCAGAGGGCGACCTCTGACCCCAGAACGTGCGTGTGCGTTGACTTTGTGACGTCACGCACACGTTAGTATAATTCTCGGGGGCGGGGCTATCCATAGACGCGACCACGTGGTCGGCGTCATATTGGATTCAGGCGTGATGCCCGGAAGAACTACGTGCGCGGTTCCCGGCTCGCCGACGAGCAGGTAAGCTCGTGTAGTCGGTGCCGGTGGCTCGGCGGGCCGGTGACCGCAACACTTTCTATTAATGTGCTTTGATACAGCACTTTGGGAACATCCTACTTCCTTCGCAATTACCTTTTGAGGGTTTCCCTCCTTATGGAGGGTGTTAATGATGGTTTTCTGCACAACTGTCAGGTCAGCAGTCTTCCCCATGATTGTGATTCCTACTGAACCAGACAGAGCGACAATTTAAAGGTTAAGAAACCCTTTGCAGGTGTTATGGCTTACTTAGCGGATTAGAGTGGGACACTCTGAGCCTAGAATATTGCACCTTTTCATTATTCTAATTTACTGAGAATGTGGATTTGGGGTTTTCATGAGCTGTTAGCCATAATCATCGCACTTATGACAAATCACGGCTTGAACTATCTTGCTTTGCATGTAATGCGTCTATCTCATATATTAGTTTCCCTTTTATGTTGCATTACTGAAATAAATTAACTTTTGTACGATATTCTAATTTTTTGAGTATTACCTGTACGACACGAGGTTACACATTTAGGCTGGAAGAAAGGAGATTTCATCCAAGGCAAAGAAAAGGTTTTTTTGTTTTTTTTTTAAAGTAAGAGCAATAAGGATATGGAATTCTCTGCCTGAAGAGGTGGTTTTATCAGAGTCCATACAGATGTTTAAACTGCAATTGGATAAATACTTGCAAAAACATAACATACATGGATATAATTTCTAATTAATGGGGTAATAGCTGCTTGATCCAAGGAAACATCTGCCTGCTATAAATGTGTTTTTCTAGTTTGTTGCAAAATTGGAAGTGCTTCAAACTAGTTTTTTTGCCTTCTTTTGGATCAACAGCAAAAACATATGTGAGGAAGGCTGAACTTGATGGACGCAAGTCTCTTTTCAGCTATGTAACTTGTGTTTTTAAGCGCTACACTATAATCTTATATTTAGCAATTTTGACAACTACCAAAGTAGGTTTTGTTTCTTTTTAATGTATATATAAAAAAAAAAAAAGGTGAGTTTAGAGAGTATAAAAAAAAAACAACAAATGGGAATTATAGGGACAAGAAACGGATTCATTTGCAAACAGAAACTGCCAAGTGATAGTGTCGCTGTAACATACCCAGCCGCCTACAATTTCTAGCGTGTAGCGCAAACTAATGCTTTTTTTTTTGGCAAATCAGGAGGAACATAATTACTCTAACAACTTATTGTCTGGCTGATGAAGCTTTATGTTTTCTCTTACATGACAACAACTTTGTCATATTTAATTTTCCACACCTACATGTTGTTTTCACTCACTTCACTCTACAATATTTTTCATTTACTTTGAGTCTAACCATTCCTAAGTCTAACCAAACAAAAAAATAAAAATGGAAGTATTAATAAATTCAATAGCTTCAGTAAGAAATTTATCAAACATGTTTTAAAAAGAAAATATACATATATATATATATATATACACACAAAGTTCCTGCTGAAAAACAAAAAATAAGAAATATGGGTATGGTTAAACCCCTTTGAGAGGCTTTCAAATCAAGAATACAGCACACTAGAATAAAAACATGCTTATGTTTCATAAAAAACAACAGCCTTTAGCTTTGCTCTTAAAAAGCAGTATTCAGTAGAATTCAGCCGAG
This sequence comes from Pelobates fuscus, assembly GCF_036172605.1. NCBI lineage: Eukaryota > Metazoa > Chordata > Amphibia > Anura > Pelobatidae > Pelobates > Pelobates fuscus. The sequence continues at coordinate 48,909,147 of NC_086328.1, forward strand.
GATACATCTAATGACAGAATGGGAAGAGCTTCACTGCTTTATGTTCTATTACTTTTAACTATTAACCCTATGGCAAAATGTTTTGCAACTACAAAAAAATATTTAGCTTTTTTAAAAAGCCCTATTGGTTTTATTCTTTAGATCCTTCCCCTGAAAGACTCTCTAACTTTTAAAATAAGTCTTCACTTGCTTTAATCCAGTGCCAGAAGCTACAGGCGCTGCCCTCTTGACGTCACGGGAGCCACATGGAGGTCCGACCAAAGGCTTCTCATAGAGAATGCTTTGATTGGACCATTTAACTGTCTCAAAACACATGCATGCGCCCTGAGCTGGGGAAGTGAGGAGGAAAAAAAAGAGGAGGGAGGATAATGGCAAACATCATATTACTAAATGGACTACAGACAAGGAGAAAGGGGAGGTTCACAATTGCAAATAACTCTGGATTGAAGTTTCTGGCACTCTTCCCTTAATGAATTCAAACCATATATCCAAAGAAACCAAGGTGCAACCCCAGCGCAAAGCATATAACAAGGGAACAATGAGAGCACTCACTGGATTCGATGAAGAAAAAAGTATATTTACATTCACATAAATAGATCAACGTTTCGGCCAAGATGATGAAGGCCTGTTTGTCGGCCGAAATGTTGATCTATTTATGCAAATGTAAATACACTTTTTTCTTCATCGAATCCAGTGAGTGCTCTCATTGTTCACTTGTTATATAGTGGTGAGTATATATATATTCCTTAATCTAATTATATATAATACGATTATTAAGCTTGGCACTCACCACTTCAATGTTCTGTTGTTCCTTGGTGCATACCCGCATTAGATAACTATTCAAAACAGATAGGGTGCACACAGGTTTTTTTATGTGAACTTTGGTGTTAATTCAAAACAAAACAACTACATGCACCCCGATCAATGTTTTGACCTGTTCATGTCTTTTTCAAGATCAACAGTGTAATGTACAAATGTAGTTCGTAAAGATAACAAACACAATTGACTCACCAATCCTGCTCAACCAGAAGTGCTCATGCGGGACAAGTGATGGACATGGTTATTTTTATTTTAGATTAGTGGAGATATGAATCATTCTGCAAGTATAATCCCTTATAATATTATATAATAAACTACTGATTTGAGCTATACATCATCTTAATCTGTCCTTTGTGGATATATCTTACCAAAGCTCGTAGCAGATGCCAGGATAAGGCACTGAACACAGAAGAGGTTTAATTCAGCAGAAATAAATGGGTGAACCTCCCTTTCTCAAGTCTAAAGCATTTCTGAGCAAACGAACGTTTAGCCCTGGTGTACAGTTGCGAGTTACTTTTAAGTACTGCCAATAGTCTAGTACTTCAAATTTAAGAGAGGCAGGCCAATTGGAGGAACATAAGTATTGCAGTTATATATGCCTTTTATGTGATATGAATGTTACATATATATATAGATATATATATATATATATATATATATATATATATATATATATATATACCCCACTAGCCCCCAGTAGTGTTGTTACTGTAAGTTATGAATAATACCGTTAATTTTACTTTCAACTGTCTGTAACATATGGAAATAACTTGTTGTTGGTGACTTTTTGCTCATAGACATATAACTTCACATTAATACACAGAAACGTAAAAATCAACACAGTATTTCCTTTTTATAATGCCATGTTTATCCAAAGATAACTGTTATATCTAGTCTATCTCTGCAGTGTGCACAGATGACTTGGTGGCACAATATTCCAGATCTTAGGTCGTGATTTTTATTTATTTTGTTATGTCTGATCTTATTGATGTTTTGTTTAGAATGTAGATTTAGTGGCTGTTACTGAAACATGGTATAATGAGAAGAATTAGCAATACCAAGGTACAGAGAAGGCACAACAGGGGTATGGGTGGTCCTGTATGTGAAGGATAGCATAACATCTAGCCTAATAAAAGTTAGTGAGGAGAACATAGTCTGTTTGGGTTATGTTAGAATTTGGAAATCACACAGTAACTTGTGTAGGTATGATTTACAGGCCCCCTGGACAAATAGAAGAGTTAGATAATCTACTAGTTGAGGAAATAGGTAAAATGATAATGAAGGGGGACGTTATCATCATGGGTGACTTAAACCTGAGATGAACTGGAAAACCAAAACAGCTGCTTGTGCCAGGAGCACACATATTCTAAACTCCTTCCTGGGATTGTCTCTAAAACAAGTCGTTGAGGAGCCAACTCGTAAGGAGGCCATACTAGATTTAGTGTTAACAAATGGAGATTTAGTATCAGATATTACTGAAGGTAAAAGTTTAGGATCATGTGATCACCAGTCAGTGCGGTTTAATATAAGAAAAGTAACTGAGTCACACGATACAAAAACCAAAGTTTTAGATTTTAGAAAAACAGACTTTTCTAAAATTCGAATATGCGTCCTTGTCAGACTGGAGCAGTTTAAATGGAGTCCATGAGAAATTGGATTATTTAAAAGTTGCACTACTGAAAGCAACAGAAAATCCCATTAGGCTTGTCAGGAAGAGAAGAAAAATTAAGAAACCATTGTGGTACTCCGCAGAAGTTGCCAAAATAGGAAAAAAACAAAAAGTTAGTATTTAGTAATTATAAAAAAAAACAGAGTGAGGAAGACAGACAGATCTATAACATTAGGCAGAAAGAGGCTTAGCAAGTTATAAGACCTTCCAAATCACACACAGAAGAGAGAATAGCACAGTCAGTTAAAAAAAGGGATAAAACATATTTTAGATACATAAATGAGAAAAAGAAAGTAAAACAATGATTAGTTGGATTAAAAACAAAATAAGAAAGGTATGTAGAAGAGGATAAAGGTCTAGCTGACTGCCTCAATTAATGTTTTATGCTCAGTATTTACAGATGAAGATGAAGGATAGGGACTTCAGTTAAGAAAAAGGACAAGTGGGTAATTTGTTACATGTGGGTTTTTCAGAGGAAGAGGTTCTATTTCAACTGTCAAAAGTAATGATAAATAAGTCGATGGGGCCTGATGGGATACACCAAAAGTTATTAAAAGAACTTAGTGGAGTACTTGCAAAACCATTAACAGATTTATTTAACCAATCATTGTTAACAGGAGTAGTCCCGGAAGATTGGAAATTAGCGAATGTTGTACCCATTCACAAGAAAGGTAGTAGGGAGGAGTCTGGCAACTATAGACCAGTAAGCCTTACTTCAGTAGTGGGGAAAGTGAAGGAAACCATGTTAAAGGATAGGATTGTTGAACATCTAAAAACACATGGATTTCAAGATCAGAGACAACATGGGTTTACTTCAGGGAGATCATGCCATGCCAAACTAATCTGATTGATTTTTGATTGGGTAACTAAACTAATAGATCAGGGTGGTGCAGTAGACATTGTTTACCTAGATTTCAGTAAGGCTTTTGACATTGATCCACATAGAAGGCTCATCAATAAACTGCAATCTTTAAGTTTGGATTCCAATATTGTTGAATGGGTTAGGCAGTGGCTAAATGACAGTCAACATAGGGTTGTAGTCAATGGGGTATATTCGAAGCATGGTCTTGTCACCAGTGGGGTACCTCAGAGATCTGTACCCAGACCCATTCTCTTTAATATTTGTATTAGTGATATTGTAGAAGGTCTTGATCGTAAGGTATGTATTTTTGCTGATGATACTAAAATTTGCAACAGGGTTGATGTTCCAGGAGGGGTAAGCCAAATGGCAAATTATTTAGATAAATTAGAAAAATGGTCAGAGCTGTGGCAACTGACATTTAATGTGGATAAGTGCAAGATAATGCATCTTGGCCATAAAAACCCAAGGGCAGAGTACAGAATATTTGATACCCTACTAACCTTAACATCTGAGGAAAGGGATTTAGTAAGGCAATGTAATAGAGCAGCAGGAAATGCTATCAGAATGCTTGGTTGTATAGAGGGTGCATTAGCAGTAGAAAGAGAGAAGTGCTCATGCCATTGTACAGAACACTGGTGAGACCTCACTTGGAGTTTTGTACACAGTACTGGAGACCGTATCTTCAGAAGGATATTGATACTTTAGAAAGAGTTAAGACAAGGGCTACTAAACTGGTTCATGGATTGCAGGATAAAACTTATCAGGAGAGGTTAAAGGAACTTAACATGAATAGCGTGGAGAAAAGACGAGACGTGCGTGGGGGGGTGGGATATGATAGAAACATTTAAATGCATAAAGGGAATCAACGCAGTAAAGGAGGAGACTATATTTAAAAAAAGAAAAACTACCACAACAAGAGGACATAGTCTTAAATTAGAGGGGCAAAGGTTTAAAGATAATTTCAGGAAGTATTACTTTACATAGAGGGTAGTGGACACATGGAATAGCCTCCCAGCTGAAGTGGTAGAGGTTATCACAGTGAGGGAGTTTAAGCATGGGTGGGATAGGCATAACGCTATCCTAGACTTAAGATAAGGCCAGGGACTAATTAAAAGTATTTCAAAAATTGGGCAGACTAAGTGGGCCGAATGGTTCTTATCTGCCGTCACATTCTATGTTTTTATGTTTATCCCTGAAATTATGCTTTATGTCTCATTTTGCACAATATTTTGTATTTTTTAATGTATTTGAAGTTTGATGGTAGATAGGATGTCACTGCTCTTTTGAGGACACATACTAACCAATACAATTAATTAAAATAAAAAAATAGTTAAATAGAATAACCATAACAATTAAGTGTGTGAAGAAAAATGTCCCAATTATAAGAAATTTCCTTGAAATGGGCATTCCTTCTAATTTTTGTTATTTGCACCCTTAGCCTAAAATATCAATATATTTGCACAGTTGTGATAAACTGTGAATACATACATGCATATTCTGCATATTTCTTTCACAAAATATTGTGTTAAAAGCACACATTACAGTTCATTTATTTTTTATTTTTTATTTTTTGTAAGTGTACTTACTCAACTTGCTAAAATAGTTAGAATTTGTAAATAAATTAGCACGGTTTTCAACAATGCATTATTTGAACAAATAAATTACTGGTAGTGCTAAAGATAACATTAATTATTTTTTTTAGCTTTTTTATTGTTCATGTACAAAACAAAAATCAAATTGTGTTGTATGCAGTAAGTTTATACTATAGTTAGATTTGGCAGTCTTATCATGTAAAGCGACCGTAACATGGAATAGTTATTTTAATCATGAAATAAGAGATGTCAAATTTACTGTCCCCCTGGTAGTGGTTAGTTTAAGCAGGCTTCACATAAAACACTGAGTGGTGATGAAATAATAGTCTAATGACTGTGCTTGCCAATTAATTGGTAATGCTAACTATTTTCTAATTATGATATAATTAGAGCAGTGGTAACCTTCACTGCCTTAGTACCGGGAATCCCAGGTTCAAATCCCAGTCAGCCCATCTCACCAGTAAATGTCTCTGGGCAAGACACCTAACACTATTTATCTGCCTACCTCAAATGCTTATAGATTGCAACCTCCTCTGATCAGGGTTTTCTTCATCTCTTGTCCCTCTTTATATTCTGTATGTCAAATATGATTCTCAAGCGGAATTTTTTGGCACTATATAAATGTTAATAATAATTATTAGTGTGCACATAAACAGATTAATTTCCATGTATGTGATATTTTTTGAGTAAACATTCTTAACCCTTTAAGGACATCTTGCGTCCTTTTTACTAACCTGATTGCTGGCGTTCCCATGCCGGCGATCTCGCTGGTGGGATTTGCCTGAAATCCCAGGCAGTCCCCCTGCTGCAAGTCTGTCCCTCCTTGGCCAAGTGATCGTGATGACGTCGCAATCACATGTTCAAAATAGGATGTCAGGCAGTCCCCCTTAATGAAATATAAAGTTTATCAAAAGCTTTAATCACTTTATTACAAAAAAAATATTTACTTATATTGTGTGTGTGTATAGATTGTGCACCATATATAGTGTGTGTGTGTGTGTATACTTAGGGTGCACTATCTAAGTATATACACACACACACACACTATCAGTCTGTGTATTTTAATATAATTTTATATAATTATAGACTGAAGGAGGGGTAGGAGGGGTTATTTAATACCTTCTGTTTTAATTAGGTTCCTGTCTAATTAGGGATAGGGAGGAGCTACCCATTGTTGTGCTGCCGTGGATATGGTCAGGAAATATATATATGATCTGAGTATATACACACACTATCATTCTAAGTGTATTTCAATATTAATGTATATAATTGTATATATATTAAATACATTGTTAAACACAGATCTGCACTGACCAGTTAAGCCATAAGACTTCCCACAGAAATCTCACATTTGCATTGATGTTATCACGGCAAGGGATTCTGGGATTCTGGCATATGCAAATTAGTTTAACAAAGGACCACCTTTTGCCTGATGATTCCATCACAAACATGGATTCCATGGAGTTTATGTTTGCTGTATACAACAGCTTTGAAATACAACTCAGGATGAGATGCAAACCCAGTGAACCACTCGTGGACAGCTGTTTCGTTGTTAATGCAACTCATCAGCATTAGGTTGGTTACTGGCTTGCTACTGTAGTACGTAAATAAAGGTTTGTTTAACCTTTTACCTGCCGGGGGCACGAGGGTTGGCGAGAGGCAGAGGGAACTACCGTATAGTGTAAGGAAATGGAAAACAGGTTTGTGTTTCTAACATTATAGTATCTCTTTAATAACACACTGCTTATTCAATGAATAGGTATACACAAAATTGAGGATGCAGCTGTGGATCTACAAAAAAATATGGAACAAATAGTGTTAACTATATATACATGCTTATGCAATGAAGCCTGAATGTATACGTGAATGGAAGCTTCAAGGGTATTAAGGTCTATATGAAAGGTGTGAGCTGTAAGGGAGGAGGTCTGGAGGATGTGAATCAAATTTTAAGTCCGCGTTAAGGGAGTGATGGATGTGGAGTTGGGTTGGACTTCTTGGATCTTGCATATACAATAATTTGACCATTAGCTTTAATCGATATTAAAGTTTTTACAGGTGGCTGGACTGTCATATTAAGCAATGATATTAATAAATGCTGTGTTATACGTATTGAAGCACCTTCACGTTTAGAAGTGAATATATCATATGCTAATAAAGATGCCCAAAGGGTTAACAGCTTCTAAATGATCCCATTACTTCCAGATGTGTGTTCAAGTATTTAAAGTTAACTTCATTAGTTCCCCGTTAACACCATCCTGTTAATAATTACGCAGCACAGGTTTGTTGCTTCAGGGCTAAAATCTAGAATCATTTACAAAATCATGGACATTGCACCTGTAACATTCTTAAAGATGTAGTCATTCATAGTACATACTATAGTGCATACGTTTCACAAATCTCTTATTTGAAACCTGCTCAGACCAACTCACCAGCAAATGTCCCTGGGCAAGACACCTAATGATATATATCCGCCTACCTCAAACCCTCATAGATTGTTTGAGTAGGGCTTTCTTTACCTCTTGTCTCTGTTAATATTCTGCATGCCAATTACTTGTTAAATATACCCTTTCTATAATTGTAAAGCATTGCAGAAATGGATTAGGTTACATTTTGTCTTTAGACACTATATGCAGTATTCCTGTTGCTGAACGTTACAGTAATATAGAGTGCACTTTCATTTGGCCGGCAGGGAATCTTGATCCGCCGGTGCTGAGTGTGTGTGCAGTAACATAGAAAAACTATGATGCTCAATGCTTACTCTCGCCCTATTTTAAAGCCACAGTTGTTCCTAAAACATTTGTGGGCTAAACACATTTATTCTATCATTGTTAGTTTCCCAATCAATCACTACTCACTTGAGCCTATTTAAATCCTTTCTAACATCCCTTCCTTGCCCTGTTGTTGTCTTAGTAGCCTCACCACCCCACCCCAAGTGCATTATTCCATTTAAAAATAGAATCTCACCTACAATTTCAGATAATTAGAATAGCTGCAAACACTACCTTCAATCAGAACACTTCTACACTCCCTTAACTCCTAACACTCAGTCATCATTCTCCTTGCTCATTCTGCTTTTCTCAAAGTACTTACTCATCTGAGCAATCTTCTCCTTTCCTCTCCTTTCCTTACACCTCTCAACCACACAATCACATCCACAACAATCCATCTCTGCTACACTCCCCCCTTCTTTCATCTCATGCCCTGCACTAATTTCTCTATTCTCTCTATCCTACTCCCACCCAATCTCATCCTAGACCCCGCCCATATAAAACCCATTCACACCTCCTGTTGCGAACTCTCCTCCTACTTCTAGCAGCTGGTGACGCCTCTCCCAACCCAGGGCCCTTCACCACGTCTGCTGAAACTAAATCAACCAGAAACCACGCAAATCTCATCCAAATACCCTCCAGTACATCCTCCTCTCCCAACATTCAGTGTGCACTCTGGAATGCCTGTTCCATCTGTAGCAATATTAAATTAACAGCCATACACAACCTCTTCATCTCTAATTCCCTCACACTACTAGCACTCACTGAGACCTGGATGCCCCCCTCTGATACCGCTACTCCGGCTTCTATATGTTTTGGTGGACTACAATTCTACCACACTCCCAGACTTAACTGTAAAGGCGGTGGTGTAGGCATCCTTGTCTACCCTTAATGTACCTTTCAACCTATCCTCCCTGCCCCTGCCATATCCTTTACAGTTAACACTGTCTGCATATTTAAGCCCACTCCTTTAAGAATTGCCGTCATCTACCACCCCCTCTTCCCTCCCCCCCCTCCCCCCCCCCCCCTGGTCATCCTAGGCTATAAATAGAACACTTTTCTTCCTGGCTACTCCACCTTCTCTCCTTTTAGCACACCTAACCTCATACTTGGGAATTTAGGGGCCTTTAACATCCCAATCAACAACCTCAACTGCCCTGATGCCTCCCGTATGCTCCCTGTAACCTCCTACTTCGGCCTCACACAGTAGTCTACTTCAGCAACTCATACAGCAGGAAACACTCTTAACCTCATCTTCACCAATCTCTGTACCACCTCTTTATCTGGCCACCATCTGCTGATCTTTCACATCAGCATACCCCGTACCCAAATTTCACCACCCTCAACTTTCCACCCTCAACTTTCTCTCGCAGAAAACACTGCCTTGATCTCCAGCATTTCTCCACCAAACTCCAAACTCTCCTTTTACCCATCTTAAATCTCACTTGCCTCAACTCTGCAACCTCACTCTACAACTCCACTCTCTCCTCTCAACTAGACAGGCACCTCCTACATTTAAACACAACAAGCATCCCCAATTACAACCCAGGCAGACCAAGCTGACCTGATATCGCCAAAAATGTTCTAGAACTGCTGAACACTGTTGGAGAAAGTCTCACACTGCATCTGACTTCCTCCACTATAAATGTATGCTGTGCTCCTACAGTCTGGCTCTTTCCTCTGCAAAAGAAAATTACTTCAACACCCTCATAAGCACACTGCCCCACCAACCCAAATTCCTATTTCACACTTTTAATGCTCTCCTTCGCCCTGTCCACCTCAAACTTTGCAACTCACTTCACTGAGAAGATTTCTTCAGTCAGGAAATAGATGTTTAACCTCTCTCTTTCCCCTGCAATATATCACCCAACCTCACTCCCTCGGCTATTCTATGCTCATTCGCACCTACTACAATGGAAGAGGTTTCTGCTCTGCTCCGGTCCACCTGCCCCACCATCTGTTCCCTCAATCCTATTCCCTCATATCTCATCTGCACTCTGTCTCCCTCTTTTGCTCTTCCTCTCACTAAAATTTTCAGTTTCTCCCTTTCCTCTAGCATGTTTCCTTCACCATTCAAGCATGCAACCATAATGCCGATTCTGAAAAAGCCCAACCTTGACCCCAACTCCCCATCCAACTACCGCCCTGTATCACTACTGCCGTTTGCCTCCAAGATCCTTGAGAGGAATGTATGCGAGATTGACAGGCTTCCTCGAATCCAACTCTCTGCTTGACCAGCTTCAGTCTGGATTCCGCGCTCGTCATTCTATCGAAACGGCTGTGACCAAAATATCCAACGATTTAATCGCTGCTAAATCTCGCGGCCATTACTCTATTCTAATTCTCCTTGATCTTTCTGCTGCCTTTGACACTGTTGATCATCAACAGCTTCTTCTCATTCTCCGTAATCTCGGTCTACAAGATACTGCTCTCTCCTGGTGCTCCTCCTACCTCTCCCAGTGCTTTTTCAGTGTTTTTTTCTCTGGCTCTGCCTCTTCTCCCCAGCCCCTCTCTGTTGGCATTCCCCAAGGTTCTGTCCTTGGTCAACGGCGCCACCATCACCTCTACCTTGCAAGCTTGCTGCCTAGGTGTTCTCTTTTACTCTGACCTCTTATGTCCAGTCTATCGCCAAAATCCTGCCGCATCCATCTCAAAAACTGTCCATGTCCATGCCATTGTTCTTTCTCGCCTGGACTACTGCAATCCCCTTCTCAGTTGTCTTACATGCTCCCAGATTGCACCACTGCAATCTATAATGAATGCGGCGGCAAGGATCATTTTCCTGTCCGCCCGCATCTCCCATGCCTCCTCTCTCAGTTAATGTCAGTCCCTACATTGGCTTCCAGTTAGATATAGGGCTCAATGTAAGATTCTGGTGCTTGCTTACAAGTCCCTACATAATACTGCTCCAACATACCTATCCTCCCTTATACACAAGTATGTTCCGTCGATGCCCCTGTGCTCTGCCAAAGACCTACGTCTATCCTCTGCCATTACTCCCACATATGATGCTCACCATCAGGGCTGCACCTTTTCTGTGGAACTCCCTTCCTTTCTCCGTTAGACTTTCACCCAGTCTCCACTCCTTTAAAAAATCTTTGAAAGCACACTTCTTCTGGAAAGCATATCATATAAACTGTTAGTGGGTTTTCATCCCACACCCCCAATGACTCCTCTCCTGCAACTGTCAAAAATAACCTACTAAGTTCTAAGTGAATACCTTTCTAGCAACCTATTTCATTACTCCCACTTATACCCTTTGTTTCACTATAACCCACTCCCTCTTGCATGTAAGCTCATTGAGCAGGGCCCTCAACCCCTCTGTTCCTGTGCATCCATTTTTCTGATTACAAATGCGTGTCTGTTAGTCCACCCATTGTACGGTGCTATATAAATAATAAAATAATAATAATAAAAACCATTGTTGGGCATGCGGATTTCTCAATGCTGCCAGAGTGATCTTATAGACTAACTTATTTTCAGGAAAGGTGTGGGGATTGATTGGTTTGGATACAAAGTATGTCCATGGAGACATCAGTGATGGTACAAATATATGGCCAAAAAACAGGGTGCAATAGAATAGTGAGAACGGACAACAGATTAAATAGCTTGCCCTTCAGATGGTCCCTACTCAGATCTCAAGCTGGTTTTAGCTTTTCTTGTGCCATTAGAAAGAGAACCAAGGTAATTTGCATATCAGACTGATCCCACCCAAAAGGGCGATCCACATCCAAAATGCAGGCCATCTCTCTGCACAAGAGATACAGCAACCCCAGATGTATCATTTCAGCCTTGACCATGAGATGTAGCCACTACCTCTCTAGGCACAGTGAGCTAGGGGGTCTACTTCTGGATTACCCTGAAACTTGGGAAAAGTAAAAACCAGGGTGCACGAGAATACTGAGAACAGACAACAGCTCAAATAGGGTCAGCGCTCAGATCTCAAGCAGCTTGAGATCTAAGTGGGGACCCACCGAAAGGCAAGTTTGAAAAAAGTATTCAACAAAAAAGAGGCCAATAAGCTTTCCTCACCATGACCATATGATGATACTATTGACTGACTCCTCAACATTCCCTTCTAGAGGTTTTGTATATTCCCCTTTCTGCCAATAAAAAATATAGTAATAGAGGAGTATAGCAAGGAAGCCTTGGCCAAGTGTTTTATTAATCCTCTTCTCCTGTGGGATCTCGTTTCTTTTTTGGGTCTAAAAAAGAAGCTGAACTTATTTTGATTAAAGGGGGTTGAATAGGATAACTATAGGCAATGTCTATCCTATCCCTCTAATCACATTTATTTGACAAACTTAAAGGATCTAAGGCAGGGGTGCCCAATTAATTTTTCCTGTGCAACCCTTTGACTTAGTGTACCAATAGTGTACCCCCGGAAAAAAAATTGCAACGTAGCACAAACATTTTAATTAACAGAGCGTAAGGTTTTTTGTTTTTTTGTGGCAAATTTCTACAAATAGTAAACAGATTGTAGTACTTTGTAGCAGGTGTGCTTTTGTGTGTAGTGTTGGTATTTGTATAGAATTTTAGCATTTTAATACAGGGGAGTGTTTGTATATTATCCTTGCATTTACGTGCAATGGTGTGTTTGGATGTAGTGTTGGATTTTAACTGCGAATTGTGTGTATTGTTGTTTGAGTGATGGGTATCTTTGAATGTTTGTATATAATTTTATAGTTGGAGTTCAGGGGTGTCTTTGTATGTGTGTCTGTGTTTGCATGTTGTGTTGGTGTTTGATTGCTGGGATGTCTACACATACACACTTACTCAGATATACATACATACTAACAAACAGAAACACACAGTCATATACACACTGACACACAGATACACACACTGACAGACACACACACTGGCACATACACTGACACAAAGATACACACACGGGCACATACACACTAGCACACAGATGCATACTGGTACATACACACACACACTGACACACAGATACACACTGGCACATACACAAATATACACACACTGGCACAAATATACACACACACTGGCACACAGACACATACTGGTACATACACACACTGGCACATAGGCATTAAGCTACACACACTGGCACATACACACACTCCAATACACTGACACACAGATAAACACACTGGCACACAGATATATACACACACACATACACACTGGCAAACAGATACACACAGAGAAATACTCTAACACATAGATACACACAGATACACACACACTGGCACACTCGCACACACACAGTCCGATACACATACTGACAGATACACAAACACGCAGATACACACTCTGGCACAAATGTATACACACATTGGCACCTACACACACAGGGATGCACACAGATGCACACACACTGGCACATAGGCACAAAGATACACACACACTGGCACATAGGCACAACGATACACTGGCACACAGATACACACACTGGCACATACACAGAATGACACACAGATACACACAGTGGCACATACACAGGAATGCACACTGGCACAGAGGCACAAAGATACACACACTGGCACAGAGGCACACCAATACACACAACGATGCACACAGATACACACATTGGCACATACACACAATGACACACAGATACACATACTGGCACACATATAAACAAACTGGCACACATATGAACAAACTGGCACGCAGATAAACAGACTGGCACACAGATACACACACCCTTGCACATACACACATTATCTGACACAATTATATACACACACACTGGCACATTCAGTCACACTGATGCACACACTGGTACATACACACACTGACAGATACACTGACACACAGATGCACACTGGCACATACACACAGATAAGCACATAAGCACAAAGATGCACACAGATACACAAATTGGCACATACAAACACTGACACATACACACAGATACATATAGTGACACAAACACAGATACACACACTCGGATACACATAGTTCACATACACAGATACATAAACAGACACACACATGTATTTGCAGTCACCCTCCTATTAAATTACCTTTTTTCCTTCAGATGGGTGGCTTGCTTGGAGTGCTGAAGGCTGGTGTGCTGCTCACTTCTAACTGCTGCTCATTCTTCCCGTCCCGCTCAGTGTGCTCTGTCTGGGAGGACATTCCATGCTACAGGGGCCTGGTCGCCGTCTTAAATGGCCGCGGCGCCTGACCGGGCCCCTGTTCAGTAAAATCGATTGGGTGACCCTAAATCCTTGGGCCATGCAATGGGCAAATCGCCAGGGAACCCCACTTTTGTTGGAACACCAATTGGGAAACACTGATCTAAGGTATTTACCAAATTGGATATATATGGTGTCTGTAATCTAGTATGATCAAAGAAGAAAATTAATAGAAGCTGATGTTTAACACCAGAAGTGGGCATTGTGAGTATCATGCCCCCTACACCCCTACTAAATCCATCACCTTACCAAATCAGTTTGCCAGTGTGTGTTTCAATGTGTGTATCTATGTGTCAGTGTGTGTCTGATTGTGTATATATATATATATATATATATATATATATATATATATATATATATATATAATAGTGAGTGTATGTGTGTGTCAAGGTGTTCATACATGTGCAGGGGTAGAGGAGGTAGGTGGCTTGGCATAGTAGCTAGTGAAGCCACCTCCCTGAAATGCATTTTTGCAGGTTGGGATGTCTGCAGTCGTCTGGGATAATGTGTGTTGTGGTCCACAATGCTGCAGTATAAGTAAAATCTGTATAATACAATTCATACAATCACGCTTTTGTAGATTTAAAGAATATCCAGGTGTTCAGATTTTTTCCTCGGATGAGATAAAATGTTCACTATAGGAAAAAGATAAAATGATAGTACTATTGTGCAATGGAAATCTATCTATATCCACACATATTTTAAAAATACTGTTCTCCAAGGTTTTTAAAGTGTGCATTTTACAAGGGAGGCTTTTCAGTTACTTCAAAACCTCTATAACTACCATGTGTATCTTGCATGACATATAACCATTTAGCATTCACTTGGTAATATTTAATAATTCCTGGCATTCTTTTGAGTTATGGCACTAAACCATGGAATATAGCAGGATCAATCGGTTGCTTTTTCCCCCTGAATATATTCTTTTACCATCTTTGATGCATTTAGTTCCACTAACATGCTTCCAGAATTGATTTTAGTACATGGTTCATATTATAATTATAGGGAACATAGAACTGTTGTCATTTTGAAACCTAGACCATTCAACAACTAGCCCAAACATCTTAGACATTAAAATAAAAATATTATAAATACATATGCATGCAAAGAGAAACCCAATCTTCCTCTTACCCCTGGAGACAGAGATTGTTGGCCGGCATCTATCGGCGGTCTCTTTTTGCACATCAAAGACCTGTGACTGTAAATATTAAAACATGTTTTTAATCTTCCTTTCTGATGAGCAGGACTTTCACAGTGGTATTTATTATAAAATCCCACTGGTCATGCCTCTTCCTTTTGTCCTGTTTATATGGCACTTCCATGCACTGCTATAGGAAGTATCACTTTCACAAAGAACACGGCTGCCGACCCTTCGTTTGGGGCCTGTCTTTGAAAGCCCATATGGCCAGAACAATCTAATCCTTTATTATGCTGGGCCCTTGACATAGCTACTGACTTGCAGGGGAATTTACCTCTCATTCAAGTCAAATATTCGCTGGCAGGGAACAGGAAATAAAACAGGAATGTGCTTAATGATGACAAAGCAAGGTAGAGGAATAAGTGTGTGTGTGTGTGTGTGTGTGTGTGTGTCAATCTATATATATATATTTATGTATTTGTGTAGATCAGGGTGCCCAAAGGGTAGATTCCTAAATGTTTTATAACTTCAACTCCCATTATGCTTTGCCAGCCTGTGGAAACATCTGGAGATCTTCATTTTAGAAACTTCTGGTGTAGATGTTACAAGTAGATTATTATAACAAAGTATCCTATGCCCCATAAAAATGTCCGGCTGCTTCAAAGTCAAACTTTTTATTTATTTATTTTTACAATTCTTTATTTTGGGTTTTCAGCAAAAAAGCGGGTACAGCATTATTGGTTGTGTTTTTTTTTTTTTTCATGCTGAGTTGCAGCCTAGGTGTTATTGTCAGTTTGGGTTCGGGTGGTTGCGAGCTTCCTCATTCCCGAGTAGGATGGGGTGGTTTGTTTAGGTTTCTACCTTGTAGCTTCTAATGAGCTTGTCTGTTGTCAGTAGTTTTGCGTGTTCGTGGTGTCCCCTTATGTGCTGCTTTGTATTTTCGTCTGTTCGCCTGGTATTTGGGATTATTGTTTAGGGTTCTGAGTCGATTTTGGGGACTGGCAGTGTTTGTATTGGGGTTGGTTTAGTAGTGCTCTATCTGTGCCCGAGGGCTTTTTGGTTGGTTATGAGGTGTGCTGAGTGGACACTTGGGGGCTAGGTGTTAATGTGGGTGGGGTATCGTCTTTTGTGGTCCAGTTGGTTCAGTTTTCTGGGTGCTGCCGTGGTTTTCGAATCTCGTAGTGTTAGCACTTGTGGAGTTTGTGAGAGGCTGTCACTCTAGAGTAAGGGAGGGTCTGTGTGGGGGGTGCATAGGCCCAGTGGTAGGGGTGTGTGTGTGTGGTTGGGCTGTTAATTGGTGATGATGGCTGTGGTGCCAGCGCCTCGGCCCTGTCGGGAACTCGATTAGCCAAGGGTCCCATATTTTGTCGCAGTGTTTTGTTATGTCGTGTAGAAGGGCTGAGAGGCTATCCATTTTCTTGGTTTCCTTTGTCCTTTTTTTATTTTTTTCATATATCTCCTATGGTTGGGACTCTTGCCGCTCTTCGTGTGGCTTGTGGTATTTTAGCTATGAGCTTGTTTTGTGCCTGGGGTGTGTCTTTTAGGGGTTTAGATAGTAACCATGTCCAGGTGTCTTTCCCTGTTTCTGTGTAAGATTTTAGAGGCTATGTTTGTGATTTCTGTCCATATTTGGGCTATTTGCTGGCATTCCTACTATAGGAGGAGGAATGTCCCTTTTTGTCCCCAGCCCTTCCAGCATAGGTCACTTGTGGATATCCTCATTTGTTTCAATTTTAGAGGGGTGAGGTACCACCTCTTGAGTGTCTTGTACGCCTGCTCTTTAAGGTTGACACAAATTGTGACTGTTGCTGTGGCTTCCCAAATGTCCCCCCAGTCTGCAGGGTCTTCAGGTGGTCCCAGGTCCCTTTCCCAGGCCGAGCCATATGTTAGTGTTGTGTCTGGCGTTGTGCGGACTAGGAGGAAGTAGATGGGTGATATCTGTCCTTTGTGTACTGGGTTTGTCCTGCTGCTTTGTAAGTGGTTGTGTCCAGGAAAATTCTGAATTTGTATGTAGCAGAAGTAGTCGTGGGTAGTGAGTAGTGTGTTGCGCCGTAGATCTGTGAATAGGATTAGTTGACCATTTCGGTAATACTGATATATTCACGTTAGGTCGTTGTCTTCATAATGTTTGAAGTCACGGGAGTCCATTCCGGGTACAAAGTAGTTACGTAGTATCAGGGTTAGGGGTGATGGAAGTGTTGTGAGTGAGTTTTTAAATGCGAGTTTGTCCCATATTTTGATGGAATTTGTGAGGGCCGTTGTTGTCTGTGGGGTATTGGGTCTAGCTTGTTTCAGGAGCCTAATATATAGGGAGGGGAAGTGCCTGCCGAATAGATCATGCTCCAGGTCTACTCATCTCTTGAGCCCAGCTGGAGCATGTAGGGTTTGTACCTGGGCGAGTTGTGCTGTGTGAAAATAGTGTAGCATGTACAGTAGGCCCAGTCCCCCTGCTCTCGTTTGGAGGTACATTGTGGCTCTTCCTATCCTTGCTCTTTTATGTGCCCATATAAATTTGTCTGTAAAGTCTTGAAGTCTTTCGTGGAGAAGTGGACGGGTAGTGTTTAGGAACCTTTGGAGTATGTTCATTTTTATTGAGGCTAGTCTGCTGAGCCATGAGATCGAGAGACCTTCCCACGATGTAATGTATCCCATCGCTTTCTGTATGAGGTGGGTGTAGTTCAGAGTGTAGGTTTGGGTTACTTCATTCCTAGGTAGTGGATATGTGAGGAGTTGAAATGGAATGAGTAGTGTGCTTGGAGGGTGGTTAGGGTCTCTGCGGGGATCTGTACTGGTAATGCTTCTGTCTTGTCCTGATTAAGATGGTATCCCAATACTGCAGAGTATTGGGCTAGTTTGTGGGGTCTGTGAGGATACGGAGTAGGTCGTCGGCGTATCCCGCCATCTTGTATTCCTCCTTCCTGATCTGTAGAACCTTGATGTTTGGGTTGAGTCTAAGTGTTTGTAGGAGGGGTTTTAAAGAAAGCATGAATAGGAGTAAGGGTAGGGGGCACCCCTATCTGGTCCAGTTGTAGATTCTGAAGGAGGGAGGGTGTGCGTTTGATATGAGGAGGTTCGCTACTGGTATGGAGTAGAAGGTTTGGAGTGGGAATCGGAACTTGCTGAGGGTAACAAATAAAAAGGGCCAGAGGAAGCAATCAAATGCCTTTTCCAGCGTCCAATGATAGGAACGGTGTTGGGATCTGTCTGTGTGAGGCTGTCCGTAGTAAGTAAAAAGTCTGTCTGGTGTTGTCATATGCCTGTTTGGATGTGATGAAGCCCACTTTGTCCGGGTGTTTTAATTTGGGTAGGTATGGGTGGAGTCTATCTCCCATTAATTTTGTGAACATTTTAAGGTCCACATTCAGTATAGACATGTGTCTGTAGTGTCCCGGGTCTGTGAGGGTTTTGTTTGGCTTGGGTAGGAGGCATATGTCTGCCCTGAGCATGTCTGCCAATAATGGTTCTCCCTGGAGCATCGAGTTGAATAGGTTGCAAGGATGAGGTAGTAGCAGCGTGGAGAAGGTTTTATAATACAGTCCTGTGAAGCCATCTGGGCCTGGGCTTTTGTTTGGCTTGATGGTTTAAATGGTTTTGGCTACTTCCTCGTTCATGATGGGTTCAGTTAGTCTTGGCCATTGCCGGGGTGAGGGCTGGCAGCAGTATGCTATTAAGGTATTCCTCTATGGAGTGTTGTGTCTGTGCCAGCTGTAGTTTGGCGGTGGAAGCGTGGTCATATAATGTGGTGAAGTAGCTTTGAAATATTTCTGCTATTTTCGCTGGGAGCGTATGAGTTTGTCCCTCATGGGTCTGCATTCGTTTTATGCGCTTTTGAGCTCCTCTACGTTTTAGTCCCCGGGCCAGTAGCGTGTCTGCCTTGTTAGATTTTTCATAGAATAATTGTTTGGACCATTGGAGTGCTTTTGTCGCGTCTCTGGCTATGAAGTCCCTTATAGTGTTCCTGCATGTTGTCATTTGGGCCATTATGTCCAGAGATGGGTGTGCCTTGTGCCGTATCTCTAATGTTCGAAAGTATGTGAGGGCTTGTGCTTGGATGCTATGCTGATGAGCTTTCCCCTCAGAACCGGCTTGTGTGCTGGCCATAACATACTCTCGGAGGAGATTGTGTTCCTATTAAGGGTGAAGTATTTGCTTGTTTCTTTGTGTGTTGATTCTTTTAGAAGTGGGTTGTGTAGCAGTGTGGGGCTATCAAACCCTTTTTATACTTAGTTGTACGTTACTAAAGTATGAAATCTAAAAAAATACTCAATATGTTTATTAACTCTTGCAACCTAGTGTAGGATTTTTGGTGCATAAATGCCATTTCTCAGAAAGAATATGGACAGCAAACGTTTACATTTGTCAAAAAGCAATACATCTAATGGCTGAGACTGACATGAAGGTACTTTTCACAGAGAAGCTTTGGGCTCAGTGCTTCTCTGTCAGAAGCATAAGATTGGCAGAGCACGATTGCCTCACATGTAATGTTTGCCCCCACTGCTTTTATGAGAAGCATTGGATTGGAACAAGTTCATATGTGATAATGATATCAGAAGAGGTATAATGGCTTTCAAGAGGAACCTATCCAAGTGCTGGATAACAGGTATGTTTACGGCATTTAAGACTCACATTTTGTTTTCTCCAGAACTTCTACATAAACTGGAATATAGTACTATAGTTATTTGCCAGTCTTTGGATTTAAATTGCTAATTTTTTTATTTTATTTTTTATTTGTGGAACTGAAGCTAGTGTAGCAGAAGTAAACTTCACAACATTGTTTTAATAAGCACACAACTAAAGGTATTGCGTGTGCCTTGTAGAAAATTATTTTGTTATTTTTATCTGCAAGTAATGGGTACATACTTTAATTTAAGCAATCAATATTTATTGTAAGTATGCTACTGGGTCCCTACCAAAGGGCATCAGAACATTTTGTAAACTGATCAAGCAGCTTGAAGAAGTCTACTGTGAGTGAAGCCCTGAACAAGGACCTCTGAAGATAGAAAGTTGTCTTATGTGAGGAGCAAATATACTTAATCCAGAACTCGACTAGAAGGAGGTTCGAAGACGGTTGTGATTGATTTGAATTATTTATCTAGAACAATTTGTTTGAGGTCTAATTTTGATGGTCACTAATCTACAGGATACAATCAAGCCATAAACTGCTGTGACAGGGTTGAGCATTTATCAAAAATAAGTGGCAGAAGAAATGTTCCCACTTCAGTGTCCAAAAGTGCAACCATATCTAGAGGTCATGAGGTACCTACAACAGCTGTTCAACAAGCACTCTGCATTGTCTTTAATTGTCTGTGCTCTTTTGGAACAACAGTAATTCTTGTTTATATTGTCAAAACTTTTCCGTGCAACACAAGTGCAGCATCCTCAGAGGTCACATGCTTAACCCCTGCACATGGTTACAATGCAAATGGTATCCTTTTGTTTTCCTTAATGTGCACTCAAACACAATGCAGCAAAGCTGCACAGACTACAGGCTTCAACAGGCCCAGATAAATTATTGTCGTTGAGTCACAAAAAGAACATATTTCTGTTTCATCCTGAAGTTGTTTTGTGTTTTTGGTTCAGTTCAGCCAACTGAAAATAATCATTTTTACCCATCAATGGAAAAGAGATTTTTTTTGTTTTGTTTTGTTTTGCTTTTCATCTGTATTGCTCTTTTGACCTTTGATACTCTTTCGTTTTTCCTTCCACGTTTACAAGAGGAAAACAAATGCTACAACTTTTAAAAGCATTTTTTTTCTTCTGAATTGGTAACAGAAACAGCTTCATTGTCCATCTTGTCACAATAATGTCTGTCTGAAATGTAATGATATATTTTTCTCTACATGTATTAGAATGAGGGAAGTAGATATTTTGATCAAATAGCTTTGATGCAACTTCAGTATTATCTGGCACAAATTCTTACATATTGTGGGTCTAATTTATGTTTATGCTTCCCTGTTGTTTTTAGGTGCAGACTTTTTTTATTTATTTATTTTATTTTAGGCAAATGCGACTGGATGTGTACAATGTTCCCTGGCTCTCAAAACCGATGATTGGTCACTATAGTCTACAGTTATTTGTGAATCACTATTTTATGTTTTAAATTATATTCACTATTTAATATTTTGTTGTGATAATATTATAAATATGATAAAAAATACATACTATTTAAGATAAGGTTTCAAAACATATTTTATTTAACTTTTTTATGCACCCTTAAAAACCAGAGGGTACGGTATATCTGACTTTAGTATGATATGCCTAGCATATTATTGTCTCTTTAGGGGTTTCATTAATTTTTAGTGTTACAAACCTTCTATAAAACTATTTTAATTATTTTTTGTTTCCTTTTTCAGTATTATTATTTTTTTTTTTGTTCTAAAATGATATTTGTAAAAGATGACGCACTAAGGTCTCAGGAGAAGAAAAAAAAAACTAAGATAAAAAAAACAAACTATATGATTAGTTCAGCAATTAAGAAACCTTAATGCTTTGAACCATGGTTGTGTATACGAACTCCATTCCCACCAATAGTGATTTCCCACCGATGCATGGGATTCCATGTCAGCTCTTCAGAATTTAAGTGTCTGCGGCAAACTTGTATTTAATGCCGACCTAAACAGGGACAAGGGCAAGAAGGGCCCACAAAAGAATGCATAACAAAGAGCACTTTATGCTCCACTACTTGTGCAAAAAACATATGTTCACCCAAGCAGGCAGCCGCTGGGATAAAGACAGGCTGTAAGGCAGCAAACAAAAGCCATGTTCTCTCTTCGCTGTTGCTGTGTTTTCAAACATATTCACTGCCCGGGCACCGTTCTGTCATCTGGCTTCTCTTGCTAGCCGATTTATCTTCCTTTTCCCCTCTCCGTATTTCCCTTCACTGTGTTTTTTTTTTTCTTGTTTTTTTTCCTCTTTTTTCACTTCATATAATTCAGTCCATAAGACGTGACTGATCCAGGATGCTTGGTGTTATGGGTCCAGGAGGGGGGGTGTTGGATGGATTACTTGTGGTAAAAAGGTTAACCTCGCACTCACCCGCAGATTTAAAGATTCAAAGTAGGTTCACTGTTTTTATTCCACGAGGCTCCAAAACTGGCGTTTGTAACCTTGTGCCGCAGACACGTTCATACAAATTAGTCTCAGGCACAATTATTGATCATCGGCCCTTGACAAAGCATCAAATTTTGCAAAATGAATGTTAAATCAAACAGATGAAAACAAAAACACAATATATTTTACTTTTGGAGACAGTTTTTAGTTTTAACTCATGCAGCCTAACATGGAGAATTGTGCTATTGTAAAGATATATTACAGATTTATTTCCCACCTAAAATCTATAGCAAGCTATTATTTATAAAGCAACTTGGATTTAAGTAGATTGTACTTTTAGATGTTTTATTCTAGATAAATTGGAGCTCAGCAGATTTATTTGCTCCAATATATAAACAAAAATAAAAAGTATGCTGAAATTGTGATTCTTCCTGTTCCTTACATATTTAGCACTAAATGATATAATTTATTGGTTCTTGCAATTTAACCCATGAAATGGGTATATTTGTCATGATCCTCAGCTTACTGGGGTACTTTGCAGCGCCCACTGCAGTAAGTACTTCAATTGACTTCTATGAAATCACTGACACCTCTCAATGCTTCCTTTACAGTCTTGATCTGTATAATAAGTCACAGCATGGATATATGATCTCTCTGTTAGCTCTCTGATTCATGTGTGCATGACTACAAGGAAAGCACTGATAGCTAATAGAAAGCTCTGACTGCTTCCCTTCTCTGGCTGGTCACCAGGGATGATGTTCTCGTTGTGTGCCCATTGTGCAGGCAATAAGGAAGAACTTAAAACTGCACAGATGGAGTAGTGGAGGATATTTACTTTATATAATGTATGTGGGGAAGGGAGCAGGGAAATTGGATAGAGAATAAGATAGTGATGACAAGGATGTGTAATAAGAATAGGTCAATAAATGAAATAGACTTAAAGGACCATTATATGCACCCAGACCACTTCAGCTCAATGAAGTGGTCTGGGTGCCAGGTCCCTCTAGTTTTAACCCTGCAGCTGAAAACATAGCAGTTTAAGGGAAACTGCTCTGTTTCACTGAGGGTTAATCCAACCTCTAGTGGCTGTCTCACTGACAACCGCTTGAGGCGCTTTCGCGATTCTTACTGTGAAAATCACAGTGAGAAGAAGCTGGACGTCCATAGGAAAGCATTGAGTAATGGTTTCCTATGGGCTGTTTGAATGAGCATTCAGATCTGACGTCGGCAGGGGGTGGAGAGTTCCCTGGCGCTGGAGAAAGGTAAGAGGCTGAAGGGGTTTTATCCCCTTCAGCCCAGCGGGAGGGGGGCCCTAAGGGTGGACGGGACCTAATGATCCTATAGTGCCAGGAAAACGAGTTTGTTTTCCTGGGACTATAGTGCTCCTTTAAATGAATTGTTGAAAAGAAAAAGAAGAAAAAATATGGAGAGGACAGGGCAGTTGGGAAAAGGAAAACAATCTGATACGTTCGAAGTAGAGTCGTAAGCGAGAAATAAAGTGATCTGAGGGGGCAAGGGAGGAACCCAGGGAGTAGAGAGGAAGAGAAATGGGAAAGTGGGAATAAAATACACAAATTTAAGCTTTGCTGGGTAATGGACTAAAACTGCACACAAAAAAAACTTGAGGTAAAACTAGAGAACTGCGCAAAAAACAAAAGAAGAAATCTTGGGGGAAAGGAAAGAGACCTTGAAAAAGGAAGGGGAAAACCTGAGTTAAAGGAAATGGAAAGACATGAGGAGTGAGCAGAGAGGGGATAGCTCGTACTTGACCTTGTGTAAGAAGCATAGTTCTCTTATGTTCTTTGAATATTACACAAATATGTCTTTAGAGGGCTGTAGAGGAATGTACTGCAATAAATTCCTAGAGCATCTACATACTTTCCATAGTTTTCTACAAAAATAGTACTGGACATTATTAGCTGCCTTTACTCAAAAATGGAAAAGAAAAAAATGCAATAAATATGAATAAAAAATAGATGCCTAATGTATACGATAGCAATGACTAACAGGTTCACAGGCAAATACATAAGTCTAATTTTTAGTTTGAACGCGCCCAAATCGTTGGATGTGCATACTCCGTAGGCATATACCAGACATCATCATTCTTTTAGGCACGTTTGTGGTGCAGAATACATTTACTATGTACGTAATAGTAAAATGATTATCTTTATGAGTGGGGAGATTAGCAAGCTTTGCAATGCTTGGACTGTGTCAGGCTATTAGGAAAAGCAAGATAGACTTAGCAAGGCTCAACCTTAAATGTATATGAAGTGAAGCTATACATAAGATAGTTTTCTAATATAACTTGTCTTAGCAAGTAAGCAGAGGGAATGAAGTCCCAATTTCCTATCAGGTTTAAATAATAAAAAAAAAAAAGCCACTTGTTTTAGCAGCCGCCGTTAATGTACTGTACGTGAAAGATTTAAGACTTGCTGGAAAGATTTGCTTCTGTTTTATTAGGGCTGCCATTGAGAAAGCAAGAGCAGAACTTGAGAGAGGTGCTTTGAGATTTCTTAATGGGCTGTCAGGGGCAAGACACCCGGTCTGGGTTTTGCCAGCGTTCTTCCTGTGCATTAAAAGGAACAGGGGCCAAGCAAGAGCATACAGAAGTATGAATTACTTGATGCCTTCTCTGTTCCATCTGGTCAGCCGCGTCTCAAACAATTAATCACTTACAGAATCTTTGCATTGGATTTAAGGTTTCAGCTGTACCTGTGCCAGGGGGGCAACAGGGAGAAAGAGGGAGGGGGAGAATTTAGTAAGCATAAAATAGCAAGTTTAATAATGCTGGGCGCCAAAGTCTAAGCAGCTGGCTTCTATAAACAACACTTCTCATCTCCCCCTTACCTTTACAATACTATTATTTTACTGGATGCTTACTTTAAGAAATGTGATATTATTTATATGTGCATATACATACAATGATTTATATATGTATATATTTATAAATGTTCATTTATGTCTGTATTAGATATCTGCTAATCTTGAGTCCATTAACTAAGATAACCTAGTTTCCTATATTCTGATGGTAAATATTAAACCTCTGCATTTAAATTGAAAGGTGAGTGCTTTAGACAGGGTTGTCTTGAATGCTACAATTCTACTGCATACTTTGCCATATGTATATTTGATTAAGATGCTCACTACCAGAGGGTTGTAATCTGCAAAAATCGGTGAAACCGTAATGACTCACTAATTTAAACCATTTCTGTTTCCACTCAAGTTCGTAATTGTCTCATCAACTGGATCTGTCTTAAAGGGACACTATATGATCACCAAACCAATGACGGCTTATTGTATTTGTTCTGGTGAGTATAGTCAGTCCCTGCAGGCTTTTTGCAGTAAACGCTATCTTTACTGAGGGATACCTCCACTGGCCTCTCCTCAGATGGCTACTAGACATGCTTCCTGTGGCAGTGCTGCACAACGGACATTCAGTGCCTCCACCCTTTGCATGGAGAAACTAAACTTTCCTCATAGAGATGCATTGATTCAATGCATCTCTATGAGAAGATGCTGACTGGTCAAGGCTGTGTTTGGCTTGTGCAGGTTCTGCCCCTGATCTGCCTCCTTGACTATCTCATCCAATCCAATGCTTTCCTATGGGAAAGCGGTGATTGGCTGAGATGACCACTTCTGATGATATCCGCCAAGGTGGCAGATCAGGGACAAAGCCAGCACCAGCATACTGGAATAAAGGTATGATTTTACTTTATTTAGTGGGGTAAGGAGGGTCAGGGGAGCTAGATAGTGTTTTTAACACCATAGGGTCAGGAATACATGTTTGTGTTCCTGACCTTATAGTGTTCCTTTCAGTGTGACCTCCTTTTCTCTGATTTTCTTTGATTTTAGCTTACTGGGCCCTTGTAACTTTTCAACAAAACAGAAGTCTCCAAAACACATTACCTTGTCATGACATGCAATTGCAAAAAAAAAAAAAACAACAAGCTGAGCTGTTAAATATGGGACATTTTGAGACTTTTCACTTGGCTATTCCATCACCAATTTCTGCCTAACTGAATGGTACATTTGTTTTTTGTTTTTTCATATGCTGATGGCCTCTGATCAAAAATTTCACAGGTCTTGTGTATCCAAATTAATTAAAAGAACCAAGATTTGTATTTTGCTGCACGTCCTAAGTACAGCAATACCCACCATGCCAGATTTACGAGGAAGTTGTAGAGTCACATTGGAGACATACCATAATTTTGACATGAGGTCTTCTTGATTTGCAGAGAAACTGATTACTGATGTGACACGATCTACCTTAGCAAACTCTAACCCTAGCTAACCTTGAAAGGGTTACTCCAACCAAAAAACAGTGTTGTCATAAAACACAGATTTGGTTAGAGTAGCCCTTGCTGTACTTGTCTGTCCCCCCTCAAAATAAAAATAAATAAAGCTAAAACGTACCTCTGTCTTAGAGTGCCATGGCCAAGTTCTTCCTGTAGCCCGATCCCGATCTGCTGATGTCACTCCCCTTTGCTGGAGGGGGACGGATGTCAGGTAGGACAGGGTGGCGCAGGTGAAATCTATGTCTCAAGTGTCTGGCCTTGCAACAACTTTTGGAAAAACAGGTCAATGTAATGAAATTCAGACCATAAAAGCCTACTCCCAGTGACATATGGTTTCCTACAAGCCAGGTCCTACTAGGCCAATGCAGGCAGCTGAGCTCTAAGCTTTATTTCAGCCCTGTTTTGAACCCCTCTCATCCCTTACCACCTGTCACCCTAACTCACACTCATGCTACTACTGCAGCCAGCAACGTGATCAACCTGTGTCACTCACACATTGTGTCTAGCATATTGAGATCTCAAAATATGACTGCCATTTTGTAATAAAGAGTGGGTTGTTTTCTCTTTTTGTGGAATTGGAAATTCCTTCAAATTGAGGTGTTTTTTTTTGTTTGTTTGTTTTTTATTTTTTTTTTACTTTTTATGTAGAAGGTTGAACTTTATGGACCAAAGTTTTATTTTCAACCTTGTTCACTATGTAACAATTTAATTAATCAATGCAATAACTGCCATGCGACTTGTGAAGAAACTCGTGCAACAAAAGCAATTAAGACTTTTTTTTTTTTAGTTAAAACCAGGTTGCAGTCATGAGAGGCATTGACAAATATAATTAAATTTAGCTCAAGGATTTTCATTGTTGTTCACTAAACATGGAATTTTAACAAATTAAATTTGAATGGCAATTGAGAAAAAAAATTGTTGTGCTTCAGAGGGGCGGAGCCAGTGGCGGATCCAGAGCCTGAAAGAAATAATCCAGGCACAATAACCACTACAGCTCAGTGTAGTAGTTATGGTGCCCGTAGTGCCAGGATCCCATCCCTGAGTAAGTAGTCAAACCGTTTAAGAACAGTTTGACAACTTACCTGGGGTCTGCTGGGATATAGGGCAAAGGAGTAGTGGTGTGTGTTAGGGGTGAAGTGTGTGTGAAAGGTGCAGTGTGTGTGAGCGGTGAAGTGTGTGTGCGAGTGCGTGAGGGTGGCAGTGTATGTCAGGGTTGCAGTGTGTGTGTTAGGGGGCAGTGTATGTATGGGGCAGTGTTTGTGGGGCAGTGTGTGTAGTGTGTGTATGGGGGCAGTGTGTGTAGTGTGTGTATGGGGGCAGTGTTTGTGAGGCAGTGTGTGTATGGGGGGGCAGTGTGTGTATGGGGGGCAGTGTTTGTGGGGCACTGTGTGTAGTGTGTATGTGGGGCAGTGTGTGTATGGGGGCAGTGTGTGTATGGGGGCAGTGTTTGTGGGGCAGCGTGTGTAGTGTATGTATGCGGGGCAGTGTGTGTAGTGTGTATGTAGGGCAGTGTGTGTAGTGTGTATGGGGACAGTGTTTGTGGGGCAGTGTGTATGGGGACAGTGTTTGTGGGGCAGTGTGTATGGGGGGCAGTGTGTATGGGGGGCAGTGTGTGTATGGGGGGCAGTGTGTGTAGTGTGTGTATGGGGCAGTGTTTGTGGGGCAGTGTGTGTAGTGTGTGTATGGGGGCAGTGTTTGTGGGGCAGTGTGTGTAGTGTGTATGGGGGACAGTGTTTGTGGGGCAGTATGTGTATGGGGGGCAGTGTGTGTAGTGTGTGTATGGGGTGCAGTGTTTGTATGGGGGGGAAGGAGGGTAGGGAGGCTTTTAATTTTTTTTTATTTAATAAAATAAATATTCTTTATGTCCCCCCTCCCTTCTTACCTTTATTGATTTCTGAATCCCTGGTGGTCCGGTGGGGATTCCCTGGTGGTCCAGTGGTGAGAGTGAACTCTTGGGAGATTTGGAGCGTTGCCGTGGTAACCCGTGGTAATCCCGGGTCCTCTCTCTCTCACTCTGATCTCTCCCCCCGTCTGCAGGCACATTGCAGGGCTGGCACTTGGACAATGCCAGCCCTGCACTAGCCGGCAGGGGAGAGTACCCCCCCCGGATCCGCCACTGGGCGGAGCTTGCCAACTAACCTGAGCGGACGCCATCTCTGCTAGCTCCCCTACAGCTTGCACAATCCAGCGTGATATTTCCCATCCAGCTTCATAACCGGCTCCAACTTAACCCTGAGTGTTCACAGAGCAGTTTGATGCCTATCTTTCAGGCTCCGATGCAGCACGGATGGTGGCGGCCTATCAAGCATCACCACTACACCACTAAGAGAACATGAAAAATACTATCCATTTTATTGTTGCCCTGTCTGTCTGTCTATCTATATAAGCATCCAGGATGTAACTAATATATGTCTTCAAACTTGTTACTGAAATTTTCAGAGATGTATTCACTCATATAGATATTTTTTTGATCTGCGGAATTTATAATAATATGTAGAATATACAATTTCTGTTGATTTTGTAGTCTGTTTTGATGCACCTTTAGGCAGAAGGTCACAAGGGCAAGTCCATCTCATTCAGAGGAAAGAAAGTGTCGGCATTGGCCAAACATTGAGAAATGCAAACAAGCCCTTCTAAAAAGCCCAACCTGATAAGGCAAGGATCATCCCAGTCTAGGAAAATATTTGTTATCCATTGTACTGACCTCTTGCCCCGGACTGTAGAAGATCTCCATTAGTTCAAGATAGCAGATGAAGGCTTCACTCAGCCCTAAGGGGAAGTAGCAGTCAGAGGTCCATTATCCGTCATCAAACATTATTAAAACCTTTGCTGTTTGACTTTGTGGTGTATTAGAGGTCTGTCTAGCTGTCCAAGGGACTCTGCATGCGTTACATTTTACTAACTAGCTACACTTAATGTTCTTTTATTGTAATGTGTATTTGTTTGTATTATTTTTATTAAAATCTTCTCATACTATTCTTGTATTTGTATAATTTGTATAATTAATTATTAATTTTACATAATTTAGCAAAAAATAAGTACTTTTTTAAATATATTTTTAAATATGGGTAGCAAAAAAATAAATAAGAAGCAAATAGCTAACATATTTTGTGGCATATTTATCAAAATCCAGCGTGGTCCCCTCTGTCAGTCCCTGCATTGGCTTCCCGTAAGATATAGGGCTCAATATAAAATTCTGGTTCTTGCTTTCAAATCTCTACATAATGCTACTCCCACCTATCTATCCTCCCTAATACACAAGTATGTCCCGTCTAGGCCCCTATGCTCTGCCGAAGACCTGCGTCTATCCTCTGTCCGTACTCCCACATCTGATGCTTCCATTCAAGATTTCTCTAGGGCTGCGCCATTCCTGTGGAACTCCATTCCCTTCTTCGTTAGATGCTCGCCCAGTCTCCACTCCTTCAAAAAGTCATTAAAACCTCACTTTTTTCACAAAAACACATCAATTAAACTGTCAATGGCTCCAAAAAAAACC
Source organism: Pelobates fuscus (assembly GCF_036172605.1). NCBI lineage: Eukaryota > Metazoa > Chordata > Amphibia > Anura > Pelobatidae > Pelobates > Pelobates fuscus. The sequence continues at coordinate 48,939,009 of NC_086328.1, forward strand.
ACACAAAGTCTGAGTACTGTTGAGTACTGTTCTACCAATCTACTTCCTTAATACTTCCCTTACCTGACCCTCAACCCCTCTGTTTCTGTGCGTCAAACTTGTCTGGTTACAATTACATGTTTTTTAGTCCACCCATTGTAAAGCGCTATGGAATTTGTTGGTGCTATATACATATAATAATAGTAAAATTCAATCTCCAAATGTATCTTACGGTGAATAATACTTGTTAGTGATTTATTTCTTTGTACAGAAGACTGCACCCTTCAGAAACAAATCAAGCTCCAAACATAAACTGTGAATGGGTTTAAAATAAGAAAAGCAATATGATCAAGTAGAATTGAGAGAGCTAGAAAGGTGGCCTTTCAACTGTTTCACTTCACAGCAGTTTCCTTTTGTACTTACCCTCTTGAGCATTTCCATTTTTCGGAACATTTCGGTCAATCAGTCAGTCCTGCTCTTTGCCCTCCAATGCATGACACTAATATACTAATATTGAGACCTCCCATTGGTGCTGTACTGATCTTTAAAAGAGGTACTATTACTTCCCAGAACTTTTAACATATGCTTACTTATACCCTGTATTTAACACATATATGCTTGAGAAGTGTGAAAAATAAACATAAATGTGGAAATTTACACTGTTCTCTCCAGTAACTGGGTGCCTACGTCTTGACTTCCTGACATTCATTTCAATAATCTATGTCCTTACTTGGCACTCTACATTGAGGAAGCATACAAACAAGACAAAAAATAAAATGTTGTATAAACATTGTTTCATTGGTCAAAGTATGTAACCTGGTTGTGCTTGAATTTAACTTTGTTGTGCTGTTTTTTTATTTTATTTTTTTGCTAACTCTAATATAAATTCAGAAAGGATCATTAGATGTGACAGTTCATAAAGGAGTGTTTTTTTAAAAAAAAAAATATATATACTTACATTTAATTTATGTTTATACATATATCATTTAAATTTAATGAATTTCGGCATCTCCATCACACGGGAGCTGCTTAAATTGAAGAAAAAAAAAAGTTAAATGTGAAAATAATAAATAAAAACAATAAAATAGAATTCATTTTTTTGTCATTTTATTTTTACATTTCTTTTCCTTTTTTTCTCCTTTTCCTTTCTCCTCTTTTCTATTTCCTTATTGCAATATACAGCAGAAAGACTGAACTAGGTAGTCTACTTTATTATTAGCCAACAACAAAAAAATAAAAAAGGAATATCTATATATCAGGGGTCTCTTTTTGCTTTCTCTTTTTTTCTCTCCTTCTCATTCCTTTTTTTTTTTCTTTTCCTTCTTTGTTTTATTTTATGATAAGTAAATCAAGTAAACAGAAAATAACAGAACTTATCTCTTCTGTTGTGTTACATCATCCCATCCCTGACTGTCCCGATCAGGAGTGCAGCCACGTGTGCTTCCTTTTAGCCATCAAGAGAAATTTAGCAAACAGAAGTCATGGCTTACGTACGCAACCTCCATTCCCTCGCTGCTCCGATGGAGGTACATGGATCGTGGGTGCTCGCACGCACACATGCGCAAATGCAGAAGGCGGGCCATGACCTGTGAACTTTTATTACGTGACGTCTCCAAGGCAACAATAGATGCCTGGGAGACGTGCACAATCCTTCCACGACACTGGACAGCGTGGCTGAATTTAATTGAAGCTCATATTCCCCTCCATGTTTACCCAGCAGCTGTTCTGTGCTACCTTGCTATACTACCTGCGTTCCTGTTGTCATGTATACCTGTTTAATCTGACCTTGGACTGCCTATTCGTGTTTGAACTTCTGCTGCCTGGATTTTGACCTTTTGGATTGTCTGACCTTGTTTTTGCCTTGCTCCTATTGGATTATACGCATGATACTTTTGCTTTAGTATTTTCTACAAATACAAATACTGCATCTCTGAGTTCCATACAAGTTGTACTTGACACACGGAATGCATGTTGGCCATTTTTGTGAGGTCTCTCTTGAAGGATAGAGGGAGACGCACACCTGCGCGGAGCATGTGGTTGTGCCGGAGAACCAAGGGTTGCGGATAAAACCAACCACCGTACACCATGAAAGCTTGAATCACCCACTAGTGGGCAGTAGGGACTAGGTTGACTACCACTGATGTAAATGGTTCGAATAACAGAGACAATTATTAGGATATATTTAAAAAGAAAACTACATCTCACAGTGTATGTGTTTATTTGTAAGTACATATGCTATGCATGAGGTGTCTCTTTACCATCATTACTAGATTAAAGGGACACTAAAAGCATGAAAACAACTTTAGCTTTATAATGAAGTTTTGTTGTGTAGATCATGCCTTTGCAGTTTCACTGTTCAAATCTGTCCTTTAGGAGTTTAAGCCACTTTTGGATCTGTTCATGCAGCCCTAGCCACATATTCCCTGACTGTGACTCATATTGCAGTATAAACAAGTGGATTTATTTCCAATAAAATGTTAACTAGTTTTGGAAGTTTTCAACTCCTGCTCTTTAATCACACACGGGAGGCTTCTGCAAGGTCTAGAAGGCAATGAACAGAACAGGAGATAAGGAATTCTAAATTAAACAGAATATGCAATAAGGGAAGTGTAAACATTCGATTTTCCTTTACGGGAAGTGTTTAGGAAGGCTGTGCCAGTTACCTGCAGAAAGGTTTGACTAGGGCTGAATAAACAACGTGATTTAACTCCAAAATGACAGAGAATTAAACATTGAGACTACAGGGGCATGATCAATACCCCAAAACTGCTTCATTAATCTAAAGTGGCCTATAGTGTCATTTTAGGTTTACTTATTAGAGCACGTAGAATAGTTGTGCTCTGAATATGTACACTAAACTGGTGTATGTAAATAGTTTTAATTGGAGTACTTATACAATGACCAAAGTATGTTACATGTATATTCAAATGTAATGTTTAATGTGTATCCGTTATTGCTTGCTACCTTTTGGCCAGAACCTGTATGACATATTGAAGACAAAGGACACTTTATACAGCAGAAAGCTTTTCATTACCAAAACATATTTATAACAGATAAACAATTAAGTGAAAAATAAATTGTTTGTTAATTTGCATAATTTATTTTGGTTTCATTGCATGGGATAAACTGCATCTTCAAACACTGGCAAGAAAGTGACCTAATTACAAGATCCTATCCAATTACTATTTTTCACTCTTTAAAAAAAATGACTTTTCTTGTCTTAAATAACTATACCTGTTGTTCATAAAATATTTAGCTGCCATAGAGAGTTGGCATAACAGTTACGTGTCAGACATGTACTAAGTAGCAAATACATGTTTGTTGTCGGTGATCTTGATGCATTCCCTCACAATATTTTATAAAGTCGTAAAGAGTTGATATTTTCTTCACATCACTATGATCAGGTTCACTGCTTGTCTAAGTATTCTAACTCCATGATCTTCAGACTACTGAATTCTCACGGGACGATGAAGGAAAAGTATCTTCAGTGATCTGAGGTAGATTTCAATGGGTCCTCGTTAATAAAAATATAGAGTTCTCTTTTGACAGCCTGCATCCTTCACATTCCCAAGAGTTTTTGTGATGCGTATGTAACACTTCAGAATGTTATGAGTAATAAAGACATTCGTTCATAAGGCACAGTACTGATCACAATATCATTGTACTTAATAGTTTTATAGCCCACTGATGGCTAACCTTTGGCATTGCAATTGTTTTTCACTATGTTTCCAATAATTCTCAGACAGACATACTTTTTTGTGTGTTCTTGCTGTAATTTAAATGGCGTTTTTTTTGCATTTTGGACAGGTTTCTCACCTGTACTATTGCTAATCTCTGATATCCTTTACACAAAGTATAAACAAAAACCTTAGTAGGATACAAAAAATGACAGAGGCATATTGTCAAGCCTCAGAAGAATGCAAAGAACCTCCGAAGGCTAGTAAAGACTAGATACCGTACAAAGACTAGAGTATATCAGCTGTGCTGTGTTATACCAGATATGTATACTCACTTCTTCACTTCTGTGTCCCATGATATATTTTATCATGTGCATAAATCCTCAATAAACTCTCAAGTTGGGGGAAAAAAAATAGATGCCTTAGTCAAAGGAAACCCTAAAATCAATGGATCACAAAGCTGCACAATAATGAATAAGGGATACTGGCAGACATCTTAACCAATAAAAATGGCAATAGAAACATGATCCATGATAAGGCGTTCTCTGAGGAAACTGCTTTGTTGTTTAGTTTAGAACCAGTCTTGTATCTCTGAATGCCAAGGTGTTTTGTTGTTGGTTTGATGCACACCGACTTACATCAGTAGAAGGAGACATGATGCCAGTACTATAAACAGGTGCAGTACTTACATTGTCAGGCATCAGGATTGAAATACAGGGTGGAAAATTGGTGTATAGTCATCATGAGGTGAGAGGAGAATATCCCTCTCAGAAGGTATCGGGTAATGGGACAATATGTAAAGTTAAAGCAAAACATGATTGGGCAACACGAGCCTTACATCCCATCATTTCCTTTCATGAGTGCAGGAATGGCATAATTTAGTGACCTACCCAGGGCCCTAAGGATTATTAATATAGTTCAGGGCCAAAAACAGAATAGTGCACAAGAAAAACAAGGAATCAAACAATGTGATTTATTTCACTTTGGGTGATGGTGGATTTTAATGCACTTTTTTCTACTACTACTCAAGGTTTGCTTCAGTAGAGGCAATTAGAGAAACTTCATTTGGAACATGGGTAGTAAAATGTTTGTGGAGCGATAATAGGGGGGTTGGGAGTGATAGGATATCTTATTTTGTATGACATACTCAAATATGTAAACTAGTGCATGCTGTGAAATAGTTTGAATATTGTCCCTTATCACCCCTGGTGGTGGTAATGCAGCTTAAACCCAGAAAGCACACTTACCAAACATCTCAGCTAATAAAACAGCATATCTCCCAAGTGTCCCTATTTGGGAGGGACAGTCCCTATTTTCGTTCCAAATCTCTGTTTCTCTTTTCTGTCTTAATGTTCCTCTTTCCTAGGAGCTCCATATTGTTGATGTGTTTGCGTGTGTAACAGAACTGCACTAATGCTCACAGTAACGTTTCTTTAAACTATGATAAATGTGTTTAGAAATAAGTCTATGTAAATAAGATACATTGTTTTTGTTGTAAATTACATTTTAGTCACATAAATTGATATTGGTGACCTAAGATTTCTCAGAACAACCCAACCCCCAGCCACACCTCCACTCACACCCGTAAAATGTCTTTGTCCCTCTTTGTCTATTTAAAACTTTGGAGGTATGAACCAAGCTCAGTTCTGTGATTTGTGTTCATTCCAAGATGTGCATCCAGTATTTATAAATGACCAAAATAAAATTAAAGTTGCCTCTTTGTTTATTAATGAAACCCAAAGAAGACAACTCGTACACAGTGTTTAAATAAACTGTTTAATACATTAAATAATTTAGGCTATTAATGGGTTAAATCTCCCTAGTTTATAGTCTGTTTTATGTGCCATGAGTATCGACTAAATTCCATATATATGGTGCACATTTTCGGCCATCGTTTTCCATATTGATTATGTTAGTGAATTTGCAATAATAATAATGAAAATATATTGATTTACTGTCCTGATTTGCCTATGAGCTTTTTATTCATTTTATGTCCTTCTCCGTTCTTTACTCATTGACTTGATTACTTCTTAGACCAGTCTCGTGCTTGAGGAGATTGTAAAAGAAAAATGGACAAAGAAGGAGAAGTGCAAAATCCTAAAGTGCATAATGCCGTCACTCAAGGAGCGACGAGACTTACGACAGGAGTGGAGGGAGAGGTAAGGACATACTCAGATTAATTAAATGCCTTTGTTTTATTTATTAAAGGTGTGCAGATAAATACTGTTGTGTGCGTACATAGATTGTAAATATACCTGTATAAATAAACCCAGAGAAAAATGAAATGTTGCTTCACTGGTTAAATACTTTAATGCTATTAAAATAGTAATGATGGTTACAATGTCAGGAGGTCCAGAGTGTGAATAAGTGCCCAGAATAAAGAGACTGGTTAAGCAGAATTGGGTTAGAGGATCTCCATCTGATGACTCCTGCTTTTAATGAATGCATTCAATACTGGGTACTTCATGTGTGGTCTTGACTGCCAACCTAATGCGTACTCATCAACACTGGTGTCCACAGTAACGGGACATCGGTGGGAAGGGGTAAAGGGGGAGGATCACTGGCTCTGCCCTAAGTGGGCAGGATCCTCGTGCAGCGTGTGACTAGAGCTCACGCTACACTTTTTGGGAACAGTTCCCTGGTCTATGCAAATGCAGTACACCAGGTACCTGAAAATCAGGACTCTCCCACTGAAATCAGGATGGTTCTGAGTTATGTTGATGGGTAAGGTGAACAGCTCCAAGAGAGGACAGAAGCGTAAAGCACTTGCATACCTACTTGTAGTGCTGCCTGAAGATTTGCTCACTGCAGGGATTTTTTTTGATTTAAGGAGAAATTTATTTCTACTAAAAAAAAGAGTTTTGAGACAAAAATAAATTCATGATATCATCAAAATAAAAGCACTAAGGCATAAATGTACCGTATATACTCGAGTATAAGCCGACCCGAATATAAGCCGAGGCCCCTAATTTTATCCCAAAAAACTGGGAAAACTTATTGACTCGAGTATAAGACTAGGGTGGGAAATGCAGCAGCTACTGGTAAATTTCTAAATAAAATTAGCTCCTAAAAAAAATATATTAATTGAATATTTATTTACAGTGTGTGTATAATGAATGCAGTGTGTGCGTATGTGTGTGTGTGTGTGTATGAGTGCAGCGTGTGTGTATGAGTGCAGTGTGTGTATGAGTGCAGTGTGTGTATGAGTGCAGTGTGTGTGTGCATGAATGCAGTGTGTGTGCATGAATGCAGTGTGTGTGTATGAATGCAGTGTGTGAATGCAGTGTGTGCAGGGCCGGTGCAAGGATATTTGCCGCCGTAGGCAAAACATTTTTGCCGCCCCCTCCCCCCCCATATGTCCTGACTTCCCCTCCTCCTCCCTCAGTGGTCCTTACCTCCCCACCTTCGTGTTCCTTCACTCCCCCCCCCAGTGGTCCTGACTCACCCCTCCCCTAGTGGTCCTTACCCTCTCCTCCCCTAGTGGTCCTTACTTCCCCCTCCCCTCCCATAGTGGTCCTTATCCCACCCCCTCCCTCTCATAGTGGTCCTTATCCCCCTTCTCCCTCCCATAGTGTTCCTTATCCCCCCCCCCATCCCTCCCATAGTGGTCCATATACCCCCCTCCCTCCCATAGTGGTCCTTATACCCCCCTCCCTCCCATAGTGGTCCTTAACCCACCCCCTCCCTCCCATAGTGGTCCTTATACCCCCCCCCCCCTCCCATAGTGGTCCTTATACCCCCCCCTCCCATAGTGGTCCTTATACCCCCCCCCTCCCATAGTGGTCCTTATACCCCCCCTCCCTTAGTGGTCCTTATACCCCCCCCCCCCCCTCCCATAGTGGTCCTTATACCCCTTTTTTTATTATTATTTTTTTATTATTATTATTATATTATTATTTCTTATTTTATTAATATATTTTTTTTTCGTCCCCCCTCCCTGCTTGATATATGGCAGGGAGGGGGGCTCTCCTTCCCTGGTGGTCCAGTGGCAGTTCAGTGGGGGGGAGAGGGGGGCTGGCAGAGCTGTACTTACCTGTTCTGCAGCTCCTGTCAGCTCTCTCCTCCTCTGCGCCGTCTGTTCTGCTCTTCTGTCAGCTCCCAGTGTAAATCTCGCGAGAGCCGCGGCTCTCGCGAGATTTACACTGGGAGCTGACCGAGGTGCTGACCGGACGGCGCAGAGGAGGAGAGAGCTGACAGGAGCTGCAGGAAAGGTAAGTTACAGCTCTGCCAGCCCCCCTCTCCCCCCAGTCTGTATTATGGCAATGCAAATTGCCATAATACAGACCTTGACTCGAGTATAAGCCGAGTTGGGGTTTTTCAGCCCAAAAAATGGGCTGAAAAACTCGGCTTATACTCGAGTATATACGGTAGTTATCATGGGCGATATTGTTTTAAACGGACATGGCGCAAGTGAAATTCAGTGTGAGATTGATGTGAATTTAATGTGATAGCATTGACATGATTTTAACAGGATGGGACAAAACTTCATTGCAATACGGTACAGCTGATGGAATGAATTAGCACTGTACTTAGATTTATGCCAGTCTGAATTCCCAAGTTGCTTACCAGTTAGCGGCTCATGAAGGATTTCACAATAAGTGAAGGCTGGGTGAGGTGAACTCCTCTAAAGTCCAAGCTGACTTCAACTTCATGTGGTTCTATTAAGGTCGCGGCTCGAGTGTGCCCACCATCTAAAACAAATCCTGATATCCGTGTATGCCTAAACCTTGCTGTGAGCACTCCTCTATTTTCATGTAACCTCAGCTAGCAGCTAGCACTGACTCAGCAACTATATCAAAAGTCTTAGAAATATAAAAAAATATGGTATAGTTTTCACTGTCTAAGTGTGCACCTGTCCCTTTAATTGTAAGTGTTGGGACTTTTTTCTCTGTGTGCTCGGAGAGTTGTAAGAAGCACTCATATATGCTACAGGTGCTCTGTCTCCTCTGATAACCCAAAATGATGAGATGATAGTCATAAATTGAGATTGCCGTGTCAGATACAGGAATCTTGATAAGTATGACATCAAGTGATTGACACATTTTGGGCTACAAAAGGAGATTAACATAGCAGGCACAGTGAGAGAAATTTAACTGTAGCATTAAAACCAGCAATATAGAATAAATGCTTTCTAGAGTAAACTTGCAGTTTCTTGAAGATCCATTGGCAGTCAGTCCTTAGAGTTGTAATTCTTAAAATAAATACAACTGATATACAGCTCCTATCATTGCTAGTACGTAAAGATTGCATTGCTTCGAAATGTCTTCATTTAAAATGTTACAGTAATGGTCTGTAGAAAATATTGGAGAATACTTTAGCATCTCTCACATGCAGTAAATTTCTTGAGCACAGCAGCAACTGCGTCTATTTTCCAATAACCGGGCATACTGTGTACAAATTAGTAGTCCCAAAATGTTCTCTGTCTTCTAGATCTGTTTGGCTGAAATGCACATTTTCAACTTGAGATCGATTTTCGTACGGTATATAAGGATCTGAATGCAATATATTTAGTCAAGTAACATCTCTAACAGCAAATTTACATTACACTGCAATTCAAGATACACTGCTGCTTTGCTAGCTTAAAAAGATTTGGTTATTTCCACTTAGAATGCTAAATAAAACTAGCTTCACTTGGTCATGCCTAGGTAGGAAATCAAAAACCTGTAGCGATAAAATGACCAATAATTCTGAAACTTTGTTGGTTGGGTTGAGCTCTAAGATATTTGTTAAAAATTCACATCTACCTTATTTCAGGGATGCAGAAAATGTACTTTGCACTAGTATTTATTTATACATATATATTTTTGGAAACATGCCGGAGGATGATGCATCATGACAGCTAGAAAAAAAATGCTTTGTAAATTCTCTGGGAATGTACGAATTGAGGTAATAGATTTAAATGTTACCACGAATGAAAATACTTAACATTATAATTGTCTCAGGTGTCCTGGCTTGTTATGTTAAAAGAGAGAGAACAGAATTTCTTTTAGTTGGTAAGTTTGTTTATGATGGGTGACAGCAGACAGACATATTTTTCAAGTGACTACCAAAGCCTGGCCTTTCTTTTTTTTATTTTATTTTTGCCAAGTGACCCTTTCTTGACCTGAATGGGAAGGAGGTCACCTCCTCTATCTGTAACCTGAAAACATCTCAATGCTCCGTAAAACATGAGGGGCAACCCAGCAGATGTGTATGTAGTGCTCACGGTTCAGAGAGTACTGTAGAATAATGAAAATTACAACCAAATAACAAGGGACTTTAGCAGCAAGGAAGGAAACAAAATGAAAAGTTTCCCATCTGCTACTTTTTACCAGTCATAGACTCATACAAAGCATTTCTGCTTTGGAGTTCTCTAGATTGTAGCCATAAATTGCCTTGCTTATAAACATTCATATTCATGTTCCTTTGAGTGGGATTTAGCTGATGGTAATATGATATTTTATTCAATATTCTGTTTTATTCCATTATGGAGTCAGGAAGGAGTGTTTTTTTTGTTTTGATTTTTTTACCCCTTTTTAGTTTCAAAATTGGTCATTCGTTCAGAATGGTTTTTGTTGTCTTTTTTTCAAAAGCATAAAAAAAATGTGTTTAAAGTTTGTCTTTTTTAACCTAGATTATTATGTAACCCTTGTATAAAATAATACAAACGCTGCAGAAGACTCATTGACATCTCATGGTATCCAACTTTTAGGTAAAGTAAAATGTCATTAAACGTGACTAGATCTTCCTTCTTGCGGCCATTTTTAAGGTAAAAAACAAAACAAAACAGGGCTTAAGTTCAAAAATAATTTGGGGACCCATTCCTAAAGCTTCACCCTGACCCTTCCTCATTCCACCACTCATGACATCGCCTGACACATTCATAGTACATACTTATTGACACACACAGATACACATGTGCACACAGACACAGACGGATGCATGCACAGGCAGAGGCAATAGCAGGCACACACAGTCACAAACAGGCATATATATATAAACATTCAACAGGATAGCCCTATAATGTGGAGGTTTGTTTGAGGCGAAGGCCATCCACTATTAGCAGGGTCGGCCTTTTGTGGGGAGAGCACTTAAGCAGCATGCCGCCAGCACGGCACTTCATTGGTCTCCCTGATTTCCTCTGCTGCCAGGCTGCTCTGCTCTCCCTGCACTAACATATGTCCAACCCCTGGTAACCAGGAGTTATAGCTTGTACTTGCTTTCTAGTTAATCAGAACTCATGGCTCCCTGTTTTATTTCCTCACTCTACCGACAGCTCTATACAGCACGTGCTAAGAACAACTGTATAGAGCACAGGTTAAGTTAAAGGATTTCTCAGTTGACCAAGTGATTGCAAAGAATTGGTTAAAATGTATTTTACTTTCTGTATATTCTTATTTTTGTATGTATATATTTTTCGTGCTGTCGTAAGTGAAATATAAGCAATTGAAATAAAAACAAAAAACAAAAAAACTTTCTAACATATACATGCCATGAAGAACTGACATGTTCATACAGAGGATGTGAAGATTATGCATACGTTCTGGCATGTATAACTGTGTCTTAGCTTTAAAAGTGAGACATGCGGGATAGATCAAGTAACATATCCATGGCTCCTATAGAAATGTTAAGCCTGTACACAAATGGTAATATCAGACCTATAACCCTTTTCTGCCACAAGATTAGTGGTAACCTTACCTGCAAATAACAGTTTAACTTGTTGGGCACCTGGTTGAGGTGCAGGGAGGAAACTTTTATTTTATCAGCATTCCCATGATGCACTACTACATGGGTTTATCTGTAGAGAGTATGATAATGCACCCTTCACATCCATGCTTGTAGCTATTATTATTATTATTAATTTATTTATTTATAGCGAACTTATATGATATGGAATTCTTTTGCATAAAGAAGTTATTTTATCAGATTTTGCAGATATATTTTATCTGGTCTGGTTGATTATTTTTTTTTTTTGTAAAACAGAATATTAAAGGTCTACAATAGTTAATGTAAGTGGTAGCCATGTGTTGATCCAATGGGATATTTGGCTGCCATTTTATAAACGAGAAGGAATTATTTCCCTGTTTATAGCATAATTGTAAATGGCTTCAAACTGGATTTTTTTCTAGTTTTACATCAACGGTAGAAACAGATGTGTAAAATATCACACTTGATGTAGTTATGTTTCTACATATAAGAAACAGCAAGAAAATAAACTGTACTGTATTAAATTAGAATACAGACTAGTCAGTGCAGAAAAGTTAGGGAGAAATTTAATTTCTATAGCACTGTGTATATATCAATGTAGATATTTAATGAGCATGCACGTGTGTGTATGTGTGTTCATATATATTAGTGTGTGTGTGTGTGTTTATATACATTAGTGTGTGTATGTATGTTCATATATATTTGTGTGTGTGTGTGTGTGTGTGTGTGCGCGCACGTAGATAGATATTGGTGGAATTGCCTCAGAAATATATAAAACCACTTTGTACCAAGACAAAACAGTTAAAAGTTCATCGGAGGGATACATGCATCTTTAGTTAAGCTGAAAGCAACCAGAAGAGGTCTGGCCCACTTAGTGGAATAACACACAGATTTCAAGAGTTTCTAAGTGTTGATCGCCCAGCTTGCTTAGCATCAGATTCCTTGATGAAGAAGTTTTCTTAGTCAAAGTGTAGTGAAAACACAAGAACTTGATGAAAGAATGATAAGTAGGTAAGGGTTTTTAGCAGACAAGAGAGATTAGGTGCTGGGGACATGTTTAGCTTAGAACAAAGGAGATCAAGAGAAGATAAGTGTTTGAAATTTTTCCAAGAGGGGTACAGGGAGGGTACACTGAGCCAATATTTGACTTGTTGATTTCTTGTATGTGCTTACTTCTACACATGGATATATGGGGATTTTCTATAGTAAATATATTAATCTTTCAGTAGCAAATCATCATATAGCACGTTTTAATCTTTCCTTGAAGGCAATGAAAAGAGTTGGAAATGTATACCTTATTACCCGCTGTCTAATAAAAGTAATTTCTCACATTTCATCTGTCGTGTAATTTTCAATTATATGTTTCCTTGCAGGAATCAAGCCTTCGTAAAAAAAAAAAAAAAAAAAAAAACTGCGTATCGAAAAGAGTGCATATCGAACATTTTAAATAATAATAATACTTTTTTTTATAATAAATGCAAAGATTTTACAAGCTGTTAGAGGTAGGGAGATTTGTAGTTTATAATTTGTTTCTTTACATTTTTTTTTCTTTGTTTTTTGCTAATATGTTTTGGAGGTTCATCAATGAAGAAATTTAAGTTAGCAATATATTAGTTGGAAACGAAGAACAGAAAATAATTATGACCTAATTAGTAGTAGGGTTCGTTAAAAATGTCTAGTATCATTTTGTTGAATGTGTTTGGGTAAACACACAAAGTATTTAGTGGCATGTATAAATGAAAGAGGTGTTGGATGCTCCACATGCAACTTTTTAGATGTTTTAATATTGCTTAAAGGAACATTATAAGCACCAAAAGCACTACATGGCAAGGCAGGGGTGCCTCCAATGTAAGTATTGAAACTGCTTGCTAATGGTTTTACTTCTTACCGGTGGTCAGCCGAGCTCCACTCCTGGCCTTGCCATTGCCAGAAAACTTTCTGCCTGAACTAAGCCCGGCAGTGCAGGACTTAGCTCAGTGGTTGAGAGCAAACATCTGATGCTCTCCGTCAATGAGCCGGCCTTGTACTGCAAGTCTTGCTCAGAAGAGGTAACGATAGGTCTTAGCAGGAGCTTCCAGCTTTTCATACTGGAAGAGGAAAGGGACCAGCACCTGGCGGACTCCAGGTAAGAAGTCAAATATGCTAGCACATATAAAAACTGGCACATATAACAAATACACTGCACTGTAGTGGTTATGGTGCTTGAAATGCTCCTTTAATCTTCTTAAGGAGAAGGCAAAGTATTATAAAAAACACAGTCTGTATTTTTCAATGTTTAGAAATTGTATCTGAAATTGTGATTTAATGAAGCAGCAGAATAGCTAGAAACATCAAGCTGGAAGTGCCGTAGGTCCGTTTGAAAGGAATGGCATCAAATAGGACAAACGGGGATAAACTGGAATTGGGATAATCAGCTATTGGATGCAGGAAGAGATATTGAGTGGACATGCATTAAGGAAGAAATCAATTTTCATCCTTTTTGAGGCTAGATTAGAAATTCTTTACAATGTGATATTGCATGTCTGTGAATTGATTGTGAAATGAAGGATGTGTAAAAGTTTGAAATTGATCAACTTTTTATTTATTTATTTATTTTTCCAACCTAGATTTTTCCATACTTGTTCCACCATTTTTGGGGACCTTGTTCCGCCATTTTTCTCTAAACACGCTTCTGAGTGCACAAAAGTCCCCATAAAGTGTAGCATGAGCATGTTATTAAATGTACTCTCGGTTGAATAAAGTGATTTCAGGGCATTTCTGCCCATGATGAGGGCACTAAGGCCGCACTCGGCACCTGGGCAGCCTTTTCCCTAGATAATGGGTATTTTCCAGCTCTATAAGTTCTCCATAAATTACAGCAGACTGTACAGGAGACTATGGGATTTTAAATCCTGCAAATATATTCTTTTAAGTAAGTTTCTAAAAATCTGCTGTCCTTTTGACCTTCATACTCCACTTAGATGTTCATTGTCACATTATTTTTCCTTTGTCCTCTGACCTGCACTGACTCTCAATCTTTCATCTGGTCTCTGTATCAGTAGATACATTTAGCACTTTGCATTGATAGAATCTTCATTGTCCTTCACTTGTGACAAAGAAAGATGTATAATTTTGCCCATATTATATTTTTAATATAGCTTTCAGCTATTCTGATACTTATGTTTATTGATCAAATACGATCATTATCCTGTTCTTGTAACATTTTATCATTGTATTTAAGACTGAACCATTTGTTTTCCAAACCATACTATCATACTAATACTGAGTTAATAACCTGCAAATTGGGACATTACTGGGTTAATGAAAACTTTTATGATGTCTTAACTGAAGTAAAAAAAATAAAAAATAAAAATCATTCCCATTATATAGTGATCACATAATGCAACAACATTATATAATGGTACTCACCATCATGGCCTATATAGGGTAATAAATCCATGTTACCGTGCCAGCAGGGGTGTTAGAAGCTTGCAAGGATTGTGAAGTTGCAAAAGTGAAAGCTGAAAATGACCGTAATCAGATAAATTGGAAAACCAGCTGAGAAAATGGAGTTCTATCGGAGGAGACAGAAGTATAAAACAGAGACAGGAAAATGTATCAGAGAAATGTATTAATTAGAAAAGAGGGGATAGGATAACATGGGTTTAAGAGGGATTTATTGGGATATAACTGCTGGGGTCTACTATATTATTTTCAGTGTTCTCCAAACCATTATTTTTCACCACTTATAAATAAAGAATGTAAAATATTCTATGTTGTAGGTTCTACAGCGAAGTGCAAATACTTTTACTGCTATACTGTTGAAAGTGTCAGCAAGTCTGGGCTGTAATAAATGCCAGAATTGTTTGTTTTTTTTCATTATAATTTGATATGTATATATATATATATATATATATATATATATATATATATATATATATATATATTTATATATACACACACACACACACACACACACACACATACTGGATGGAGATTTTTAAAAAGTACTGAGGTAGTATCAGTAAACCACAGTAATGTATTGATTTTTGATCTGTAATTAACTATTGGTCTTTATCACTTACAATTACTAAAAATACTGCCAATCCCCGGTCATTTTCCAGCTTAAACATCAATTACTCCACATTCCCCTGCTTCCCTCCCAGTGTTAATTATAACCCTACAAGCCGGTTACAGTTAATTTTACGGCCAAGCATATTGTCTCTCCGAGGCACCCAGGCTGCTCATAAATTATGTTTGAAGGTAAAAGGTAATTCGGGGAACTAGTTATGAAAATTCAATCCATCTCTCTTAGGTGGTACAGCTGCTGCTGTCAGATGCATGGACGTGGCATGGTGAAGAAATAATAGGGCAGGTTTAGTCTGAAAAGGAGAGATGGCTTGTCCTATTCTATTCCTGTGGTGTTGTCAATTGGCATACAAAACAGGTGAGACCTTCCCAAGCAATTTTTGTGCTGAGATGCAAAGGTGGCCTCTACATCCATTGTCCTTTATCAATGCCTGTCGTGGGAAGGTACACAAATTATATTGAAAAAATTACTGAATCCTCTAGAAAGGTCAGCGTGAATCTACTACTCTACATGGAATGCCGCTATATTTGGCACCACATGAGTGTATACATTTATTATATCACAAATTTATCTTTTGACTTAAGACCTTCAATATGCAAGGCATTAAGGCACTCTGTGGTTGGCTCATTACCAGCCAAAACAGGTGAGCTTCATCCAAGCTGTCCATGTCCATTACCTTTCAGAAGACCGCACGGTATTTTGTTGTGTTCCTATACAAGCAAACAGCTGTGCTGTGGGTTTTTTTTTTTTTCTTCTAGTCCTGCAATACATCAAGGGAATGTCCCGCTCATAATAGCCAAGCAAATGATGCGGATGGAAACCTTTGTCTCTCAGACCTGATACCGTGGTGATGTATTTGCTGTAGCCACGTTGAGAATGAATGTTGAAGCAATCTGTCTTTATCAGCGACAAATACATCTTAGTTGAGGTGTTCTGCTGTGTGTCAGCTATGAATATACTTCAGCTTCTTCTCAGTGACCAAAATTGCAGCGAGAATAATAGAATTGGTGGCTAGATTACTTTTCTCGATGAAGCACATAAGTTTAAATGTTTTTTTGTTTTTTTTATGTACCCAATAATTATTTAATCAATAACCAAAGACATAAAAGTAATACAAAATAAATACTAATTATGAAATAATATTCATCAACCCATATAAGCAGGTAATATTATCTGGAAAAGTCATCAATAGATTCTGATATGTTCTAATATAAATATATATATAGAGAGAGAATGCCCTTCCCATAATTGTAAAGTGCTGCAGAATATATTTGCACTATATAATTGATAATTATGATAATAATATATAGAAACATTTGTGACTTAATTTATTTAGATTTAATGAGATGCCAAATCCAACAAACACCCTATATTATTACAGTTAATGGGATTGGAAAAGATCATTACATTTTCAATTTAGCCCTGCTCGGTGTATCAGTTTAAATGAAGATAAACAAGCAATGTTAATCTGTTATTTTAAATATTCCCATGTTTTCGTAAAAGCCAGTCTGTTGATGGGTGTTTTTCTCACTACCCATAGTACATATTGTGTATTACAGTTTATTACACAATTAAAAATAATTGTTTTGTTTTTTTCATTACAAGAAGGGGCCGGATTCTCATTTATGCATCTTCCAATAGTATTTTGCTCCCATTGGTTACGTCATACCCTTGTTCCATCTTATTCCACACATTTCTACCAATTGTACCGATATTGCTAATTTTGTGAACGTTAAAGATCCATTCATAACAAATGTTGTCATTGCTATTTCGGGCTGTTATGAGAATCTCAAAGTTTCTTGTTTTTGCCGCCAAGCATGAAAAGTGTGGGGAAATGTTTAAGGAGTCCTTGCAGGTGAGTAGCTAGTCACCATCATAAGCACAGATTTAGTGGATAGTCCCTCTACCTTTTCTATTATTATGTATTTATGGTATACAGCTACAGAGACATTAAAGGGACATTGTAGGCACCCAGACCACTTTAGCTCATTGAAGTGGTCGGGGTACAGTATCCCTATTGCCCTTCGTGCTGCAATGTAAAACATTGCAGTTCCTAAGAAACTGCAATTTTTACATTGCAGCACTAAGTCAGCCTCTATTGGCCGTCTACCAGACAGCCACTAGAGGGCTTCCTCATTTGAAACGGACCCAGCATCAAGTTTTTCAAAAGAGGAAAGCACTGATTTAATGCTTTCCTATGGTGAGGTCTAAAGCGCACATGTGCATTAGGGCCCGCGCGTCGCAGGATGGAAGAGGAGGAGCTTCGACCCAGTGCTGAGGGACTTTGTTGCTGGGAATAGGTGAGTAAAGTGTTTTTAACCCTTTATTTACCCGGGTGGTGGGGGAGAAAGTGGTGCAAGAAAGGGGACGTAGTCTTAAATTAGAGGGGCAAAGGTTTAAAAATATCAGGAAGTATTACTTTACTGAGAGGGAAGTGGATGCATGGAATAGCCTTCTAGCTGAAGTGGTAGAGGTTCATACAGTGAAGGAGTTTAAGCATGCGTGGGATAGCCATAAGGCGATCCTAGCTATAAGATAAGGCCAGGGACTAATGAAAGTATTTAGAAAATTGGGCAGACTAGATGGGCCGAATGGTTCTTATCTGCCGTCACATTCTATGTTTCTATATGTCTGCAGATGAGACTGGGTATTATTTTTGCTTGTGTGATATTGGTTAAAGTCCCCTACTTCGTATTCCACGGTGATGATGCAGCCTCTAAATGTGTGTAGTTCCTTGTAAACCTTTCCCATCTCTGTCCCCAGAAGGTGCTTAAGCTCCCATATAAGGGCTTTTATATCTCCCTTCGTGCAGTGGATTGCATCTTCCTCATCGGAGGATGGGTTGTCAAGGCCTGAGTGAGGGAAGTCATCTGCTGCATCAAGCATGTTCTACTCTGAAGACTCATAGGGGGTTACCACCCCTACCTTAGCAGCAGGCCACATACCTTGGTGTATTAGATAACCTACCCATATTGACAATTACCTGACTGATGGGATAAAGTGGCCACATTAGTAAAGGAAATCTGCATCTTTAGCAGTTTTAAAAGCAATGATCCTGAGCTCTCTCGTGGGACGTCTTGTCAGCTCCAGTGCTTGCTCCGTCCCTCTCACTCTACTTTTTATTACATACACATTGTTGTGTACTATAGCAGAAGCAGGAATATGATGGGTTTATTTCTCAATTATACTCCTATAGTATAATGTTCTCAGTGAAGTGCTCCTTTAGTCCAATAAAGGTTGGAAAACACTACTCTTGACTATCAGTAAACCGAAAAATTGAAGGATACAGAACTCTCATCCAGGGACTATCATCCAGGAACTTCACTTCCCAATACCTTTTGTTGTTGAACCACTGTTTAAGTGCATGATGCCCAACAGACCGTAAATATAAGTTCAATATATTTTTTATATATAAATGTTACCTATATCTATATAAATATCTCTACCTATCTTTCCATATATCTATCTAGCTTTCTATCGATCATAAAAATTTTGTAATTAAAATATATATTTAAATAAAGAATATTTATTCTAATGAATGTTACATTGCTTATCGGTAAGCCTTTAGAAAACAAGAGTGTTTGTCAAAATATTTTTTGAGCAGGCTGCATTGAATTTCCATTAAAATTCTGATTGTATTTTTGTAAAATCAGGTGAAATCCCTTTCCTATATCTACGTAGAATTACACAATGTGTGTGATGTGAAAGGCTTATGTGACTTATTTGGCATCCGGAAGAATAATATAAGCATGATATAAAGATAGAATGGATGTATGTGGATTTGGGAATCCTCTATTACAGAAATGTATGTTTATCTAGCACTACTAAATATAAAATTATTTTTGGCCAAATAGATTAGGATAATTTTAGAATAAGCCATGTGAACAAACATGGGCTGTTTGCATTGACTGATATTTATAAATGTTTGAAGTTGTACTTACAAATTTTAAATTGTAAAGAACCCAAGCCCACAGTACAGCTTCCAACTAACTTGCTTATTTCACACCTTTATCGGCCGTTCTTACATATAGAACTTTCGTCACAGTAGGTCTCCCTTTTCTTGGCTTTGACCAGGGTGGCGTTTCTGACAGACGCACAAACAGATGCACGCCTTGTTGCTAATGACAGGTGATTAGAAGTAGTGAGAGTGCCAAGGTAATTAAACCGCCCTCTGACAGTAACATTTGGCGACTGGTATTTTCCAGCTTTAGAAAACGAGAATTATTGTAGCATATTCATACCTCCCTGCAACGCATAAATTGAACACTGGCTTACAGAAAATGATCTGCACATAGAGACACAAATAAAATTAAGCACACCAGCTTAGTGACAGAAACAAAAAAAAGAGCTGGCACATAACAAAAAGAACGTCAGTGTAAATCATAAAAATCCATATTAAATTAACTAATATTCATGCTAGTTAATACACATACCACGCAGTTTGCAAATAAGTACATTTAAATAAATATAATATGTGCCTATTATTATTATGTAGATGAAGACATTTCTATGTGTCTGCTTTGTACCATCAAAATGTATTTTGATGAGCTAACTTAGAATAAAAAGGAATGAAAATGTGCTCTATGGTTCTTTTATTAACCACCCTTGTACACCTGCCGGTTAGTGAAAAAAAATAATTAATCAACCAATCACGTGACGGAAACTCATTGCATGAAAGCATGTAGACATGGTTATGAAATTCATGTAGTCTTGTAACTAAACATCAGAATGGAGAAGAAATGTGATATAAGTGACTTTGACAATGGCGTAATTGTCTTTTGAGTGTCTCACAATCTGATGGTGTGGGGGCAAAGGATTATACCGTTAATTGTGCATAATAAAGTGACCATTCTTGCTGAATTTACAAGTTATATTTAGTGCAATATCTTTACAGTTTTCTTTTCTGCCTTGGGCTAAGCAATGTTTATTTTTGAAAACCGCAGGATTTTTATGGGACAAAAAAAGTAAACCTTTTTAATGGTTAAAAATATTATTTTTGGTAAAATGAGTTAAATGCTTTACCTATATTTTCAGGCGTTAATTGGATGCCATCATCTGTAATAATTTTTTGTATTAATTTGTTTAATTTCGCACCTTTAACTCGATTTGTGAGCATTTTATTTGCTCGATTTCCTTTATAGTACCATTTTATTTTTAGATATTCGAGTTTTTTTGAGGTTTGTAAAAGTAGAATTTTATTGATTTTATCTTTTATTAATCCTATTTTCTCACTTATCTCTATATTTGGATTATTTTTGTTAAGTTTTGTTAGTTTATAGAGAGACACATATAATTCTGTCAGGGAAGCTTCTTTTTGTTTTTTCTTGATTGTACCTAATTTAATAAACTGTCCCCTCAGCACGGCCTTATATGTACACCAAACTATGGCATCTGAAGTTCCTTTATTCTTATTCTCCTCAAAAAAATTGTTTGTTAATTCTTTTATGGTATTTATATCTTGAGCCTCCCTAAGAAGGAATTCATTTAGTCTCCAACTATTTCTAATTTTAATATCTGGTGAGATAGTGAGATCAAGTATTACTGGGTTATGATCTGACCAGGTTACGTCATGAATCAGAACCTTTTTAGTCTTGTATGAGACCTCTAACGAACCCAAAAACAGATCTAGTCTAGAATAGGTACAGTGTGCTTTCGAAAAGCAGGTATAGTCTTTTTCTGATGGATGGTTTATCCTCCAAAGATCTAATAATTCATAGTTATTTATCAACATTGAAAATTGCATTGAGGATTTCTTTCCCCTTTTATCTTGCGTTACCCCTGCCAATGAGTTCCTATCCAACGTGCCATCCAGAATACAATTAAAATCTCCTCCTATAATGATTTTACCCTTTTTAATTTTTTCTAATTTACTCAGCACCATTTGTATAAACTGAACTGAATTAGTATTAGGAGCATAGATGTTTACAATAGTGAATTCTTCATCCTGTACTTTACATATGGCTAAGATGAACCTGCCATTTTTATCTATATCCTGGTATGTGACTTGAATATCTAAATCATCTGTCGCTAGTAAAGCTACTCCACATTTCTTTTTATCCTCTAATGATGAGCAGATTTGGATTTTAAAATTTTTGGGGATGAAACGTTTTATATCTTTCCTTAGCCAATGAGTTTCTTGTAGTAATACAACTTTTGCACCTTCCTTTTTAATATATTGATACACCATGGCTCTTTTAGTTGGGTTATTCAGGCCCTGTACATTCAGCGTCATAAACTTAACCATAGTCTAAGCCTTTGAAACTCGAGACCGTACCCCCCGGCGGGAGGGAGAGAAAAAGAAAAGAAAAAGAGGGGGGGGAGGAAAGCACATAACAATTACATTCATATGACCTCATGTAAGTCGAACATAAGGCCACACATACCCACATTTTTTGTAAAAAATTCCGTCTCCACTCCCACTTAGTGGAAGACAGAAAATGCATCCCAGAACTCTGGGAATACATCCACAACTCCACAACGAAATATGGAGTTACTTGGGGGAGCATGAGAAAACCCTCCCCGAGAGTGCCGCTGGTGTCCATATATACCCAGCGGGAAGGAGAAGGGAAGAGAGAAAAAAAAAAAAAAAACCTTTTATGTACATATCAATCATAAACCACGTTGTGAAAACTACTTTCAATATAATTTCAATTTCCTATAATACATCGTACTTTCCTTATGGTCTAAAAATTACTCTAGACCAATAACATCTCGTGTATTCATCTTACTATTCAATTTACTCCAAT
Source organism: Pelobates fuscus (assembly GCF_036172605.1). Lineage (NCBI taxonomy): Eukaryota > Metazoa > Chordata > Amphibia > Anura > Pelobatidae > Pelobates > Pelobates fuscus. Next base: position 48,961,166 of record NC_086328.1, read on the forward strand.
AAATGTACTTATATATATATTATCCCATTTCCCTTTGGCCAAAAGTGCCTTTAAGTGTGATTATTTCAATTTCTTTATAACAGTTTTATATTACTAAAATCTGTCTTTACAGTCTAAAGTGTTATCCATACAATATCTTGTGGACCAGATAGCCAATTTAACCCTTAAATTTACCCCCAAAAATACAGTAAACACACAAAAAAAAAAAAAAAACCTTTTATGTACATATCAATCATAAACCACTTGTATAATAAACAAATTGTATAATCTACCTGAACCCCCTTATAAACCAGAAACATACTTTCAAAATAAAACCCTAAAAAAATTATCAAGGGAACAACTGAATTCTATTAATGAACCCTTTTCAAAACTAGAAATAATAAATGCAATAGAGTCTTTAAAAAAAAACAAAACACCGGGGCCGGACGGCTTTCCAAATATATTTTACCAACAGTTCCAGGACGTGTTGGTAACACACCTTGAAGATCTTTTCAATAGCATAGCTAGAGAAAAAGATTTGCCCAACGAATTACTATATGCTAATATAATCCCCATACAAAAGCCAGATAAATCGACGGAATCAGTGGGGAATTATCGTCCTATATCCTTACTAAATTCCGATATAAAAATATATGCAAGTATTTTGGCAAAGAGATTACAAAGAGTACTCCCGTCCATAATCCATGGAGACCAGGTTGGATTTATGAAGGACAGACAATCAAATAATAGTATAAGGACAGTGATTGACATTTTGGAACACGTTCAAGAATCGGGCACTCCATTGCTGGCCCTGTCATTGGACGCGGAGAAGGCCTTTGACAGGGTCAGATGGGACTTCCTTTGGGAGGCATTAAAGGCCTTTGGTTTCGAAGGCTGGATTCTGAGCGCTATCATGGCCCTGTATAGCTCCCCAATGGCAAGAACAATCGGTAGGGGAATAACCTCTGAGTGGTTTAACATAAGAAATGGGACAAGACAGGGGTGTCCTCTGTCCCCGCTGCTATATTTGATATATATAGAACCCTTGATTTGTGACATCAGGTCTAATGAGAAAATAAAGGGAATAACAATAGGTCAAGAGGAACTTAAAACTTTACTTTATGCAGATGATGTCCTAATCACTATATCAGACCCTATATTATCAATAGACGAATTGTTAAAGGCGATTTATGAATTTGGGTACTATTCCAACTTTAAGTTAAATGTAGATAAGACAACTATTCTTGCCAAAAATATAAAGAAGGAAGAGAAAATATATATTAAAGCGAAATATAGTTTCGAATGGGCAAAAAAATGTATTACCTATCTAGGCATTAAGATTTCCAGTAATCCTTTTAGGATTATGGAATATAATGTTCTACCTCTAATGATGCAAATTAATAAACAACTAAAGGACTTGAGAACAGCAGAGATATCATGGACAGGTAGAATTAACATTGTAAAGTCTTATTTGGTTCCTAGATGGAGTTATATATTCCGTATGTTACCATTGAAAATGCCTAAACCATGGCTCATGATGATTCAAGCTGCTTTAGACAAATATATATGGCTGGGGAAAAAACCCAGAGTTAATAAAAAAATTCTGAATTTAAAGCCTAAATTGGGAGGGATGGGAATCCCTGATATTATGGACATATATGAAGCTTGTTCATTTGCGCATGTTATTTCCTCTATGAAAGAGAGTTCTTGTGGTGAAACATGGGAAAAAATTGAGGCTAGGAAAGCGGCAGTTCCGGACTTAACGACTTTATTCTGGAGTATAGATAAGTTTGAGAAAGATGATATGGGTATAATCCTAGCTAACCTATTGGGTCAATGGAGAATCTGGAAAAAAAGACTCAAGATTGAAGATAAAATTATCATTGATCTACCACTGCACGTATTGGCCAGTAATATGGAGGATTTAAATCTAGAGCCATGGTTAAGCAAAGGTATTAATAGAATAGATCAGCTATTCCAACAGCAACAAATTAGACCTTTTGAGGAGATTAAACAAATTTTTTTGCTTTCTTATAGAGAAAGTTTTGCGTATTTAAGGATAAAACATTTTCTAATGAGACACAGAATAACTGAGATTTCCGAGGGATTACAACTTTTTGTAGACTTGATAAACATCAGACATAATAAAAATTTAGTTTCTAAAAGCTTAAAACTTTTTAGTAAGTATAAGGCAATCCCTGAATTTCCAGCCCTAAAAGCATGGGAAAGAGACTTACAAATTATAATTACGAGAAAGGAATGGCTTAAGGCCAATAAAGCGGTACTGAAAGCTTCACATTGCCTAAACCTAACGGAAAGTCATTATAAAGTCATCAATAGATGGCATTATGTTCCAACTAAATTAACAAAAATATATCCAGGATCTCAATATCTCTGCTGGCGTTGCGCTTCATTGAGAGCAGACTACGTCCATATATGGTGGTCATGCCCGATCATATCTTCATTGTGGCAAAAGGTAGCGAAATTCTGCAGGGAAGTAATAGAGGTAGATCTTGATTACACCTGTAGTTCTATGATATTGCACTTGGGCTGGCCTATAATTCCAAAGGATAAAAAAGAGTTAATAATCCACATTCTCATTGAAACTAAAGCTACTCTTGCAAGATTCTGGAAAAACCCAGACTCCCCGACTTGGGAGCTGATAAAACAGCAGGTCTTGAATAACTGTAAAATGGAAATAGGGATATTAAGACAAGAACACTACTTTAATCCGAGAATTGAACAATGGCAGAAATGGATTATAAAATTAGGTAGAAGAAATGATTCTTAATTTACACTAAGATGTATATGCTATGGATCTGTGGCTGGGGGTGAACCCTGTGCATTCACCTTTAAGATACTTGTGGTTATGAGAAACCTGATTAGTAGTTAGAAGGATGTGTGTTGCCCTTCGGGTTCTTAAGACTGACTCGGGACTGACCCTCGGCGGGAGTGTGATTTTCTTTTTTTTTTCTTTTTCTTTTTTTTCCCCCTAGGTTTTGTTAATAGAGGGCCAGGGCAATAGGGAAATCTAGGGCAAGGTAGAAACATCTAAGAAAGGGACTTATAACCAAGAGGAAGGAGGAAAGGGGAATTAGAAAAGGAAAGGGCCTTAACAAATTATTACACATACTTAATACCATCTTCTTCAGAATGAAAATTGCCAAATTATGACTGAAACGTAATACGTTTCATAGAGTCTTCCCCAGTCTTTCTCTCCATGACTCTTGCAACAACACATGATGTGGGTCTTAAGGTTATGGGAAAATAAGAACGATAGACCGATAGGTATACAAATATAAGGCTCTGTAGTATAAAAGGACGGTTGGAGACAAGCATCTCTTGAACCCTGGTTATTGTGCTTCATAGCGCTTGAAAAAGTTTGTTCCCCCTAACCCTCTCCCCCTCGAATCTTGGTATAGCGAAAGGTGTGTGTGTGTGTATTGTTGTTTTATTGGGAAAAAATTGACATAGAGAGCTTGGTGCTTCTTAGTACAGGCAGATGGAGTCTGACCACCTCATTAAGATAGGCTGTGCAAGTTTACAGAAAAGAATTTTTATTCTTATAAACTGGACATTTGGGGATGGGGAATGATGGTAGAAAACGGAACCGAATACCCAAAAATCCATATGTAATGTCAACATCGGAGAATAAATGTTTTGATTTTTTGTATTTGTCTGTTGCATGATATGGAATTATTGTTAGAAAAGAAGGGGAAAACACAAAAAGACTGGTTCTGAATAATAGAATTTGTACTGCAATTGAAAGAACTTTAATATGCAATTTTTGTACCATATCTCTTTGTAAAATGACAATGTCTTTGTATGAATGTTTATATATATCTATGTTAAAAACTTAATAAAATATTATAAATAAAAAAAAAAAAAATATATTATTTTTGGAATGTCACCAAAATGAATCTTTTTTTTTTTTTTTAAACAAAATCATAAATTAGATCTCTTTTATCAAAGGTCATACATATTTTGATGCACCATTGATAATTTCCGATTATTTACGAATCAGATAGCAAACCAAGAGCACACAAGTACTGAATCTAAACTGTTTTGGGAGTGCCTGTTTTTCAGATGAGATCCGATAATAAACACAAACATTTTGAGGTGCAGGTCATTCTTTCACAAATATGAAAATAAGTCTACGAACAACTGCTCAATAAGGAAAGTATATTAGTAAAATAAATTAAAAGCTGTTGAACCATAATGCAACAAGGAAACCATTATTTATGCGTTATTGATTCATGTAAACGTGTTTTTTTAGTGACAGGAATGTCATAAGTAGCGTTTTTCATACAGTGTAAGTGGGATTGGCTACATTTAAAAACACAGCTGATTGATGGAGTGTCAATGAAGTGTTTGTAAATATCAAACAGAATTTCTTATAAAAATGACAATTCAATCAAATGTCAGCCAACCTGGTAATGAAGTTTGCATATTCTACATTACTTTTAAATGTCTATCTAGATTTTTTTGATTTTATTTTTTTTTTAAATCCAAATAAAGCTGTTTTTTTTTACCACACTCTGTGATTATAGCAATATTATGCTTTTGGACTATGTTGATGAGTTCTGATAAAATGAAGTCATTTTTTATAAAGAAAAATAAATGCTAAATAACTAGTGGCACCAACAGAATATCTAAAGAATTTTGCCCCAGAATAGCACCTGTTTTGGTTTGATAAATATAGCCTGTGCACCACAATTATGCGCAAAGTGCACTTACCTACCACCTTCCCCTTCCTCATTCTCTCTCTCTCATATCTTTACTTGCATAATGGATGTCCAGTTTGCTCTGTATGGCAAGTTACATTATTGTTTGATATTTGCTATATTCACATATAACTTTTGCATGTTAATAGGTTTTTGTTGAACCTTAGATTGTAATGGTGTGTAAGTTACAGTTCAGTGTAATCACTCATATTTATTATGATTGCTTTTAATTAAGAGGAACATGTCATACTAAAATGTAATAGTTATTAAATATTGTACTATTGTAATTATACTTTATATCCTTACCTGGAATTTTAATCCAGTGCAGTCATCTTGGCCCGCATCAAAACTCATGAAACGCACCACATCAAACTCAAAAAGCAACTCCGAAAAGCTTTTTGTGCCTTTCAGTCTGGAAGTGCACACTGTGTACTACTGGAGAAAGCAAATGTGCATGGTACATGGAATAGAGAGAGGAAAGCATCTTTTAAGATAAAGAAAATACATTTTATTTTTCTTTAATTAAATGGTCATATGGCAATTCAAGACAATAGTAATAGGCTGATGTAGTGTTTTTGGTGCCAAGAGTGACTTGATGCCCCTGTAATGTAAGTAGTCAAATCACTTTAGTTAAAAAAAATGTTGAGAGTCAGACACTCCTGGTTGTAACTTATTTTAGATTTCCTGAGCTAAACCCTGCAATTCAGGACCAGCTCTTAAGCTGAGAGCCTTTTTATGTTTAATTGAATGTACTTATGGTGTTTTTTTTTTTCCAATCAGTGCATGCTGTTAAAGGGGCATATCAAGCTCCATAACAATTGCAGTGCATGCTTTAGGATAAAGACATGACGTGTTCTTAGTGCAAGGTTAGTGACTCCCAAACCAGTACTCAAAACATTTATTTTATTCTGGGCACGGATAGTTTCCATGATTTTCCCATGTCATGCAAGTAGCATATTACTGCCATGTACTTGTACCCAAGACAATCACTGACTTATAGTCAATATAGTGCCAGTAGTGGGAGGAGTCTATACTAATCCTACTTACAATAATGAATTTGGGTGTAATTGGCATTCTGTAAGTAGAGACAACATAAGTCAATGCTCTCTCCACATAATGTATAGAGTAATACCCCAAATTGGGAGCTGTCTTCCAGTGCCGCAAGCTGCTTAAATCACTCCTGTTTCTCCAACCCCCCCTTTGCAACATGTTTGAGGCACAACATGTTTTTTTTTTTTGTAATTCTTTATTTTTGTTGTGCATTATGGGTTACAAGCAATCCTGTTATGCCACGACAGCAGTCACAGGTGTATCAACGTTAACATCGTCATGACAGGTTTAATCTGCACATTTTTTGTGAGTAGGTATGCGCATTAGTACGTGCAATCAACGTTAACAACGAGCGAATTATTAAAAGTTTTTGCTTATTAAAACGTACATATCATGGAAAAGTTGGTAGAGAAGAGACAAAGGAGAAGAACAAGGTTTGAGCAAACAATCTACGTTCAAGGTTATACTAGGTAGTTCACATCATTCGCATTAATATTGTTATCACTCGCCTTGATACCGTCATCTCTCGCTTTAGTGTGTGTGTGACAGGTTGTCTCTCGCTTTAGTGTGTGTGTGACAGGTTGTCTCTCGCTTTAGTGTGTGTGTGACAGGTTGTCTCTCGCTTTAGTGTGTGTGTGACAGGTTGTCTCTCGCTTTAGTGTGTGTGTGACAGGTTGTCTCTCGCTTTAGTGTGTGTGTGACCCATATTTTAGTTTTAAATCAAGCTTAAACATTTGGCTTTAACCACAGATTGGAATTATAAGTATGTTAGAACGGTGCTATAATCACGCTATAAACAATTCAAGTAACGTAGATGCATATCGTTTAGCTATATCTGCATAGGTGCAGAGTGGCAGTGCGTGGAGTCGTTTAGCTAGTAAGAATTTGTATACCGGCTATCCTAGCTGTTCTTATCATGAGTGACTAAACATAAAACATAATGCATGAAACTTTGCTTTGCCAGTAATCAACTGGGTGAGAAAAAAATAAAAATAAAGAAAAGATAAAAAACAAATAAAAGATAAATAAACCATCAGAGGATAACATGCTAGTAACACTTATTGTAATACCAGAAACACTGCTAAGTAAAATTAACGAGAATCATTGCTGAGAATATTATGTCGCTCTATACTGGGATGCATAACATCTAATAGGTGGGACTGCGCAGTATATAACCAAAAAGTAAGAGGTGGCTTGCGTTGTGCAGGTAAAGCTCTAATGGCAGGCTATGTAATATGCATGTACATGCGCCGTGTACTACCACTACCTCCCGCTTAATAAGTTAAGTAGTCTCAGGATTAGGAGAGTGCCTCGCGATAGTTATAGAGCCCCATCAGCAGCTACCATTTATGAGAGCTATTTCACATAAAACAATATCACAGTTTTGACAATACTATGTGCTTTTGAAATAATAACATCTAGGCTGGTTGCAAACGTGACTTAAATATTTCTAGTTAGGCATAGACTATTGGTTAATTCAGGCACTGTAGAAATTCCCCGAGGGAGGCTCCCCAGGTAAATCAGGCTAAAGACTCTCCGTGAGATCAAAATAATGGGAACAGGCTAGCAACGTAAAAATAAACAGTTGTTACTCAGTAGGGTAATGTCTCGCATGCCTGGTTTGGAGGGAATTTTTAGTATGGTAAAACAGGCTTAACTATGGGTCACGACCGATAATAGGGAGCGGCTGGATAAGATCGGCAATTGTGGGTCTGTGTCCTCCGGTGGTAGGGGACTCGCAGCGTGGAGAACAGAGCTGCAGAGGGTTGTTCTGCCCCTTTCAGCCGATGCCCTTGCTGAGTGCTAGCCCAGGGCGTGGATGCGAGGTGAGTCTTAGGGAGTCCATATAGCCCCGTGAGTTCTGTTGGTTGTCGGTGTGTCAGAGACTTGGGTTGGTGCGGTGATCCCACAGGTGTGTTTGCAGTGCCCGTGCCATGAGACCGTCCGGAGCTTCTTGCCCAGTCATCCAATGCCTTGTCTATGTGGTGGTTGGTGTTCGCATGGCAGTGGGTATGTTTTATGTCGGAATGTACCTGTCAGCCAGACGTGAAATATCTCTGTGTCCGGGTGCCTCGTGGTGTTCCTGGACGCAGGTCCGCCATCTTGTGGGCCTTTGTTTGTCCGGGTCCCGGTTGTGAGGCAGGTGTCTCGCCGGTCAGCCTTAGTTGCTGGGTTCCCGGAATAGTCCGCAGTTTGGGTGCGCCAGTGGTGAGTGCCCTTTTGTTTGGAGGCATAACTGCTGCTGTCGGAGGGGCATGGTGCTGTTTTTTTCCCCGCTGGTTTGCGATGCCGTTTGTTGCTGGAAGCCGCCAGATAGTAGCGGTGGATCTGCCCCCGAAGCAGGCGCCGGGTAGCCGGGCGGATCCATGCCTCCATGTCTCTTAGCGCTTGCCTGTAGAGTTGTCTTCGGGAGCTCAGTTTCCCCCAGAGGTAAGCGCTGAACCTCTCATAAAATTCCAGAGTGTGCTGGGGTGGTTTGGTGATTGCGCGTTTTGTCTTGGTCTGTTGTGGGGCCGCCATCTTGGCTAGGCTCCGATTGCCCTGCATGCTGCGGGGTTTCGTCGCTTGGGCTTTCTGAGGCGTGGGGAAAGTCGTCCCCAGCGAGGACCGGGATGTCCCCCGCCGGTCCATGGGGGGGGGCAGCAGGGCTTTGGTGTTTTCCTGCTTGGGAGCGCTTTCCGGGCCGTCTCTCCCGAACCTCGAGTCTCGCTCTTTAGTAGGCCGCATGGCCGGCGTCTGTTTTTGTTTTTTTTCCGGCATTCCGGTGCCGGACAGGTATCTTTGGATAGCTTGCAGCCTCCTGTGCCCTTTGCTGGTCACCGTTTGTCGCTAGTGCTGTCAGTTTGCTCGTTTTTCGTCAATTTTTTGTCAGTCGCTGCAGCAGCTCTAGGATTGTGCGTCCGGCCATCTTGGCTGTCAGGCCCCGCCCCCGAGGCACAACATGTTTTTGACGTGACAAATTTACCATTTGGTGCCAGAATTGTGTGGGTTCATTCTTTATTTGTGAACTTTATTAGACATTAGTAAAGTGTTCTGGCAGCGCTACTCGTTTATCTCATTTGCAGGCTGGGTCTATATCATGTCCACAAAATATGCAAAACAGCTGCTGAGTAAAGGGCAAAGGTAATTGCCCTTAAATATCTAACCTTACCATTAGAACAATTGATCTGTCACTTTAGAAATCTGGCATAGACCAAAAAACAAGCAGGGAAAAGGGACAGGTCTCCCAGTTCCAGAACACTATAACATCAGAGACTGGAATTTATCTGTCCAATTGTGAATTCTACATAGCATTTAAACTCAACAAAATGTTAGCTTGGAGTAAGGGAGAAAGGTTCAGAATAATGATGGAGCCAATTTTTGTTCAAAAGCTAGTACTGCATGTTCAATGTTAGGCCAGTAAATATCATAAGCTTATATACACATTAATGCTTTTGTAAATAGAAGCCCCTAGTTATATGTACAATTGTTTCTAGTTTCTAATTGTATGACAGATTGTTGCAACTATAGTGAATTCCCCACTAAGTATAAAATGGCGTGTAAGCTCACACACACAACAAAAAAAATCAAGTCCATATTCAATAACTACGGTACTTCTAGACTGATCACAGAACTCTTTAATAATGAAATTTTTTTGTATGGTAGATTATATATCACTTAAGACTCTATATTTTCCTTTTGGCTGTGTTGGTCCTCTGTCTCAACATTCCATCTAAATCCACCAAGTTGACCTACCGACATCCCACTCGGTCCAATAGAGACCTATGATATGATGTGAATCAGGATGGAATGGGGGGCATTCTGCATTGTTTCCTTTTAATTAAAGCTATCGTGTTTCCAGATTGCGTTGCAGTCGCTGGATCAGCCGTAGATAATGGTTTTCAGATTAAGTTACTCTGTATATTACTGTGCTACTCTATTAAAATGTGCTGATTGCATTGCTGTCAACTTCAACAAGTTACCCAAAACCAGTCTGGTGCTTAACCTGTTACTGGCTCCCAAGACCAGAACACTAAGGCACATCTCTGTTTCTATGTGCCTAGGTCTTGTATTGTAGGGAAATAGTCTGAGCATCAAGGAGCCATAGATTCAAAATTGAATAGACAGTAGTTGTCGGTTTTCACCAATATTGCACTCCTCTATATACATTAAAGCTGACCTAAATAAAAATCATCTTAATATGGAAATGAATAATAGGTACGTATGATATGTCCAGAGATTTGCTATGCAGACACACAAACACAAATATTTTAGTACATAAAACAAAACCATAAACATCAATACAGACGGACTATACACACAACATTTATATACAATAACCCTTTATGAACTGAAGTTCAGGGAACATTGTACAGGTATTTGGGCGTGTTCAGATACACACAATTTGCAACTCACCTTTTTTATTTGAAAATGGAGTCTTGTATTCCAGTACACAAAATAGTCTGGGTTTTTTCTGCACAATTAATATTATTCCTTCTATACAGGGTAATGAAGTAAATATACTTTTATTTTTAAGGGGAAAATAGAGATATACTACTTAATAAATTAAAGAGACACTGCTGCCAAAACAAAAACAAATCACTTTTTATCAAATATACCCCAAATACAAATATACATGCATTTACTAGGTATTTTTATTCATTGGGACATATCTAAAAACAGCTTGAAAAAGCTGCAGTTCTCTTGTCTGCAGCATTTGTGAGTGTCTACTTCTAACCCCAGCCCAGACTTTCTATGACTATCCGATCACAGGCTTCCCAATGCAGCTCAAGGAGAAGTCTCTGCCATGCAGGGGTTCTTGGCATTTATCTGCCTCATGCGTTTAGCTACATCAAGATAAACACACCAGGAAGTAACAGGACAGGCTGTCTGTTTGAAAGGGAGAGTTAATTTATAAAAGTACCACGTTCTATTGTAATAGGATTTTTTTTGTGAAATAAAAAGAGGACACAACATTTTCAGTAAGTAAAAGTACTTTATGTGTCCGGGGGTGTCCCTTTAATGGAAATTTGTTGTTTGTGTTATATTGAGGTTACTGCAGAGAAAACCTGCAATTTAGTTTTTCCTAGCTCTTCCTTCCTCCTCAGCTAAACATTTTAAATGTAGCTCTCCATACCCTTTGCACTGATCGCATGGATAAATATAGCAAATGTAGAAGAGAATGTTCTAAAAATGTTCAAAGCGGATGGTAAAAAATAAACTCTCGCATTTGAGTAAGTGTGATGGGGTGTGACGTATTGGAACCTATAACTTCGATTCAATCCTCACCCAAAATAAAGTTACCAATGGCAAATCCCCAAACTTCATATCCTCTCTAAAGAATATACCTCCCTTAAAGTATATTTTCTGTGAAAAAAAAAGAAAAACCATAACTGACTGAATAAAAATGTATAGTGTCTTTCATTCTCCAGAAAGCATAGGGATATATGATACTTTACTGCCTGGTATTTGCAGTGCAATTGTTCAGTATGCTTTGGGGTTTAACTTCCTAGTTTTTGACTGATAAAAATTACAATGTGATCCAGGCACTCAAGGTACAAAGAGTAGAAGATTTGCTGGAAAACCAGAACATGAACAGCATTGTTTCAACTTCCAAAGAGGTCTTGTCAAGCCTCCGTTCTGCACCTAAGATTACTCATTGAGAAGTATCAAAACTGCCTCCTTCTAGCACAAGGCTGATGGCCGAGCTGAGGAGACCACAACCTGCTTAAACTGCCCTACACCAGGCTGTGGAGGATCTGGACAATAGATCCAGAATATCTCATCTCTCCTTCAGGATTGTGCCTGAAAGGGACATGAATAGATATGTTTGATTTGTGTAATCTTACAAAAATGTATTGCCAAACTTGGAAGTCTTCCTTCCCCTGCCAGGCCCAAACAGACACTGTTTCTTGTATGGAGAAACTTATGGCAGCTCTCCTTGATGCTATTGACCACTTTCTTAAAATATAGTACAAAAAAGAATAAAGTGTGCAAGGTGCTTCAAGTGCCAAAGTGAGGTAATTAGGCACCATGCCCATAGTGTTCCCATAGTGTCAAAAAGCAGGACAAAGAAAGATAAGGGTTATCGATGGGCACAGCGCTTAATTACCTCACTTTGGCACTAATTACATGTTTGGTTACATCCAAACACTTTTAGTCTCATGTTCACTGGTTGATTAATATGCTAACTGATTAACCATATTTTTGTTTTCCTATGACCTATCTAGTTAGATTTTCAGGGAGAGAGGCTTATTTTTCTCTCCTTCTCTCACTTTCTTTGTCTTTTGATGCATTAGATACCTATAATGATTTCATTTGATTTACTTTGACTAATTATTATTTGATATGTATTCTCTCTTTTTTCTACCACGTTATCTCCTATTTCATAACATTGATTAGGAGATCTTAATCATTAGGTTTATCTTTCATCGTGAGTTTTAACTCACTTTGTACAGGAGTATGTATAATTTACACGCATCTACCTCATATAATGCCCATTTTGGCATTATACTATAAAGCCAGGTATAGGCACCTATTGGAAAGCCTTATAAGGCTAGGATGTTTTCTGTATATAGTTAGTTTGTAAATAGTTCAGATTTTGTTTTGTTATTAATACCTTTATGGTAATTATTTTTTTTACCAGTCTATACTATAGGAAGCTGGTTTATATCCAGGGATAGTGATGTCCCGAATGGTTCGCTGGCTTGTTCGCATTCGCCACGGATGGCGAACATATGCGCTGTTCGGTCCGCCCCCTATTCGTCATCATTGAGTAAACTTTGACCCTGTACCTCAGTCAGCAGACACATTCCAGCCAATCAGCAGCAGACCCTCCCACCTCCTAGACAGCATACAATTTAGATTAATTCTGAAGCTGCATTCTTTTTTTTTATTATTATTTTTTTATTTTTTTTAGACAGAAGTGTGTTATATTTGAGCATGCTAGGCTGAACGTGCTTATATCATGGCTAGTTGCACTGAGGTTATGAGTATATAGCAGTACATTGTTGTGAAAGATGGCTGTCATGTTTAGGGTGTAGCTTGCACGTTATCAGCTGTGTATTTATATCAGCAGCTCCACCACTAGTTATAAATCAAGTGTGAGTCGCCCCATGAGATGAGACTAGTGAATAACATAATACATGAACGGTTAAGGTAAAGGCATGTAAGGAACTATGACAATAAACTCTTTAGGAGGTGAAATAATGACATGTTTAAACGCTTGCTACTTTACGATTAGTTAATGTGCAGAGAGCAGTTCATGTGATCAAAGGCATGGTGTGGAAGATCGGCTACAGTGGGACATGCTTGGCAGGCTGCTGTTTACTGCTTGTGCTCATCCGATCCCTTCTTGGCGCCAGGTGCAGACCCTGGGAGTCCCTGATACCTGGAACAACAAAGGCAAGTCTCTGGCTGAGTGCCGGGTTCGCGGCTTGAGGTGGTTGAAACTTGTTTTGTCGGGTGGTCGGATCTGTCCCGGTGGTGCTTCATGTCCGGTGCGGGATTGTGGTGGCTTAAGGTGGAGGCGAGTGCTTGACGTGGGGCAGGCTCTGCATTTCTGTTTGTGCCTCCGGTCCTGTCTTCGACGCCTTTTGCGTTGGTGGATTTTAATGGGGACTGCTTTGCTTAGCTGTGGTGGAGCTTGTTGGGGCTTCCTGCTTGTTATTTGCTTCCAAAATTGATTAAAGAGTCTGTCCAGCTTAGACTCAATATCCTGCCATGCTTTGCTGGTACCAGGAGGACACGCGGCTGCCGCCATATTGGGAGAGTCGCAGATGAGTATGTCAGCCTGGGCGGCTGTGCTCTGTGCGTCCATTAGCTCCAGACAGCCTCTCAGCGGTGGACCAGGATAACCCCCACCGGTCCAAGGGGGGGGGGGGGGTAACGTAGCTTCTGCCGGGAAGTAGCTGCTCCTGGGCATCCCAGGACCGGGAGATCGGCTGCCTCTCCCGCCCGGTGAGCACCAGGCCACACTTGCCACGCGGAGGTAAGTAAGACTCTGTCAAATTGCTGACCGCTATTAAGCATGTCAGGTCGGTCAGGTAGGAGCAACATTGCTGGGTCATCCCCTTCTGGGGTGATATTCGCTTGTTGATAGCTGCTTAAAGTGAGATATTGAGGGAGCTCACACGAAGTGTGTCTTTCCTCCATGACAGCTAGGCTCCGCCCCCCGGAAGCTGCATTCTTAGTGAGAGGAGGGACAGTGTAGCTGCTGCTGATTTAATAGGGAAATCGATAGCTAGGCTAGTGTATTCAGTGTCCACTACAGTCCTGAAGAACTCATCTGATCTCTGCTGTAAGGACAGCACCCCAAAAAGCCCTTTTTAGGGCTAGAACATCAGTCTGCTTTTTTTTTTTTGTCCTGTGTAATCTAATTGCAGTTGCCTGCCTGCCAGCGTGTGTCAGGCTCACAGCATATACTGTGCCCACTTGCCCAGTGCCACCACTCATATCTGGTGTCACAATAGCTTGCATTAAAAAAAATAGCAGTCAGTTTCCTTCACACGTGTGCGTTTCAGGGCCTGCCAGGGCACAGTGTCACACCAGTGCAACTCATATCTGGTGTAACAGTAGTGTACATTAAAAAAAACTAGAAATTTGACTGTGAAATAATAGCAGTCAGTTTCCTTCACACGTGTGCGTTTCAGGGCCTGCCAGGGCACAGTGTCACACCAGTGCTACTCATATCTGGTGTAACAGTAGTGTACATTTAAAAAAAAAATACAGGGGGCTTGTTGTCACCTTTCGGGGACCCTTGGTGTTGTACGTGGCTGGGTGGAGGAAGAGACCTTCAATGACATCAGTGAGGACAAGGAACGGGACATGGCTAGCTTGGTATCCAACCTTGTGCAAATGGGGAGTTTTCGGTTGTGCAAATGGACTGTTCGCGGTTGTTTGCGGTGCGTTAAACGGGGAGTTTGGTCTGTCACTGTGAAGCGGGCGTAACCCTTACACTACCTGATCGATACGACAAAATACCTGATGTTTTAAAGCACGTTATTCCAAACAATTTAGGAATGTTAGGTGATTTATGCCCTTTATGGATTAAAACCAGACTCTGCATCAACTATGTAATTTTCCATGGGAGTTTTGCCATGGATCCCCCTCCGGCATGCCACAGTCCAGGTGTTAGTCCCCTTGAAACAACTTTTCCATCACTATTGTGGCCAGAAAGAGTCCCTGTGGGTTTTAAAATTCACCTGCCTATTGAAGTCTATGGCGGTTCGCCCGTTTGCGAACATTTGCGGAAGTTCGCGTTCGCCGTTCGGGAACGGAAAATTTTATGTTCGCGACATCACTATCCAGGGAGCCTCCTTCTCACTTTTGTGAGAAGACATTGACCCTTTATTTTTCTTTGTTTTCCTATATCTACTAGGGGTTAAGCCCTAAGACACCCCTGAAGTGTTTCACTTGTGTACCCTTTCTGTGACTGTGTTACGCTGGTGTCCTGGTGTGATGTAATCATAGAAATCTCTCTACTATTTTATATAAAGAATATAGCTATTTTTATTTTCAAGATAAAAGAATAAAACTGGTAACATGGCAATAAAACAGCTTGATTGTCATAAACATTTCTGTTTAAAGAGATTTACTGGAACTTTTTTATGAATTTCAGTATAGCATAGCTAATGGACATCACCAAAGCAGGTCCCCCACAGCAGACATAGCCCTGGCTGTTTTGGACAGCTGCAATTGCGTATATAAACATTAGTGGGCAGGTGTTTGCATCTCACCATAGGCTACATCGTTGTTCGGTAATCATATGACATATGACCTGGACCCTTAAATTAGAGTGCTTATCTTGGCAGGATTATTTTTGCTAGAGGTGCCCAGCGGTGTATCAGTTCAGTGATCTGATAATATCAATTTGAATGATAAGACTCATAAGCACGCAATCTGGTCATGATCTAGCTTAATAAGCAATTACTACTATTATCTTGTGGCTGTAAAAATATTTTTGCAGTCTAAAGCTTAATTCGCTACATCTGAACTGTAAGATTAAGATTTTGTTTCATCACCCAGTCTTAGTTTATTATAAAGTAAAATCATTGGACTTTATTCCAACAAAGTGAACCTAGAAATAAGGAATTAAATTAGAGGCCATGTTGTTCCAAAACAAATATAATTGTTGAAAAAAAAAAAGTTAAACCTGACAAATCAAATGTCACCAAATTTCTTTGTATAGATAAATACCATAACGCCTACCCTGTGTCTTTTTCCAAAAACATGGTCACCAAATTAGACAAACATAAAACATGTTACCACATCATATCATGTCAAAGTATAAGTAAAACTTTTAATAATAATATATATATTTTTTTACTATTTTGTTTTTGTTTAATTACGCTATATATTTCTGAAAGGTTATTTTTACAATGCATAGCATTTTAAAAATAAATACAAATAATTAACAGGTAGTGCACGATACTATATTGTTATATTTAGTATGTCAGTAACATTCCATTCATGCATATTTCCCATGTTCTTGTTTTCATACAGTAGCAGTTTGTGTCTGCTGACTATGTAAAATACAAACAATCTTTTTGACCTTTGAGTCTTCAGCTCTTCCCACACCCCCTCCTCTTCTCCCACCCTCATTGCTCTCAGCATCCCATGCTACTCAGTTACAATTGAATACACAAAAGAATTTGATCTTTCATCAAACTGGCCACATTCCCCTACTTTGGTCTAATAATGTGTCGTAATTGGATATATTACTTATACACAGTTGTATATTGCATCTGAATTGAAGATAGAGCTGTTTATTAACTCCAGTGTTTCTAGGAGTTAGTAGGATGTGGGCCATGACTTTTAAGACTTCCCCTTTTTTCCACCAGTTCGGGAGACAGAATATGTTTTAATATAATTTTATATGTTATGTTGAATGTGGTTTGACAAGAACTATTTCTCATATTTCTAAATTGATATGATATCTACCAATTTTAACAAGGTTGTTATCCTTATTATTTTCTCATAAACGGATTGCATTCCTTATTTCAAGTACAACTAGGATTCAGTGACTTGTTTTATAGCTAGGATCTGTATCCTTATAATTGCATTTAAATATATATATTTTTCTTTTCTATTATCCACTGGGCACATAGATTAATCAGACATAGACATTATCTCTTTTGTGCCATGAGTGATATGGATTCTTCTCCCATCACTCCCTCCAGTGTTATATAACATTAAGAATTTCTCCTTAATAATGGACATTGGATACGTGCATCAGAAACTTTGACCAAAAGGGACAGACTCAATTACCAATGACGGGAGGCGGGGGTTCTCTTAGATCCATCCAAATGGACCAATTGTGCTTCTAGTTGACCTCTTGACATTGAAAGAAAAAAATGGCTGATTAATTCTCTTCTCCCTGTAACTCCCCTCCCGCCTCACCACCTCTATAAACTTGTTTAGATTTCCCAGCCTGCAAAGAATGTTAAGTGAGGCGTGTTTCAAAGAGGGGGGCAGAATGAGAGTAGGGAAATATGATAGGAAAACAATGATGTCCTGGTCCCCCTGCAGACACAAAGCAGAAAGCTGTCATTCAATCTGTAGCGACAGTGTGCAGAATCTAATATAAGATAAATGATTTCTCCCTACACTTCACCTTTCTGCCATAGTGGTTCTCCCACTCACCTGCAGCCAGCCTGACGCCAGGCTAAATGAGTAATCCTGCAATCAAAAGTATCTTCTTTTTTTCCCTTAGTCTCGAATTCAACTTTCCACTCATTTCTAGTTCATTGCCTGCAGTCCCCAAGATACATTTCTACAGAATTGCCTAATTAAACTGTCTGTGTCTGCCCTCGTTCGAAAATCAGTAATTGGACCAGCAGACATTCCAGTCTTTCAAAAGGTACATTCACTCTCACCTCACATAAAGCAAAACAGCTCTGTGAAACATTTATGTAAGCAAGATTGGTAAATCCATTCAGAAATTAGATAACGCAAAAAAAAAAGTTAAAATGTGAATATCTAAAAGAGAATCCATAATCGACAAAAATCTACTTAAAAAAATATAGACAAGGCACATCATGTATTTGATAATAATTAGACATCAATAAAGATGTATTAACTTACATTTGTTAGCATTAAATAAATCTATTTTGTGTAGATATTTTTTCTTGTAACAGGTAATGTTTGATTAGGAAAAATTAATAATGTCTAAATTGGTCATTTTAACTCTTTGGAGTATAAAACACCTTTTTTTAACGTTTTGCCTTGGGTGTGCAACTTAAAAATATAATGTGTAATATATGTTATTATATTAAATTTTAAATTTTCCATTTAGCTTTTATCTAATGGAAAAATATATTGAAAATAATCACGAAGAACCCGAGCATAGTTTTTGGATAGTAAAAAATGTTTTTGGAATTTACAGAAATATGATTAAAACTGAATAAGAAATGTTCTGCCCCTTCAGAATGCCTGAATGTCTTAACAATGCTGATCCTCCTTGGGCCGTAATGTTATTTTGTATGTGCAAGTTGAGTAAGGCATTTTGCAAATACTTTTACAATTTGAAGTATTCTTTTTGAGTTCTGCTGTCTCAATTTATACATTTGAGTGATGTGTGCTGGTTTCGCTATTTTTGATAGTTATTTCACATATGCTGTCAGGTTTTATGGGAGTTTCCTAGCTTTGGGTCTTTCTGATCTTGTGCAATACCTATCTGTGCCACTAATTTTCTGTGGTGCTTTTGCAGGCTTTAGCACTCTATTTAAAGGGATCTGGCTCTGTTACAACTGGTTCTCTTTTGGGAATTATTATTCTTGATAATTATCTCTCTCTCTACTTCTAATAAACAAATCATTTTCCCTTGTCCTTTGCCAAAATATTGTTTAGTGGTTAAAGGTTATTCTTGCTTGATAGTGTTTCTGTTACTTTTTTTTTTTATTATTGATTCTGTATTTTCAACTCCGGTTGTGTGATAAGTCGGCGGCCACCCAGATAAACAATTAGAACACTGTGGTGGAAAGGTACCCAAGGTGTCAATTGGGTTTAACAAGCACACGGGTAGTCCCTGGTTCGGGCGGTATAGGGAAATTACACTAACCAAGCCATTTAACATGTCTTTTTCATGGCCCATAGTCCTTGGGCAGGAAGCTAGCCAGGAGGCTCCTGCAGGAGTCCGTGGCAAACGTACCTAGGAAGGAGCGTTTGTCACACTCATCAGCTCCCTTGGCTTCCATTATCATTTATATGCAGATGACACACAAATCTATATGCCCTCTCCTCCCTCAAGTGTTGCTACTTACGTGTCTTTCTCCCTTCAAGTTAACGGCGCCATCATCACCTCTACCTCGCAGGCTTGTTACCTCATGCTTTTGAAATGCCCAAGGAGCATTTTTGGATTAAGGTTTCCAACCTCCATGTTCTCTGTTTGGACTGTGGCTTTCATGCTACCAATTCAGACAAGCTGGTGGGCAGTGTTAGAGGAGGAGGTAGTGTCAGACTCCATGCTGTTGAATTGATGCTGTGTGGTGTTCTCGTGTCATTAGAGACACTGTGCAGTATTGCCAATATAAGTGGTGCACAACCCCCTTGTATCAATATTGATACAATATGGTATCCATGTTGTATTCTTGCGCAATGAATTATGCTGCTTGACATTTTTCCATTGATAGTCACATAGAATGCTGTACCCACACTTATTTTTATAGGGATTCCCCTAAACGTCATAATTATGAGACTACCTTGTGGCCACGCCCATTGTGTAGTACTCTATCCATTATTAATACGCCTTGGTCTGGCTTGTTTGTGCTCTGTCGTGGTGGCAGGTATTTGTCTTCTATATTGACCTGACTTTGTATGTTGTTATTCTGAATTCCTTGACCTTGTCCCTTACTCTACTTTACCTGCTTGCTTTTACATTAATCCCCTGCTCTAATGTTCTCTGAGTGGGTTACTTAGCCTGACTGATTAAGATTATTCTCCTCTGGTAATGATTTAAAACGCTATGTATATTGTTTATTTATGATTATTGTATGCCACCCTTTTGTGTCTCAGATAGTTTGCATTTACCTTTTATGTGAAAACAGGGCTCGACAAATCCCTGAGGTGACCAACTGCCTGAGATTGGAGCCGGGCAGTTGGCTCACGCAGGGTTGAGGCAGACAGGCGAATGGTCGGCTTATTGAGTCAGGACACAGGCGGCTAAATGATGGAGGCAAACCGCGGCGGCTAAATGAGGGAGGCGGACCGCGGACGGCTAAATGAGGGAAGCAGCTGAATGAGCGCGGCGGCGAGGGAGCTCTAATTTCCCTGCTCCCTTGCGCGCTATCCAGTGATGCCGGGAGCCTGAATATGACGTCATTCTGGCCCCTGGCTCACTTAACAGTGCTCTAGGGAGCAGAGCAGAGAGATGACAGCAGCCCAACTGGACCCCAGGGAAAGCTAATCCACTCCAGCTTTCCCAAAGGTAGGAAGGCTGGGTGGATTTAAAAAAATACAATTAATGATTTGTGAGTGTGAAATCAATGTGTGTGTCTGTCTGTCTGTGCGTGAGTGTGTGTCTGTTTGTGAGTGAGTGTGTGTCTGTCTGTAAGTGAGGGTGTGTCTGTCTGTGTGTGTGTTTGTCTGTGAGTGTGCTTGTCTATCTGTCTGTGAGTGTGTGTGCCTGTCTGTCAGTGAGTGTCTATATTTAGGTGACCTGCCCCCCTCCAATCACATGGGAAAGGTGTTACTTACCCTTTTTCCCACGCAATGCTGGTGACGCCACGGCTGGCCCCACCTCCATGGCTGAGATAATCAATCTTGATAATCTCAGTCAATCCAATGCTTCCCCATAGAACAACTATTGCCCATGCGCAGCAAAACGCCATGCTTAGCAATCAACTTCTCCTGATAGAAGCATTAATGTAGTGGCCGTCTGAGTGACTGTCACTAGAGGTGTTTCCAGTTAGCAATGTAAAACCTGCCTATAGTTTGTAAAGTCAGTGTTTACATTGAAAACCGTGCAGGGACAATATATAGTCTACAGAACAGTTACATTAAGCTGTAGTGGTTCTGGTGACTATAGTGTCCCTTTAAGAGTTGTATTTTTGACGTTTACAAATTTGGCTCCTAACTTTTTTAGCTGGCTATTAGATTTCAAGCAAATTTGTCAAGCCCTGTGTTAATGGGAATTCTAAATAGAATAGAACTTTTATGGCAGGAGCATGATCTATACGCCAGAACTGCTTCATTAAGCTGAAGCTGTTTTGGTGCCTATACTGTACCTTTAAGTACATATACCTTATTTGAGCTTAAGTTCAGAGTATGTGTATTGTGACACCTATTTGGATTAAAGATTTCCTGTGAGTGCTACCCCGGAATTTTAGGGATTTTTATTAACTGTTTATTACTTTCTGTATCTATATACTTTGACACAAAGCATTGCATTTCTGTACTGGATTGTTATGTCACTTATTCGTCACGTCTTATCTGTATTTCACATGACAAATCACTTTAAGCATTTAGAGTGTGTGCATGCCTGTCTGTTTACAAATGTCTTGATTTATAGTTTTAAGAATTTCTCTTGGTGTTGTGTCTTCCCTATGTCACATTTTTGCAAGTATAATTTGTTCACCTGCTATCTTTTTGCAAGTATTGGTATATATTTTTTTCATTTTTAATTTTATTTTAACTAAACATATGCACTTTGATGTGTTAAATATTTTTATTATGAGCCTGAATATTGTTTCACATATTCTTTGTGAGTTTTGCACGCAGCACCTTAATTGTGAGCACTCATCCTAATTAGCAAACTCTTAGGGTTATTTAAGTTAGAATTCAAAGTGAATTTCAAATTTAAGACCCAAGTAGTAGAACTGGGAGTATCTGACTTTGAGAATGTTTCCAATTTTGCTATTTTTGCCTTAAATACGAAATTCACAGTAAGTAACCGTAATTGGCCGATGTGCATATTGTCAGCGGTCATTGCATTGAGGGAGCCATAACTGGGTGAATCACTCATTGTTTGTACAGAGAAAAATTTCACCCAATATTATAATGTTGGGAATTGCAAGTGGGGATTATGGCGGTCATGTCAAGATGAAACAAACACCTCTCACCGGACACCCATGACGTCCCCCATCCAGGTTTAGCACCCAGTAGATTCTACAAAGGGAGTGTGACCTATCAGCGTGTGTAACGAGAAGAAGAAATTAGAGAGAGGGGAGAAAAGAGGAAGGAAGATAGAAGAAGAAAAAAAATGAAGGGGTTTGTGCTCATCCAATTTGTGTAGTGCGTTGTTTACAAATAACTGTTGACATACGGAGTGTTTTCGATTGCACTTTGCCTTTAAAACTACCTGAATTGATAGATATTGTTTTAAGGCTGCCCAAACTTAAGCAACCTCACTACTGCATGATGTATTCTCTTTAACTCCAGTGGCATAATGCCTCATGTATCACGGATAATGTGAATACAATCCATGTCACATAGCATGAGTTGTTGAACTAACTGCAAGTCTTCTGAACTTTCGCCCTGCCCTAATTACCTAGTCTGTTATTATTACATCTAATAAATTGCAGGAATCCACAGCTAGTTTTCAACCTCTCAGGTTGATTTATGGTCACTGGGAGGATCCTGCATTCATTTAGTAAAGTACCATTATTATTATTTTGCAAACCGCTGTCAGGAAAAAAAAAAACACTTTGATAACTATATTAGAGGCTGAGTATTAAGCCACAAATGTGTCATTTTTGAGAGTGAATTATCATTAAGTATATTACAAATTGATTTTTTTACAGGTTTCAGTTTCCATGCGTATAACTCTTTGGTCAAGAGATTATCAAATGGTGTAATTTTATCTCACTTGAGAAAATAACACTTTATTATTCTCTGTTATTGCACAGAGCTGTGTTGGCGAACTCTGTGCTCAATAAATCAGGTACACGAAATTACAGACTATGCCGTAATAATATCGCGTGTAAACGAAAATGATACAATTTGATTACTCGAGATCTTTCTGATTACCATTTTTGGTTTGTGGGTGGTGGAAAGTGTCAAGAAGTGGACGATATCTGGCTAAAGGACCTGATTAGTTCAATTTTTCATCCTCGTTTTTGTAAAAAAATATACGGTGGATTTTGATAAATTTAATGTAAAATGAATGTTACTTTCTTAGCGAAGGAACAAAAAAATGTTTAACAACCTTAGAACAGGTGCTTTTCAAAATGTTATTTATTCATTTATGAAAATTGGAACAGATCTGAGGTAGAATGGCCTTCACCATACTTCAGATTGAAGAAGTTATTCTAAACTCAATAATAGGAGAAAATGATAAATCACAATGTTTGAACAACATTCTATTTCAGTAATATGATATAATTCTTGCCTAACAACTCTTTTCTACATGTTAGATACCCAGTAATAATAAATTACTGGTGCCTAAATTGTTGCTGAAGGGTACAAAATTGACTCTGCTACCCCTCAACGCAGCATATTTTGATGAAATTGTGGAATCTTTGTTCCTGTAATTTGCTTTTAATGTTCAGTGTCTGAATTACAATAATATTTATGCCGTTGTAGTACTCTGTTCAGAATTGTTTCCATCTCATTTTAAGAAGGAATAAAATACCTTCCTCATCAGATGTTTTTTTTTTATATTACTTTCAAGTCAGCCAGGAGCACAATTGCATGTAATAGAGTAGGGAACAATGTTTCTAAAAGTAGTCATTATATTATTTACATAATATAGTACAATATGGCTGATAAGTAGCACTCACTGCTGGTAATTGTCAGGTCTCCTTAAAGGAACACTATAGGGTCAGGAACACAGACATGTATTTCTGACTCTATAGTGCAAAACCCACCATTAAGGTGGCTTGCAGCCCCCCACCCCCGCTATCCTCATTAAAAGTTAATAAAATGCAACTTATTTCCTGCATCACTCGAGTCCGCTGGCGCTGGCCCCGCCCCCTTGGTGACAACAGAATTGCCGATTTTTAGCCAAACCAATGCTTTCCCATTGGGGAAAGCACTGGATTGGCTAAAATCGGCAAGGGAGCGGGCCCAAACACCCTTTTGGCCAATTAGCACCTCCTCGTAGACATGCTTTGAATCAAGGCATCTCTATGAGGAAAATTTAGCGTCGCCATGCAGAGTGTGTGGACGCTGAACGGCACTGCTGCCTACTGTGCAGCACTGAGCCAGGAAATACCTCCAGTGGCCATCTGAGGAGTGGCCACTTGGAGGTGTCCCTAGGGGGCAATGTAAACACTGCCTTTTCTATGAAAATGATGATTATACTCTCCAGAACAACTACATTAAGCTGTAGTTGTTCTGGTGACTACAGTGTCCATTTAAAAGTATCCAAATGTGGAAATCACTTTATTTAAAATATATTAAAAGTGTATATGTGGACAAAAGATCTCAAAGACATTCCTGACATAAGGAGTCTTACTTTAGCCTGTATGGACATTGGGAGGGCAAGTTATATGACTATCATTCTAAAACTGATTAGTTGGGAAATACATTATATAAGGGGAATCGTCATTTACCAGGATTTTTTATATTCTGTTATTGTTCCTCCTCCTCCAGTGCAATTTGATGTATGGCATGCCTTTGTTGTTCCAGAACTGAGCTGGATTATGGATTGCTAATGTTGTGTATTTTTTTTTTCAATTATGTAATTTTGAATCTAATTTTTTTTTTTTTTTATCATCCGCTGAATAGATTTGTGTACGCCAGATGAGACACATTCGATTTTGCTTATTTGTTGTATATTATTCTTTGTAAGAGTTTGCTGATGTTGGAGCTGGACTACCTTGAAACATTGGAATACACTACTGCAGTAGTAGGCAACCTTCGGCACTCCAGATGTTGTGGACTACATCCCCCATAATGCTCTTACACCCATAATGCTGGCAAAGCACCATAGGAGGTATAGTCCAAAATATCTGCAGTGCTGAAGGTTGCCTATGCCTGCAGTACTGTATACGAGTTCTGTTTATATTTTTTTTTTTAGAATCTCATTAACATTTATATCTAATATTTTATAAAGGAATGGTAAGCTTCTTGTTCTGTTCATACTTTCACTTTTTTGTCTCCCTTTTATTAGTAATGTATTCTGTAAATGCTTCTTTCTTCCTTCAAGGTACCAAAACATTATAATTCAAACATAGGAACATGTTTTCAACAATTAGCTAGTGTTTCTTGCCTTTCAAATACAAAAAAATAAATAAAAAAGAACGTTTTTAACAAACCATGGGTGATGTAGTAAAAAACTAAAAAGGAAAATCTGGTGGTTATTGTTAAAATGAATCTTAAAGGCATAAGACTGTACCCTGCCAGGAGCTCTGCTTGAAGTGACTGCTTTAAATATACTTCAAACTGGCTGATTATAGTTTACTGTGGTCATGGATATCGATGTGAAAGTTTATTTTGACAATTTTTTGCAGTTGGTTTGAGCAAAGTAGTAACTGCAAGGCCCAAACCACTCTCCCTGAGTACTGCGTGCACACTATCTGTGTTGAGTACACATGCTTTGTATTCAAGTTTGCATATCCCGTAATGTAACATGAGTGACATCACAAGCAGTGAGCTTGCCCACTTCCATATCTGTTATATAATTATAAACCTATAACCTGCGCAGAGAGCTAGTGAACACTGTATCATTCTCCAGACTTACACTGAAGTGGTGGTGAGACCCTTGATTAATTGGAGTGTAACTCTATTTAAAGAGGTCCTTAAGGCGCCATAACCACAGCAGCAGCGTACTGTAGTGTTTATGATGTAAAGTGTTCCCTGGCACCATCTCTCAGATAAGAGACAACCCATATGCCGATTCCTCCAGAAACATCTGGTCCAGCCTCATTTTCTGATTTCACTAATGCAGAATTTATTTCCACATCAGTGGCATTAATTCTACATGTGTCTGAATGTAATTTATTGGCTGAGAGTAACAACTAAGGCTGTGAACCAGTGGGTTGTGTCCAGATAGAGACAACATTAATATAGATGTTTATGGAAGATAAATGGTGGTTGAACCGGACTAGATAATGATTTGTGTATGGATGCATGTCATTTCAAATATTGTAGATAGAACAGAAAGAATATGTAATGATGCTTTGATCTGAGGAAACTCTACACAATGTGTTGTGGCTTGGTATTGTGCACAATTAATTTTGAATTATTGCCGGGGTGTGGAGGAACATTCTATAATAAATAATGGATTTCATAATAAATTTAGGCAGGGTTTTGGGAGGGAAATATATTGTTATTTGAAGCTGAGATATCTATAAGGAAGCTGGGAAAATCTTGTGGCTGAGCTCTAGGGAATTATGTAAATGGTTACATGAGACAAAAAAAATATATTAGACTGTGGCACAGTCCTAACAATAATACTGAATAAATTACAGTTTAAGGGATAAATTAAGTTAATTATGACTCAGGTCTGGTGAATATATATGCAATGCACCTAAATTTAGCAGTTGGCATTCATCTCACAATGCCCAGAAAATAATTAAACATCTACTAGTATTCCTCCCAGGTGGTTTGCAAGTGTAATTCAGCACTGTCAGCGTATTAGTCTTTCGTGGTGTAAGTGCAAAGTTTGTATGAAACTGGAAGAAAAGGTTGCATAAGTGGCACGTTACAGATGCTAATAGTGAAACATTACTACGTTTTTGTAATTCTTTAAAAAGAAAAAAAGTGTGGTGTCCCCTAGATCTGGTAAATAGCCTCCCATCTTTTTCCATACTATCTGCAAGAAGGATGGAGTGGCGACTTAACTACATAGGGTCATGACGCATGGCCCTTAACTCTTCCTCCACTTCATATATGGTACATTGATTGGAAATATGAAAAAGTTAGCCCTTCCTTTACCTCTTGGCTTTGGAAAGGAGAGTAAGAGAATAATGTAAGGGGTACCTGTTAGGCCACTTCTAATACTGTGCTTGTGCGTCAGACTTACCCCACTAGCACACTAGATGCTTGCTCCATTTTTTTTTTTTAGATAACTCATCAATTTTGACTTATTAGCGTCATTGTACTTTTCTCTCAGCCAACCAAGCACTCACATCTTTGGAGTCCATCTCTGATTTTGACACTCCTGTATCAATTTCTCACCTATCTATTCACGTTATTCTTACATTGATCAATCCTAAAATTAAGTGAGCCGCCTCCTTTGCACCTTTTATTATTAGTTGCCATCCTTTTTGACACACTGCAGTTATGAGATCAATGGGCCTAGACATCCATTGGCCCATACATTATTGAGTTAGGGAACTGAGGGACTTATTCCCCCTTATGGTTTTATCATCCAAGCAAGCTTCCAGGGGGAGGAGGAAGCGATTGGGCCATTCGTCATGCGTTATGCCATTTTTGTATTGGCTTCCACCCTGTGGGCTAGAGAATGAAGGGCCATGTCCTCCCTAGTTATTGTCTGAACCCTCCACTCCAACAAACATGTCTCAGTTCCATCTCCCTGAACATGGAATAATTTCCCTAATCTTGGCTAGCACACCAGGAACAACCGTAATATGTTAAAAAGCCAACAAAAAAGTAATTTGTATCAACTCTAATTATTGATCAAGAATCCTCTGGTCAAACAAAAATGTTTTTCTTTATGTATATGTTTGTCACTGTTTGGTTTGTGTTTTATTCGGGGCAGAGTGTCCATATTGCGCCTGAATTGTCACAATTGTATTTGAAGTCTGATTTTAAATGGTAATTCATAAAGTGTATATTTTATATGAGCTCGAATATTATTTGACTTTAACAATGGGATTTATTTGATCAAATGATTCTTTACAAATTAGATTTGTATAACCCACACTATCTATACAGAGCCCTGATGCGGGAGTTAAGGATAAAATCCAGCACATAAATTTCGAAAAACATGGACTATGGGTTAACTGAGAGGGATGACTATCAGCTGAAAAAGGATGAGCTTTCTGCAAGTATATTTATTTGGATCATAAAATTAAAAAAAATTGCAATTCTGACAAATACTCTCAGTAGTGTAAATGATCATGCCTGGTACAGCAAAATGGCATATTGTTCTCTTCTGGCCAGGATTTACATAAAAAGCTCCTGTAGGCACAGAAATCTCAAATGCCCCCAATCCCTCTAGATTGAATGTGTGTGCACATGTGTAGTATTGTGTGTCTGTCTCCTAGACCTCTCACCTCCAATCAATCGTATCTGCAGTTTACTTCCCACCACATTCAGACATATCTTAGATCCTTCTCCAATCCACCTCAGATAGCTAATCTCCAGTCCTTTTCATTCTCTGGAGTGCAATTGACCATGTTTCCAGCTGCTTTCTCCCTTCCTATAAGCCAGGTTTCCAGCCTCCCCAATCTCCCTTTTCATTGGACATGTTTCCAGCCCTTTTCATTAGCCATTCTTCCTCCATACCAGTTAGCCATGTATGTAGCCCTGCAATGCCCCCTCTATTTTCATTAGCCATGTTTTAGTTCCTATGTCCCTTTCCTTTAGCCATGTTCATAGCCCCATGCCCCCACACTTTTCATTAGCTATGTTTACAGACCCTATTCCCTTTCCATTAGTCATGTTTCCAGCCTCCTCACCTTACCAGTCAGCCATTTTGTTTGCCCCTCTCCCTTTCCATTAGCCATGTTTCTAGCATCCTCCCCTTACCAGTTATCCATGTTCATTGCCCCCACTCCTTTTCAATTAACCATGTGGCCTGCCTCCTCCTCTTACTATTTAGCTATGTTGTTTTCTCCCTTTCCATTAGCTATGTTGCCAGCACCTTCCATCCCCAGTCAAATTTTCCCCCTGCTTTTATCATAATCCCCTTCACCCCTTGCCTCAGTCCATAATCTGTCTTTTCCCATTTAATCTTTCCTAGTATCTGTCCCCATTTACCTTATCCCCTGTGCCTTTCTCTCCCCCCCTCTTTGTTCTGTCTTCTCCCTGAGTCCCCTGTCATTCAGTCTGGCAAGAGACAGGTTATGCTTCCTGGAGCTCTAAGCACCACCCCCACGGTACACACTGTGCATGTGACAAAAACTGTTTGTATGTAAAATATACCTTAGTTGGAAGCCTTAACAGAAATAATGTGTTATTGATTAAGCTATATGCATAGTGACAAAACTATTTCTATCATAGCAAGCAATTAAAATGGGCCTCACACCCACATTTTCTAGGGCATCCATTTGAAATTAATATGGTCTGGACATTTAAATATTTAAAATATATGTTTATCCACACCATATAGTGTTTGGTGGAGAACACGTAGTAGAAATTGTGCAAAGAGAAGAGTTTACAATGGAATAAAACATAACAATTTGTCAGGTCATTTATTAACTTAACATATCACAGAATTTAAATAATATGTGTAATAATGTAAATCTATAAATTCATGTTTTACAAATAGATACGTGCAAAAGTTACCTGATCGAAATCTACTTTCTTGAGCCAAATTAACATATGATGCCATTTCAAAACCGCACAAAGTACCCTGCTGTTCTTCTGCAATTCTTTTTTTTATTTTGTGACCAGGCCAGCCTCGGGACTGAAGTTTACTTTCCATAAATGTATTGTTGTGAACCGGTCACCTATTAGACCTTTAAGCACTAGAATATGGAAAAAAAAAAAAAACATAATGTTGGTTTGAAATAAAAAAAAATACAAAAGCAAATACTACAGATTTTGATTATGTTTTGTTATTTTAAAGAACATATTTCAACTGGAAGTGTGACTTATTATAATAAGGTATACAAAGACAATTCCCTAACCTCCTCCTTTCTCCATAGTTAACTGTCAATCAGATTATAAAGTTTAATAATAGAATGCATAATATTATGTAAATAAGGAAGATTATGTCATAAGAAAATGCTAGATATGAAAGTTTGTGGACTGTAGCTTTGTTTGTATATGTTAGTGTATTCTTTATATCTGTCAATATTTGTAAGCTAGTATGTGTTTATGTATGTATGCATGTTAATATGTCTTTATATGTTTACCAGTGGCTGTTTGTGTATGTTGGGATTGTTTTCAGAAAGATGAGGACTTGCAGAATTATAATTATTATTATAACTGTAATGTTTTACAACAATTGGCTGACGGCAGCAAGACTGACTACTGTGGAGTCCTGCCAGGATGGGGTGGCCTGCAAATTAGTTTCATTTGGGGACCCAAAAATGGTAAGGATGGCTATGGAATGAATATCTCAGACTCAATTTTTTTTTTTACTGTGTATATTTACCCATGTCTGTGAACTAATCTGCGCTTATTTGTAGGTATGTGTCTATGTGTGAGTATGCGTACATGTATATACACCTGTGGTAGTATGTATCTGTGTGCTACTAAAGTTTGTTAGTGCTAGTATGTGTATTAGTACTGGTCTGTGTTTTAGTATATGTTTATGGATGCGTGCTAGTTTGTTTATGTGTATTAGTTTTTGATTTTGTCTTTGTGCCTATAAATATATGATCATTTTCCAAGAGACAAAATGATACGAAATTGCAGACTATTCTTTACATCTGATGTCAGCCAAATTAACTAACCCACAGCATTATCTTGCCCAGGGACCCAACATTTTTAACGGTAGCCTTGTAGAAAAGTGTCCAATTCAGAAAAATAAAACTCTTTATTGTGTTAGCTAAAAAAAAAAGATAAACAAAATTCGGACATAATGGGAGTAATTTTCTTATTTTTAAAAGGTCAACGTAGTACCTCTCCCCCTTCCCATATTTATACAATGCATTGTGTTTCTTTTTCTAAACCTTTTATACTGTTTTGAGATTATGTTCATTTATACTCTAGTCAGTGTGTGCTTGTCTCTGGCCATATCATTTCTTTCTTGCTAACTTACATTGTCCCTTTATTATTTTGCTTTCCTGGTCTTTTTTTTGTCTGCATGGTATTCTCAATGCACCTCCAGCAACTTAAGGATTCTAAAAAAAACTCACTAGATCTTTTATCCTCACCTCTGCTTTGCTTGTCCCTTCTGATCCCATCTTAAACACATAACCTCCTTTTTTTCCAGTTTGTCTACAGACCATATTGCTTGCTTTTGGCAGGGCCTGCAGGTCAGCTGGGATGTAATTAAGACTCTAAGAACAGGCTGTCTTCACCACGGGAAGCCCATGTTAAATGTAGCTGGGATTTAGGCCTGTCAGTTTGGCCAGAGCTCAGGACTGAAAGCCGGGGGGCAGCACCACTTCCTTTTCATATATAATCCCATTACACACAGCGCATTGCACTTGGCAACATTTGCACATTACCTAGTGACTCAAGCTTACAAGACACTGCTGCACAATTAGCATATGTTACATGTATATTTTAGAAATATATTTAAAGACTGCCTCAAATTTCCAAAGTAAATTATGCATGTCTGACAGCGACGGAAGTCTGATATTGTGATAACGTTAACTCCCACAACTTTTTGTCCGGGCGTTCGGGTAATACATTAAAAAGGCAGGGAAACTAAACGAAATAAAAACAGTTTTAATTTTTAACAGTTTGGCCCAACCCAATGAGGCATCTGCTGACAGCTGTCATTGGTATTTGAATAATTGGATTAATTTTGCAGAGGGCGAACGGTGCAAAGATGATTTTACCCACATCAGTATACACATATAATTTTCAACACTTTCTCATTTCCATGCAATAGTTTGAATGCAACTGGTTTGCATGTGTTTTGGTGTTTTAATTTATATTCTCTAATATGTTCCTTAAGGAGATATATATTAAGATGTACACCTTGTTTCCACCGTGTTCTGGGTTATACGTTACCGGAGCAGACATAACAACAGACAGAAAGACCCTTCAAATTGCCAAGATATGTAAATATTTATATTTCATGGGTTTCCAGAACACTTCTGATAAGATTTATTGGTGTTTGTTTAGTTTTTTGTTTTTTTTTTCTCTTCTCATTCTCATTTATTTGTACCTCGCTCTTTTTAATGTGGAAACTACAAATCTAGAATGACAAATGAAATCACTTGATTCTCAAAGTTTATAACTTTTTTACTTAAACTAGTTTGTCGTAGATAAAAATATGATTTGCATTGTTCTAAATAAGACAGAGCAAGGGTAATGGGACCATATAATTCCTGATTGTTTTCAAATTTAATGTTTATTTACTTTTTAGCTTCACAAATATAATCTTTATTAGATTTCTATTTAATATAACTATTTACATTAATATAATTATCTAGAGCCTGCTAATATTAAAAGGGGCTTGACACTTTGAAGTTTATTATTTCTAAATATAACCAGTTCTCCTAAAGGCAAACACTTAATATATCCTCTAAAGACAACATTCTCAAATAACACCACACCAGTTTGACTAGTCTATTTTAAAAATGTCATTACCTTTATACATACAGTTGATTATTTGTTTGTATGCGTTTTTACATCTCCAACTGTACTTGTTAGAAATATAATGATCTATGTATTGAAAATATACCTGAAGATTATGCACTCCAGAATCAACAGCAGATGCAATGAGGCTCTGTTAGAAATGCAGTTTTGAATCCAGATTAGTCCCAATGAGATGGATGTTTAAATCTGCATATATTAGTACAGGGCATGAATAATGATGGTTTATGGATGTTGTATGTACTATTTTGTCTACAATGAGCAAAATAAGAAGTTCTGGAAATAATAGGACTCAAAAACAGAGATGTTCACAGCAAAAAAATATATCTACTGGACGCCGGAGGGTGTGAGGGAGGTGTGCCTGGAGTCCAGACCTGATCAGATTTGATACAAGATAGTATGTTTAACATTGATTCTAATGAACGATTGGCATCATACACACATCTGGAAGGATCACAGGTAATAAAGATGGCAATACCAGTACAAAATAAGCAGTAGATGGGGGCGTGGCCAGCCGAGCACCAAGCCAGACGTGTTCAAGTGGAGCTCCGTCAGGGACCCATAAAACATAGACAAAATGGCAGAATTCCGCAAGATAAAGATCACAGACGTACGCCACCCCACAGCTGAGAACATGGGGCGCAAACACAGGCTGTAATCTCAGGTAGAGACACCTGCTCTCCTCAAAATCAGGCTGTCGTTCGAGCGACATGCACCACCGGCACCATCCAAGATGGCGTCTCCCTCCCAAAGAGTCAAGGAGGCCTCAGAAGACTCACAGGGGGAAGCGTCAAGTCCGACGAAGACTCATCCCCCTCTACAAAGGGGTACTTTAAGAGTCTTCAAGCAGACCTGAGACAAATCTGGAAGGCTGATCTGAGGGAGACTCAGACAGAAGTAAGCAACCTTCAAAACAGAGTGGCTGCTGTGGAGGAGAGGGAAGAAGCCAGAGCCACACAAACCCAACACAAAAACAAAATATAACCCGCACTACCCAAATCCAGCAGCTACAAAAAACAGTGGTCTCATTGGAAACCTGCCATAGACACCGGAACATTTGCCTACGTGGCATCCCTGAGAGGATAGCGGGGGATGATTTGCTACCGTATATTCAGTGGCTGCTGGCACATATGGGCCTTACCGGAGACACAGACCCACCACTCATAGTGTCCTCCTACCGGGTGCGAAAATCAGCGATGGCACCGGCGGAAGCCCCCAGAGATACCATCACCATTACAAAGGACATAGCGGTGAGAACTGCAATTATGAACAAACCCTGGAGGATTGCACAGTGTTGGGGCACACCAAAAACATGAAGTCATTTTAATATTTGAGCTTTGATTAACCCCTCCACTGCAAAAAAATGTGTAAGTACATTTTAATTTAATTTGGTTTGCAAATCTAAATTTAGTCTACAAAGCCTTACTTACCTTAATTTCTCTAGGAATGGTTACCAGTTGTACATGTATGAAGAATAAGCAATGGTCAAGGTGAAGGTAATGGTCAAGCTTGACAAAGACCCTGATTGGGTTGAAACGTTGCTGATCTGTGCTCCAATAAATCGGACAATTTTTGGCTTCGCCTCGAGTGCCTGGACCATTGCTTATTCTTCATATCTGTAAAGTGAGACTTGGCTAACCTGGTTGCACCCTTGGAACCAGGAGAGTGAGTTATCCTTTGCTCCATTTATTCTGATACCAGCTGTTCAGGTACAAATCTCTCTTTCAGGAATCCATTCTATCCATTTAATGTCTATAAATGACAGCTCCCCTTCTTATTCCAAACATTAAAGGAAGCTATTTTCTCATATCCCTGTTAGCATTCCAGAGATTGAGGGAGATTGCTATAACACTTTTTAAGATAACATCATTTAACATTATATCTTATATATTCATGGAATATATAAGCTTTTTAATTGTTTATTTGACTACATCAGACTTTTAATTTTTTTTTTTGTGAAAAATATTCTTTGTCATGAAAATAAGAATTACATGTTTCAATTGGTATATATACAGGTATATTTGTAGTGAACTTATAATTATGTAGTCACATGACCACAAGGAACCCTCCAAGCTCCATAACTACGACAGCCGACTGTTATAGTTTTAGTGGCCGTATGCCCTCCCAAAATAATTTCTCAAACCACCTGAGACCAGTTTGACAACTTACGTGGTTTCCGCTGATGGCACATGCGGCATCCAGTCTCCTAATGCTGGAGACAGAGCGTGGCCCTGCACTGCCCTTCTTACCTCATTCGGGCTAACTGAATTCCACTGTAAGTGAGGCTAGAAAATAAACTAAATAAAACTTGTGTAATTCAAATTAATATATTTGTATTAGGGTGCGGCATAATATACATAAAATTGCCGTTTTTACATGGTACAGGAAATAGCCAAATATGATTTGAAAATATTTCAGCTTAGCAACTTTGTTTTTATATAAAATTCTAGACAAAATTCTTTAATAATATCACTGCTGACTTTGAGGGACAAACTTATCTCCAAACCAACTAGAACTAGATCATTCCCCCACAGTCACACTTCTTAATTATATGCCATTTAGGAGCTAAATTACTTTGTTTATGCAGCCCTCGCTACACCTCCACTGGCTGTTATCTGAACAGTCTTCTTACACACTTCCTGAAAAAGAATCTAACAGGGTTACTCACAACTCTGTTACAATGTTTGAATTCTAAATGGAACAACTCAGATTTACTAACTGCAATTGCATTTGAAATTTGATTGATCTGACTAAATCTGTATCATTGGATTAATCAAATCCTTATGCCCCCTTGCCAATGTTATATTGCTTGATAAAAAAAACATTGCAACTGTGAAAATTTTGCCTTTGTACACTTTGGGCACTTGAATAACGGAACACTGTTTTATGTGCTGGAATTTATTGCTGTACCAATTTTACATGTTTTTTTTCAGCGACTGACCAGTTGCTAGTTTTTATTTACAGTGAGGAGCCGCATGCTACTCACTGTATATAGATATCCTCCCACCCACACAGGGGAGGGCTGGCAGTCTTAGGCCTGAGGAGGCAAATCCAGTCAAATGGCCGATTGCACCACTGAATCAGCTCACCATCCATGCCCACCATTTCCTGGTTTTATAATGCAGCCAGTCACACGCAAGTCTCCCCCTCGCTCCGCTGGTGCAGCCTAATGCCTATCCTCTGCCTCCAACCTTTAAGAAGATTGTCCGTGCGAGGACTGGGAGTTGTAGTTTCCTGCTGAGCTAAAGCTGGGTTCCTCGTCTCCGGGAGCGTGAGTCAGCCCCTAGCAGGGACTACAACTCCCGCAATGCATCAGCTCTCACTCCCTGTCAGCCAGTGAGCGGCCATTCCATTCCCCCTCCATCTGACTCCACAGCCAAGCGACAGCCAAGAGATCCTGTCTCTGCCTCCGTGGCAGGCAAGCAGGCAGAGAAAGCGGCCATTTTAACATGATTTTGGCAGTGCCCCTGTGTATCTCTTACAACCCCACTCTTCCCACATTTCTTCACATCATCCCACATTGACAGACATACACACACACACACACTGACAGACCCAGTTATACACTGATCAAAACACTCATCCTGTCAGGATTACTACTTGATCCAGCACATAGAATTGTGTCACAAAGAGGACCGGGCCTTAGAATGGCCAGACTAACTTACCAAAGAACAGTCAGGATACTAGCCGAGGTCAGGGGACACAGAAAGGGACACAATGATGAAGGAAAGCCAGAGGTCAGGGATACCAGAATACAGGGAAGACAAAATCAAAGCCAAAGTACAAAAACAGAATATAACCGTACAGGAACACACTCTAGGACAATCACTAAGGAAACCAGAACAGGGCAATGAGGAAAGGTAATTTTGAGCTTAAATACATGCTTTACCTTTCTGATTGGCCGAGATCGATCTTTGACCCCAAAATGTGAGCGGACATGGATGTATAATTTGCCATGGATCCGCAGCGGCCGGCGTCCGTTAACATGCCACAAGTGTCAGTCATGCAGATGCAGAGACCGCAAGGTGAGAGAGAGTATGTTACACATCCACTCACATGTACACACATACACTCACATGCGCACACAGACAAACACACTTACTCACAGACACACACACACTAATTATGAATAATTTTGTAATTAAACATTTTCCTCCCAGCCTCACTACCTGGAGAGCTGGCGTGGATCTGTCCCTGGGGTTCAGTGTGGCTGCTGAAAGGCATGCGGCTGTGTTTGAATCAGAGGTGGTAAGGAAGCTGTGATGCTAGAAGAGCAATTTCGGATACTCAGACCTCTCAAAGCACCAACTTTCACACAAAGGGTAGTTCAATTGGGAATGGGTCTGACAATGCAGAGGTATTAACTGCCCTCAAGGTAAACTCTCCTTACTACTTTGAGAATCAGCTTCTCACCTTTTATGCTGACCTCTCTGGGGGCAACTTGGCTTGACGGAGGTTTCTCAAACCATACACTGCAATAGCGAAATATCCGCTATCAATGGCAGCTTTCCCGAACACTCGTCATTCAAGGGTACAACTTACATTCCTGAAGGAAGCTACCAAGCTATTACAAGCTCTGGGACTACCACTGGATGCCCTTACCCAGGATAGACAATCAGCAGCGTTTCAGCGCCCTTGATTTTGGGAGACTGCCCGGATCTCCCCTTTTGTACCTTGGCAGTCCACTCCAGATCCGTACGTAGCAGTCACCACTTGAGCCATGGCTGAGGACCATGAGCATGTTGTTACTGGGGACTCCATGGACACTAATAT
This sequence comes from Pelobates fuscus, assembly GCF_036172605.1. Classification (NCBI taxonomy): domain Eukaryota; kingdom Metazoa; phylum Chordata; class Amphibia; order Anura; family Pelobatidae; genus Pelobates; species Pelobates fuscus. Next base: position 48,997,960 of record NC_086328.1, read on the forward strand.
GTATATCCATGGACACTGATATCTTTTCTCATTGCCCTTCCAGCGTGTTTTTGTGTTTTACCAGGCCCTCTCTGTTTGATATTTAATTTAATCCTAACTTCAATAATTTATAGCAGCGATTTTATTTGCTTATTTCGTACTGATTGACAGGCTTCAGTGCAACCTCACCTCCATCCACCCCGTCTCAGCTTATTTGTAGCAAATGTAAAGCCACAAACTAGGCACTACAGATGTAATCTTTACCAACTCATATAGTCACTCCATGACACTCTATCATAGCGGTGATGATTTTGCTCTTAAGAGTGCTCGTATATACATTTATTTTCAAACTGTTTTTGTAAGACGGAAGGCCCTGAAGCACACCCTACATTACCAGAGCTTAAGTCTACTATTTTTGTAGTGTCTACCATAGGGAATGCCCGATTATATATTATTTTGCTCCTTCCGTTAAATTGTGATATTTCTTATAATGCCGAACAGTATACTTTGCTAACTCTGCAATATTTTATACTTTTTTGACATGAATCACAAGTTTTCCTATGCAGTGTCCTTGCTTATAATTACGATTGTCTGCAGAATGTAAAGAAAAAAAAATATTATTTGCATTTTTAGTCATCTAGATTTTTAATGTTTTAAAATGCTACAATAGTGATGAAATAGCTTTAAAGTGCTGTAATAATTTTGTTGTTTTGTGGGGAAAATGTTTTGTTTTTCATTCTTTCTTTTTTTCTTTCTAGAGAACAGACTGCTTTGCATTGTATAGTTAATGAAGCTCAACTAAAGTTAGCATACCAAACTATTCTTGGCTACACTTCAGTGCCACACTTTGAAACCTTCTAAATCTGTGACATCATTTTTTTTTCTGTGGGTCACTCAGAAAGCCCCATGGGTCCCTATGCCATCTGTCCCTGTTTTAACAAAACCTTCTATTTTCAAAACCTGATGTTCTTGTCCCCAAGATAAATGTTCTTAATTAGAGGACTCCATTTGTCCTTTAGTTTCATGAGAAGGGAAAAAAAAGCAGTTGAATATGAATGTAATTTTGAGGTATTTATATTGATTTTTTAAAATTTGTTTTTCTTTTTGATGTTTAGAAATGTTACCTCTATTTTAATAATCTCGTCATTGGCACTGACCATTTCTAAAGTAATACATTGCGATTTTAGAATACAGAAAAATTGCATGTTTTTAAAATAGATAATATATTCAGGTTACTCTGGTTTCCAAGTACGTCCTGGGATGTTACTTTTGCTATTTTTAAGGCTGGACGAAGAGCGTAATTGCCATAAAATATAATGATGTCACACTATTTGAAGAGGCAAATTCCTTTAAAATCTTGAAACCTTATAAAACTTGTCATTTTGGGGCATACTTCTTCTAATGTTTTGTTAAACTTTTTTATTCATGAGTAGCCCTGTTTTAGAAGTGCAAAGCCATAATAAGTGACATAAACAGTATCATGTGGTGAAGATAAAGAGAGAGATTTATCAAGAGAAAACAGGTGCTTTTCTGGAGACATGCTGTTGGTTTCCATGGTGATTGCTTATTATTTATCACGTTGTAATAGAATGGCCACTGATTTTAGTCTTAATGAATCTTCCATGCATTATATTATGTTATAATCATAATATTAATTCTTAGATTGTGATTTATATAAGGTTATTCCTTTTATATAGAAAAACAAAATGTCTACCATGTAGACAAATAGAAGTACACTAAAATGCAATGTCCACCAATTTATTAACATATACGGTAAATTAAATATTGGTATAGCAATTGTAAAAATAAAAAGGTGCAAAGGACTGCTGGAATGTGGAGAGGGTTTTACTTTAGTTAAACAGGCAGTCCAGACACTATAAACACTTAATATTGGTGTAATGATTATGGTGCGATTAGGTTGAAGAAACTATTCACGGTTTTTGGCCAACCCATTTTAGAATGAAAGCCAGGTATTCCAGAGACACTTGCGTCCACACTCTCACACAGGGGGGCTGCATCCTGGACTGACATGAAGTGCTCTCTTGGTGAGCACGTCCTGACAGACCGCTTGGCCACGCTACACACAGGCAACCGAGAGGTATCCAGGCGGAGGGGCCCGGTCGCAGCTGCGACCGTGGTAGGTACGCCACTGGCTAATGTTCTACATTCATATTACTGTTAATTTGATCCATATTTTAACATCCTGTATTGGTTGAGGATATCACCAGGTAATATTGTTATAATACATTATGACGGGGCATATTGTGAGGAATTACTGTTATAAATTAGAGGTTACAATATGGAAATAGGATATAGGTTTAGAGTTTTTGCAAGTGCTGGATAAAGGACATAGTCACCAGGACAACTACAGCTTAATGTCCCTTAGCTTAGCATGTCCCTGCAGGCTTTTTAATGTAAACACAACTTTTTCATGGAAAGACAGTGTTTACATTGCTACCTAGTAACACCTTTAGTGCCAGTCACTCAGACAGCCACTAGAGGAGCTTCCTAGCCAGGTGCTGCCAAATGTGCAGCACTGGTGTTCAGCCTCTCCACGTTCTGCATGGAGATGCTGAACATTATTATTATTATTATTATTTATTATTTATAAAATATTTTACTAGGAAGGATACATTGGGATTTCTCTTGTTTTCAAGTATGTCCTGGGTCCACAAAACATTGAATAGATACAATAGGATACAATAAAATACAAAAACAATATTAACCCCTTGGTTGCCGTGGATGTATCAGCTACGTCCACGGGGAATTAGAGCAATGGAAGCGCTGGAAGCCCTGGAGCGATCACTTCTGGGTTGCTCCACGTGGAGCCCGGCAGTGTAGAGCAGAGCATCGAAAGCCATCAGGCAGTCTTACGATGTTCTGCCTTGAGGGGTCGAGGCACTCAGTAAATATTAAAAAAAAGGTAAATTAAAAAAAATATATATATGTATACATATATTATATCTATATATATTATGTGTGTGTGTATATATATATATGTATATATATATGTATATATATATATATATATATATATATATAAAATGTCATACTAACTGTATTTTTTACATATATAAAAATATATTAATATAAAAATACACTTTGAGTAAAATTACCCACGTTTGTGTGTGTATATATATACATTTTATATATATATATATATATATATATATATATATATATATATATATATATAAAATAACTATATTGTGTTTATATATATATATATATATATATATATATATATATATATATTATATAAAATAAATAATTAAAAATAAAAAAGGGTATTTTTTTCTAACTGTATTTTGATCGAATACATATTTATAATAAAACATATATATGTATTACATATTATAAAATTATTAAAGCATGTTATAATTTATTATAAAATGCTTTAATTATAATATATTTTACATATATAGGAAATAAGTGTGTGTAAAATGGTTGTATGAAAAGAGTCAAAATACCCCAAGTTTCATACCTTAGGTTGTCTTCTTTAAAAAAAAATATATATATATATATAAATATATATATATATATATACACATGTGAAAATGGTTTGGAAATAGCAAAGTGCTACTTGTACTTATAGCCCTATAACTTTCCAAAAAAAGCTAAGAACATGTTAACATTGGGCATTTCTAAACTCAGGACAAAATTTAGAAACTATTTAGCACGGGTGTTTTTTGGCATTTGTAGATGCGTAACAGATTTTGGGGGTCAAAGTTCGAAAAAGTGTGCTTTTTAAAAAAAAATCATCATTTTTTATATTTTTTTTTATAGTAAATTATATGATATGATGGAAATAATGGTATCTTTAGAAAGACCATTTAATGGCGAGAAAAACTGTAAATAATATGTATTGGTACAGTAAACGAGTAAAAGGAAAATTGCCTTGCTCTGTAGGAAATGGAGGATCAAGCCACTTTCTTTTTGTTGGGTGTGTCTGGATTCCATCGACTGCCAGTGTAGTTCTTTTAGCACGTCACAATGGTGGGTCATGTAATTATATTGTAGCACAAAGTGGCAGAGCGAATTATACAATTAGCTTATTAAGTTTGCGGTGCAGGTGCATATACTACATCCCCATAATCAATGATTGGCATTAGCATTTGCTGTACAATATTTTACTTTAACGTAGTGCTTAGCAGGATTTGTTTCTGTACAGGGCACCTAGTTTTGGATAAAGTTTTTCTATGTGGAGGCCAAAAGATTGATTGGAGTCTAACAACATACTTAAGTATTTGAAAGAGTGGACTGCGGTCAGTGTGCTATTTGATTTTGTTTTGATGCATAGATGGGAATTTTGTAATTTGTGTAGTTTAGGTACTGTTCCAAAAATCATTGTGACAGTTTTGTCAGTGTTAAGAAAGAGTTTGTTTTTTTGTGATCCACTTTTCCACCTCTGTGAACTGGCCTTGGAGCACAGCCTCAAGCTGCGGTAGATAGGATTTGTTATGAGGAGATGCTGATTGGCGCAGCGTGGCCTTTTGCCATGCATGCGCAATATCCCCCCAATGCTATCCTATGGGAATGCATTGTATTGACTGAGATAATCAAAATTGATTATCTAAGCCGCGGACACAGTAGCCCGAGACCGGCAAGGGACAAAAGGTAAGTAAAATCACTTTTTTTACTGCACAGTGAGGAGGCCACGCAGACACTATTGTGTCATGAATACATATTTAGTGTTCCTTAACCCCTTAAGGACCGGACTTTTTTTGCGATGTTGTACATTTGCGACCAGGCATCTTTTTGACACTTTTGTGGTGGTTGTGTTTAGCTGTAATTTTCCGCTCTCTCATTTACTGTTCCCATACAAATTATATATTGTTTTTTTCAGGACAAAAGGGGCTTTCTTTACATACCATTATTTATATAATCTCATGTAATTTAATTTTAAAAAAATGAAAAAATATGATGAAAAATTGAAAAAAATACATGTTTTTTGACTTTTATGTAAAAAATCTTTTACTCATCTACAAAAGCGAATGAAAAAAACTGCTAAATAGATTCCAAATTTTGTCCTGAGTTTAAAAATACCCCGTGTTTACATGCTTTTTGCTATTTTTTTGCATGTTATAGGGCTATAGGTACAAGTAGGATATTGCGGTTTCAAAACCTATATTTTTAAAATGTATCAATAGTGACATTGTAACACTATTATCTGTCATAAATCGCTAAATAACACCCCACATGTACATATTTTTTTTAAAGTAGACAACCCAGGGTATTCAATATGGGGTATGTCCAGACTTTTTTAGTAGCCACTTAGTCGCAAACACTGGCCAAAGTTAGCGTTCATATTTGTTTGTGTGTGAAAAAAGTAAAAAACTAAATTGAACGCTAATTTTGGCCAGTGTTTGTGACTAAGTGGTTACTAAAAAAGACTGGACATACCCTATTTGCAATACCTTGGGTTGTCTACTTTTGCAAATGGTATGCCATCATGGGGGTAATTCTCATTCCTGGGCTACCATACGCTCTCAAAGGCAACGTAACCAACCTGGCCATTTTCAATGTAAAAATATGACCCATATATTTGACCCTGTAACTTTCAAAAACGCTTTAAAACCTGTACATGGGGGGTACTGTTATACTCAGGAGACTTTGCTGAACACAAATATTAGTGTTTCAAAACTGGAAAATGTATCACAACAATTATATCATCAGTAAAAGTGCTGTTTGTGTGTGAAAAATGCAAAAAAAAGTCACTTTCACTGACAATATCATCGCTGTGATATGTTTTACTGTTTTGAATCACTAATATTTGTGTTCAGCGAAGTCTCCCGAGTAAAACAGTACCCCCCATGTACAGGTTTTAGGGTGTCGTAGAACGTTACAGGGTAAAATACAGTGGTAGCAAATTAAATTCTCTGGACTTTCGGCCTGGGTTGGCAGGCAGGTCCCTTAAATTGCAATCAATAAAATAACTTAATTATGTAAAAATATTACATAAATACGCACGTAGAATTTAAATATATATGCATATTTATATATTTGAAGTCTACGTGTATATTTATATAATTATTTATGTAATTTTGTATATGGACATATGAATAGTTCGTATTCTTTTTATTTATTTATATATACATAGATATATACAATTTCATTCTAAGTGTATTTTGATATAAATATATATATATTAATATCAAAATACAGTTAGAATAAAATTTCGTATAGATATATAATTTTTTTTTTAATTTTTATTATTATTTTTAATTTTTTTAGTTTAATTTAAATTACTTATTATTTGTAGTTTATAATAATATATATACAATATATATAGTTATTATATATATTATATATATACATGTGTGTAATTTAATTATAAGCGTATTTTTATATTAATATATGTACATATTAATATAAAAATACACTTAGTATGACATTATATATATGATATTTAGACGTATATTATATATATATAATATACGTCTATATATCATATATATATATACACATATATAATTATTATTTTTATTTATTAACTTTAAACTTTATTTTTTTTATGATTTTACACTAAGCAGGGAGACTGCCTGTCAGCACAGACAGTCCCCCTGCAGGCAGAGACTAGGACACCTATTGTGACCATATGGTCGCCCTGTTGGGCGATCACATGGCCACAGGGGTCCTAAACCGCCATGGGGAGACTGTCTGGGCTGCAGGCAGTCTCCCCACACCGGGAGCACCGCCGATCGCCGCCGGGGGAACGACGGCGATCGGGTAAGTACATTGGACCGTTAGGACGGTTCAGGATCGTCCTCGGTCGGCAATGCAAAAATGCCGATGACGGTCCTGAACCGTCCTCGGTCCTTAAGGGGTTAAAGCATTTATTTTCCATTTTATTTTTTGGTGAGCATATTGGTCACTATTACAATCTATAACTTTTATTGATTGAATTTTCTTTAAATGTATTGTCTATGTCAACATGATTACACAATTACACCCTTCCGATACCTTCCAATACTTTTTAACAGCCCTTTTCACATTATGGAATTGGGGGCAATACTTTGTTAAGCAGTCAAGTTTTTAAGTGACCTCTACACATTGTTCATGACACTATTTTCCCCTTATCGAATTCTACATCCAAAAAGACTTGATAAATCATTGAAATTGCTTTTTTACTAATTAGCATTGTACAACCAAATTTGCAGCATGCCAATACTGTTAGAAGCTACCATTACAAAAAGCTGCATTAGCACTAATTAAAATATTTCTTTATTATTATTATTGCCATTTATATACCGCCAACAGATTCCGTAGCGCTTTACAATATTATGAGAGTGGATTTACCTATAAATAGGACAATTACAAATAAACTTACAGGAACAATAGGTTGAAGAGGACCCTGCTCAATCGAGCTTACATTCTATAGGAGGTGGGGTGTAAAACACATTGGGACAGGAATTTGCAATCAAATAAGGTGGGCTGCCCTTTAGGAGAGGGCAAGAGACAGGTATACGAGGTAGGGGTTAGTCTTGGAGGCCATAAGCTTTCCTAAAGAGATGGGTTTTAAGGCACTTCTTAAAAGATGCAAGACTAGTTTACATTATTACATTTATATAATATTATTAATTTCATTATTTAATTTATAAAATTTATATTAATATATTTATTCATATTTGCCTATTGGTTACATGCACTGCCATTGGACAAATAGTTTTCCTTTTTGCAAGTGAATTAATGAATCCAGTAAAAAATGGTGTTTTAAACATATGCAAATCCTCTCTATAATTCACATTTGAAAAATTACTGATTTAAAAGTAAACATTGGATGGTAATGAATAAGCATGCACATTCAGCTGAAATAACGAAATGTCATAATACAAACTTTGGACTTGTGAAGTGACTATTGAGTGAATAACTAAATGTTGCTTGACTGTGTATATAACTTGTTCATGTGACTTTGTCTGCAGGTTTGTTTGTTTTTTATTATATTTTTGATGCAGCAGCTTTACATGTTTTTGTGTATTTTTGTTTAAATATTAACTTTTTCCACTGAAAATTAGAAAAATCTGTATATTATATAATTTGCACAGTCACAAGTAAACTCACTCCATCTTTTTAGAGAATATTATTAGTAGTATTTCTTTCCCCATTGTCCTGGATGGAGGTGATACTAGTAAGATTGTGTGTATGTGTGTCTGTGTGTGTTTGCAGCAGTCATGGTACAAATATTTCCTGAACTCCAAAAACTGTTCATCCAGCTGCTTTGTTGTTTCTGATCGGTTATTACGTTAAGTTGTTTGTATGTTATGCTAGCTTTTTACTTAAGTGGTTGTTTAGCAATTTAAATGAAAACGTAATGAGGTTACATCTGTTTTACGTGCCCATAATACCATGCAGATGGGGAAGAGTATGAAAGCCAGATTTTGTTTCTGGCAAAATATTTTTGATTGACCAGACAGATATGTACCTGCATGTATTTGGGATGGTACACATTTATATATATCCCATTGTTCAGCGCTACAGAATTTTGTTGGTGCTATATAAATAATAAAATAATAATAATACATACACAAATTAGGTATACTTTCACATTTTCATTGGTGTGTATGCCCAAGAATTCCACAGAAGAATTCAAGCTATGTCTATTAATATACAATCTTCTACACTTTGATTAGTATTTTGAAATACAACTTTTAGTCTTAAGTCAGTAGAATGCAGCAGAAGTGTTTCTCCCCCATTTCATGTTTGTCTGGCTTGGTCTTCAGATAACATATAGTGAGCAGAACAATCAGGAAAAAGGGACACTTTTATTTTAGGGATAGAAGTGTGGATATGGCCAGCTGCAGGGCTGTTCTAAAAAATGTAGGCTGACTTACTAAAAACAATTTATGAAAATAAAACTTAATTTGGAACAAGAACATTGTATCTTATTTACACTGACTGATAGCTAGACATTTATTGTAGTTTAAATACACATTACTGTATAAATTCTGTGGAGCACTCAGACACACCAACAATATTGATCTCCTTTAAAAGCGGGGCATAAGGATAGAACATAGGCACAGAGTGATTTGGGTCCAAAATAGGGACTTTCACTCCCCAATAGGGACACTTGCGAGGTATGTAGCTTGGCATACAGAATAAACTTGCCAAAATGACTATATATTGTATTAGGACCTCTTTGTTGCTTAGCAATAGAAAAATAGGCCAAATCATCTTTCCAAGTACCACCAGTAAGCCCAAATTTGTATGGGACCATCGTTCTGTTTTTTACTGTTCCCTTTGCTCCATCACCATGCAATCGGAAGGACTTCAAGGATTAGCCACTAGTACGTTTTGCTTTGTTGCTCTGATATATATATTGATGTTGAGTTTTCGCTTACTAGGCCTTGTTAATACATTATTTGTAACAAGGGCTAGTCTGCTCTTAATCCTGTTTCACTGCATGTTTTCCAATCCCCTTCTTTTCTAAATATGCAAGTACAAACAGCTTTTACACATTTCTCTACCTAGAAAGCAGCCTGGGGCCTTCGCCAGATACTTTTAACATATGAAAATTGAGCTGCTTTGAACTTGTATGTTTTTGATAAGTGCTCAGAAAGCTTCCTGCAGGATCACCTGTGGGCCTTTCTCTCCAAATCCTCCTGCCTTTGATTGAGTGCCAGCTCAAAACTAATCCGGCCCCGGAATCCTGCCTCTGTGCTGAGGGCAAATCATGTCATTTGGTTAACCCTTTCTCTGCTAATATTTATAGCAATAAATTAACTTCATTTAAAAGCTCAATTGTTTGTAGCTACATTTGTTTAACATAATCTGTTATTTTAACAAGCACAACAAGAAAATTCTACTAACCGCCGTGTAAAAGGTGATATGGAAACAGAACGGGTTAAAATTGTAAGACAACATTTATTTATTTTTTCCCGAAAATAATAATTTCAGGCATTATGTATTTCCATCCAGATATCTTGTAGCTCGAAGATGCAGAGAGGACTGATTATTGCCATGTTCCAAATATCATGCTTTATTGAACAGAAAATAAAATTAATATTTTTTTTTTTCTGTCTTAGAAAATGAGTCTGCCATTGGTTGTTTTTGTATCCAGAAATTAAATCTTTAATAACAGAACTGGATACTGAAAGTGAAGGGTTAAACACTTTTAAAACTATCTTGCAGTTGATCCTTAGAGTTCTCTTTTGATTACTGCATTAGGGAGCTCTTGGATGCGTTATGGATCTTACCGCGATTTCAAAAGCATCTGAGCCGTGAAAAAAATGCGCCCCCTCCCCCCCCAGATGAGCAGACGAGGTTGTGGAAAATTGTTTTATTGTAAGTACAAAAGTACTAATAATTGCCTCACAGCAATATTCACGCAGGTAAATTCAGAGAGATCTTTTCGAAGTCAATTAATTTCCGGCGCTTGGGACGTCTCCCTGAGGAACCCACAGAAAATGCTGTGGTTTTACTAAGACAGTTCAGCACTTTTAGATGAAATAGAGTTGAGATTTCCTGCAGCACACAGTGAGCGGCTAGAGGTCATCGCTTAGCTGTCCTATTTAGATATTATATATTATCTTATCCTTGGAGCCAATCCAAGAGTTTATTATTTCTTTTACTGTTTTTTTTTTTCTTTCTGATAAATTTTATGAGACCAGTAAATCTCCAAGTGCATTAAAGTTAAGATGTATGTGAATCACTGTTAATTTTTTATTCTCACTGTGCAATATTTTTTTTTTCATTTCTAATCCTTTAATGATCCTATATCAATTACAGAGACAAATGTAAATTATAAATTATATAATATGAAGCACTGAGTCCTTCAATTATGTTGTAAAACTGATCAGTTACATAACACGAAGGTTGTGAAGATTCATTACCCACAAATATCACAACATATAATACGTAGATGTATATATATATAAATATCTTGGCATTGGAAAACGCTCTGTAAACATAGATCTGCAAAAATAGTATTTAATATGTTTGTGATTATTGCAAATATTTGATGTCACGCAACCACAGATGGCACATAACTGTGGGTTTGGTCAAAATAAAATGTTCTTCTCCTGACTTACCATAGATCTTACTGTCAAAGCATAAGTGTCATCCAAGTTGCCAACTATGCCATATTTCAACTCTTTGATGTATTTTTCTTACTCCAACAATAACCACTACCGCCTGTCCTAAAGGCAAATCAAACAAGAGGAGAGGATAGGCTGAACAAGGTTGTTACATAATGAGTAACACCCACAAAGCTCTGAAGATGTCGGCACAGGAAAAAAAAGGTCAGGTGAGTATAGCTAAATATTTTACATTGAATACATCAAGTATCTTTGTAATATATGGTGTATTTAATGAATATGAGGGCTATTTAGAGTAAATTTATTTTTACACTGCTGGTTCACTTTAACCCCTTAAGGACACATGACGTGTGTGACATGTCATGCTTCCCTTTTATTCCAGAAGTTTGGTCCTTAAGGGGTTAAAGTGGCTGTGTCACCTCAAACTTACCTTTCTCCTATTCTGTTCCTATTTTCTTCATTTCTGCTTTATTTCTCTTTTAAACATAATGCCAAGTAGGGATTACTTTTGACAGTTGTGACAATTGTGACAAAAGGGTGGAGCTTAAGGCAAGCTCTACTTCCTTTGTTAAGCTAACTTTTACACAATTCTTACTTCTCTCCTGTCCTTCCTCCGTTGCCTCTCAAGTTTTTCGAGGGCCGTGCATTCCCTGTTCCATTTTTATTACTCGTGGCTTACTGGGCATGCAAGGCCATGGCCATCTCCAAAGCGCTTCTCCATCGCATACTGTGGACAAGAGTGTCCGTGAGTGACCTTACATTGCTGCCAGCAATTAGATGATGGCGGCGCCGGTAATGAGGATTCAACGCCACAAGTGCAGTTTGAAGTGAAGAAGGGTAATTTCTTAAGAAAAATATATTAAAAGGGAAAAGCTAGGGATAACCTGTGAGGTGGGGAGATGTGTGTGACAGACCCGATTGAAGGCCAAATTAATTGTATTGGAAAAATTATCCAAGTCAGCTATGCTCCCAATTCAGTTATTTTTGTCTAAAATTAACTTAGAATTTCGGACAATTCTCACTTTAGTAAATAACCCTCTAAACAAAGTTTGTTGCTCAAAGCCATTATAATAGGAAACTATTGTAAAAAATAATGTATTATATCGTAAATAGATATTATAAGAATAGATCAATATGGAACCACCCTTTGAGCAACCCCAAACCAAAATATCCGGTATGGCACCTCTTTGCTAATAATGGTTGTTAATAATTACCAAGTTAATGGGTTGAGACAACGCTAATCTTTTTTGTTTATTGGAAATAAGACTCAGGAATCTAGCAGTTGGTCTGAAGAATTATTGTGCAATCAATGGACCTGAGATGGAGGACCTACAACACCTGGGGTAAAATTAGAAGTGTCAAACAGTGTGAATCTCTACACATGTATTTCGAAAGCTTGTTGAGTGCCCGAAACTATCTTTTCATGCTGTTATATTTCACGTACAAAGTTGAGCTGACTAGCAGATTGTTCATGACCTGTGTGCTTTGTTAATATGTGTTCCCTTTCTAATGACTTTATTGAATAAAATTGCATTACTTCTTACGTACAGCACAATACACACAATCATACAGAAAAGCATACTGGTGTGCTTCCGTGCATCTCTACTATGTCACTCTGCCAGGTAAAAATGTCTTTATTAGTGCCTTCATAAAGACTAAATGCAGAACCCTTATCTCAAGGAATATCAGCCATTTATCTTTATCACATAGATGGATAATTAGTTTCCTTTATGGCCATTTTGGCCTTGGAGAACCTGGTTCCCAATGTTGACTTATATACATGTAGAGCATTCTTACTAATTACAAGTTTCCTCTTACTTATTGTCTAAAGACTGTCCTCGGGAGATGCTAGTGTATGATAATACAGAAAGATGTCCATATCTTCAGCCTTCTATTGCATCTAGCAGGGTCTGTAAATGGGTGTATTGTATACTCTTTTCTATGGTGAACACTGTGACATATTTTCAAGCAAATTTAGAACAGATTCGAAGTACCTTGCAAGTCCACTTTATTTCTGTTTTATTGGCAGGTTCTTTACTAATATATACATGAGTTGAATCCTTCGCATTCAAGACTTCCAAACTTTGGTTGATTTATTCTTAGAAGCACTAGATGTCATTTTTATTGGCAAGCTATTCAGCAAGATACTATTTCTGATTGCTATTATATCTACACAGTAAATGTCATATAGTCAAGTCCTTTAATTTGAAGCTCATTTAACTGTTGGCCATGTTGACAAGGTGATATTTAAATCTAGTAAGATATTTATACTGATCAGTTGCAGTTTAACCACTCACTGGTAAAGTGCAGAAACAATGCTGTGTGCGTTGTCAGCGTACATACCTACCAAGTGTCCATATTTAGTTTGGGGCCGTCCCTATTTTGAGTTCAAATCCCCCTGTCCCTCTTTCTTTCTCCAATGTCCCTCTTTTGTACAAACTTTCTTTTAAGTTTAGGGTATCCCATTTTTGGATACATTAGAATGCAAGCATATGATTAAATTCACTTGCGCTGTGCAGAACAAATTAAGGGCCATTTTCTCATGCAAGGGCTCTGCGCATGGGCTGCCCTGGAACAGCATTGAACCAATATGCTGGCTTCTGAAGGGGGGATTCTTGTCATTAATGATGTCACACTCCGTCCCTCCCACCCTTCTCATTGGGCCGCTGTGAATAAAAAATGCCCTGGCTGAATTTTTTCCCCAATTGGGCCCTGATCATGTCTCTGACTTTTTATTTAATTATGTTGATTTCTTATATGGTTTTTGAATTAATGAATAGGGATTGTACTGTTCTTACCTTGTTTGGACCAGGCAGGAGGACAGTGTCATAGTGCATACTGTAGGCCATTAAAGGATCACTAAAGTGTCAGGAAAACAAACTTGTTTTCTTAAAACTAAATAACCCTTAGTTCCCCCCCACCCTCAGGGCCCCCCTCCTGCTGGGCTGAAGGGGTTAAACCCCCTTCAGCTACTTACTTTGATCCAGTGCCAGGCTCCCTTGGTGCTGGTGACCTCTCCTCCGACATCAGTTCCCGAGTGGAGCGGAATGCGCATGCGCGGCCAGAGCCGCGCGCGCATTAAAAACACCCATAGGAAAGCATTTCTCAATGCTTTCCTATGGACGTTCTGCACGCTAAATGCGATTTTCGCATTCAGCATCGCAGAAGCGCCTCTAGCAGCTGTCAGGAAGACAGCCACTAGAGGCTTGATTTACCCTGCAATGTACATCTGAAGGGTTAAAACCTGGGGGACCTGGCACCCAGACCACTTCATTGAGCTGAAGTGGTCTGGGTGACTATAGTGGTCTTTACCTGTTTCTTAGGGGCTGGCAATTGCCTGTTGCTACTGGTGAAATGTTGCAATTGGTCAACAACTAATTGCTTACAGTAATGATAGGCACTTTAGCTATTAGTGAATGGCCATCAAAAAGTAGAGACAATATTGGACATGGTGCCTTAATGTTGTGTTGAAAACCAGCAGTTTATAGAGTTTATTTTGAGTTCACTTACATTAGACTTACATGCTTTTTCATGCTGGAAACCTTTTTACCAGTAGCCATATGGCTCTTCTGGCTTGGTATGTCTATTCATCTTTAGAACATATTGCATTACTGGCGATTTATATAAGTGTTTTATAATATTTATTGCCTACTGAGTTTAACAGAAGACAGGTTATAACTGTACTAAATATATCTTAATATTGCATATGCTCAATATGTCTTTTCTAAAAGTTTGAGCCATGTAGAATGTGAGCTTAAAAAAATGTGTTTCAGCTTAATGTAAATGTTAAATTTGCATACAAGCATTTAACTACTCCCAGCGGGTTTCATTTCAAAATGTTATATAATGTCATCTTAACTTACACTTTCTGTCCTCTATAAACAGAGATGCCAATTTTTTTTTTTTTATATCCGTTTAACAATGTACTCTTTTAATATTTTAAGATGCAGTCTAGGCACCTAACTACTACTTGCCAGGATAGTGGTGATGGTGTCATTAGGCCGTGGTAGTCATTTCTGGATCTTTGTCAAACCATATCCTGTTGTACTCGTGAGACATTACAAAAATATGAGTGTTTTAGAACAGTAAAATGTATTACACTGATAATATCATTGGTGAAATGGCAGCTTATATGTGAAAAATGCAAAAAAAAAAAAAATATATATATAAACACTAATTTTGGCCAGGGTTTGTGACTAAGTGACTACTAAAAAAGACTGGACATATCCCATTTTAAATACGGTCTCAAAGGCAACATAGGCCCAGCAAACCAATCTGGCAAATTTCAATGGGCAAACATGGAAAAGGGGAAAGCCCTAAATTTGACCCCTGTAAGTTTGCAAAAACCCATAAAACCTGTATATTGGGGGTACTGTTGTACTCAGGAGATGTTGCTAAACACATATTGGAGTGTTATTTGTCAGTAACACATAAAAGGAACTGAGAATCAATGCCTAAAGTACAATGTGAGAGAAAAATAACACAAAAATATGACTACCCAAAAGGTTGACAAAGACTGGTGGTGTTAAAATACCACCATTTGAAATACCCTAGGGTGTCTACTTTTTCAAAATATATGGTTTGATGAAAGTAAATTACATTGTCCGGCTTCATAAATGTCCTAAATAGGACATGGGTGCATGATGACCAGCTGTGAAAATTCCAAGTTGGAAAACTGGAATGCGCACCCTCCAAATAAGGTCTTTTAGGTGGTAAAATGGTTGCATGAAAAGAGTCAAAATACCCCCAGTTTAATACCGTAGGCTGTCTTCTTTTAAAAAATATATACATGTGAAGGGTTTTTCACGGATTCCTAACAGATATTAGTGTTACAATGTAACTTTCATTAATTTTGAAAAAAATGGTTTGGCAATAGCAAAGTGCTACTTGTACTTATTGCCCTAAAACTTTCCACAAAAAAAAAGCTAAGAACATGTTAACATTGGGTATTTCTAAACTCAGGACAAAACTTAGAAACTATTTAGCATGGGTGCTTCTTGACAGTTGTAGATGTGTAACAGATTTGGGGGGCCAAGTTCAGAAAAGTGTGTTTATATTCATATGATATGTTATCATTTGTTTTATAGTAAATTATATGACATGATGAAAATAATTGTATCTTTAGAAAGATAATTTAAAGGGACACTATAGTCCCCTTAATTACTTTAGCTAAATAAAGCAGTTTTAGTGTATAGATCATTCCCCTGCAATTTCACTGCTCAATTCACTGTCATTTAGGAGTAAAATCACCTTGTTTCTGTTTATGCAGCCCACACCTCCCCTGGCTATGATTGACACTGGTTTCATTTTCAAACAGATGTAATTTACCTTAAATAATTGTATCTCAATCTCTAAATTGAACTTTAATCACTTTAATCACATACAGGGGGCTCTTGCAGGGTCTAGCAAGCTATTAACATAGCAGGGGATAAGAAAATCTTAATTAAACAGAACTTGCAATAAAGAAAGCCTAAATAGGTCTCTCTTTACAGGAAGTGTTTATGGAAGCTGTGCAAGTCACATGCAGGGAGGTGTGACTAGGGTTCATAAACAAAGGGATTTAACTCCTAAATGGCAGTGAGGCTGCAGGGGCATGTTCTATACACCAAAACTGCTTCATTAAGGTAAAGTTGTTCAGGTGACTATAGTGTCCCTTTAATGTCCAGAAAACTGGTATATAATATGTGTGGGTACAGTAAATGAGTAAAAGGAAAATTACAGCTAAACACAAACACCACAGAAATGTAAAAACAGCCCTGGTCTTTACCGGTAAGAGAACTGAAAAATGATCTGGTCACTAAGGGGTTAAATGATAGCATTTGGTGAACAATTATTGATACCACAAGCTAGGCAACAGTGTGCAATGCCAGTCTACCATTTCAAAGACAATTAAGGTGCTGTCATGTATATAAAGGGGTATTGAATCACATGACCAAAATTTAATTTTGCGTCTTATAATTAATGATAAGACCCCACCGTGCGCTGCAATTTTGGGATAGTACAACAAGGCATGCAATGCCACAACAGCTGTTGCTAGCCTGTCAGTTACCATTTAAGGACAATTGTTAGGCATACGAGATTACTGCACATTTTATGTTATAACGTAGAATAGTTATAAGATAAACGATCATGTCAGCTACGAAACAAAACAGGTATGAGATGCATTTGGGTTAGACATTCTGATATTATTGAGTTAGGGATTAGATAAAGACACACTTAATCGGAACAGTTACTAGTTTTACAGGATATATTTAAACAAGGTTGGAAATGACTTGTGACTATAGGATTTATGTAACTAGGGACACCCCTCACCCCCCCTCCGCGGCAGTCTTGGACCCCCTATGGATAGGGGCATAACATGGCATGCATATCAGCATATCATATTAGCCTATCAGTGTTGTATATTGTGTTAAAAATGAATAACAAACTTAGTAAAGCAAACAGTAATGAAAAACAATATATTCATACGGTAACATCAATTTCGTGGAAGAGGTATTTCTATGCTGCATGCTGCTAACATGCAATTCCAGGAGGGAGCAAGTTCTAGGCCACAAGTCCCAAAGAGTCCTGCACAGCCACATCATTCAGCCCACGGGTATCACAGTCCCGACCTGTAGCCCACCGCGGGACTCCGCCATCACATCTTAGGTACCGGGATGTCCCCCCCCCCGGGTCTGCCGGTGATGGCGACAGGAGAATGGCCGTCTCCCCCTGTGTTGACCATGCTTTGAGGCCGTGAGTGGTGCTTGAAAGTTGTTTGGGTTCCGCTGGAAGGTTATATTTGGTAAAATTGGCCTCGAGGAGCAGGAGCAGCTCTATCCTGCGTCCGCTCAGCTCATCGGTCAGGCCCTTCCCCCTTGGGCACCAGTTTTGAAGAAGGATATTGCTGAACTAGAAAAAGAGGTGAGCTTCAAAATTAATTAAAGGGACACTATAGTCAGCTGAACAACTACAGCTTAATGTATTTGTTCAGGTGAGATCTATAGCTCCCTGCAGGCAATCTAATGTAAACACTGTATTTTCAGAGAAAATACTGTGTTTACATTGATTGATAGGAATACCTCCAGTGGCCGTCACTCAGACGGCCACCAGAGGGACTTCGTCAGACGTATTAAACGTATTAAAATACATCTGACGTGTGCAGGAGAGAGAAGGCACTGTGTGCGCAAAGCCGCGCATGCGCACAAGGGAGCAATGACGCTTCCAAATGGAAGCGTCTGATTGCTCCCTGCTCGCGCCCACCTATTTCGTCATTTTGACGAAATAGGGGGCGCGGCTTCACGAGGCTCCCGGCGCTGCAATGAGGTGAGTAAAATATTCTCCCTGGAGAGTCCCTTTAAGGGGATGGAAAACATTAGTCATTAGGTTTCTTTAGAAAAAAAATGCGTATCAGAAGGGATATGGTAATATTATACAAATAAATGCAGGGTCAATACAAACCACTATGTGCTAACCTGTTCATTAGCAGGAATATAGAGCAGACAAGAGGTCACCCATTGAGACTGAAAAGAAGGCACTTTCGCTTACAGCAGAGGAAAGATGTAAAATTCTACACAGAGGTTTTCTTCAAATTCTATAGATAATCTAAAAAAAAAAAAAGACCCGGACTAATGTTGTTGCAAAAATAGAATATTCAAGGATACAATTATGTGTTAATCCAGTAGTTACCAAACTTTTTGGGTTTAAGGCGCCCATAATATTTCAATATTTTTCCAAGGAACCCCAAGGTTGTATATATGTACAGGAACCCCAAGGTTGTATATATGTACAGCGCTGCAGCATATGCTGGGCCCCTGTTCGACAGAAATACTTGCCGTTCAGGCGCAAATAGAGAACCTAATCTTGGGAGTGGCACTGGTAGATTATTTAAAGAAACAATCCAGGCACAATAAACACTACATTACATTGTAGTGGTTATGGTGCCAGTAGTGTTGTAGTGCCCTCCTAGGGTAAGTAGTCAAACAGTTTAAGAACAGTTTGACAGCTTACCTGGGGTCTGCTGGGATAGGGGCTGTAGTTTGTGTGTGTGTGTGTGTGTGTGTGTGTGTGAGGGGTGCAATATATGTGTGTGAGGGCTGCAGTGTGTGTGTGTGTGTGTACACAGGTGCAGTGTGAGGGGTGCATTGTGTTTGTGAAGGATGTAGTGTGTGTATGTGGGGGGGGCAGGTTGTGTGAGGGAACAGTGTGTGTGTGGGGGGGCAGGTTGTGTGAGGGAACAGTGTGTGTGGGGGTGCATTGTGAGGGGTACAGTGTGTGTGTGTATGGGGGTAGTGTTTGTATGGGAGGGGCAGGATGTGTGTGTATGGGGGGGAGTTATTGTGTGGTGTGGGGTCTGTGGGAGTAGGAGGGCAAATTAAGAAATATATACTTAATTTTTTTTAAATAAAAAAAAAAAAATGATATCCCTTCTCCCTGCTTACCTTTGCCTGGGAGAGGTGACATTTCCTGCAATCCCTGGTGGTCTTGTAGGGAAGCCCTGGCGGTTCTAGTGATGACCGTGAACTCTTGCGGCCCCGGTGCTTAGGAACCGCTGGGTTCATCCAAGGAGTGATCCAAGGAGAAATCTGCTTGCCATTATGGACTCAAGAATGATTTTTTTTTTTTTTTTTGTGTGTGACATAATTGTAACTTGCTTCAATTTAGGTTTGTTTGCCTTCATTTTGATTAACAACATAAAGGAATGGGTTTTAAATGTTGAACTTAAAGAACTTTTTTCAACCTATATTACTATGTAACTTTGCATGACCAAGACTCCTTATTTAGATTTAAGATTAAAAAATTCTAACTGGTAGAATAATTATTGAAAATAATCAGAAACCAATAAGTGGTTTTATATGCATCGTTATGTCAACCTGTCATTTTTATCAATTGATAACAAACAAGCAGTTAGCTTAACAGTGTTTGCTTTTTGATGAGACTGTCACAAACGTACATTTACTCAGCACCTGCTCCTCTCCTTGGGCCACACGGGCAGAATGCACGGCGTGGCCAAATTACCTCAGTGCTCCACGTGGCCGCGCGGCTCTAATAAATATTGCTTATCTTTGGTCCCACGAACGGCTCCCTATGCTGGTTCGCGGGACAAACTGCAGCCCTTTTATATAAAATATTATGCCATGATGTCATGACCTTAACCCCTTAAGGACACATGACATGTGTGACATGTCATGATTCCCTTTTATTGCAGAAGTTTGGTCTTTAAGGGGTTAATGTCATCTAGGCGACCCAATGCTGTTTAGGGTCACAGAGATGACGTGGACCAATGGGAACTCTTTTGAGCCTATTTGAGGCTTGTTTTAGCCTCCATTAATTGCCCTATCGTGGTTTCTTGTTAGATCCTCATTTAGTGCTCCTAGAGATTCCCTTGTGATTTCCTGTGTTTGACCTCGGCTTCGTATTTGACTTGTGATTTCTGGTATCCTGACTTTGGCTTTGTATATGACTTGTGATTTCTGGTATCCTGACCTCTGCTTCGTAATTGACTTGTGATTTCTGGTAACCCTGACCTTGATTTGTTCTTGACCTTGATTCTCGCTAATTTAACACCTTAAGTCCGGCCATTCTAAGACTCTGTAATATGTCTTTTGAATCCACCTTTTGTGGGTTTTCTATTTTCTGCGTATTGTGGTACAACTCCCGTGACAGAGACATATTTAATGAAGCAGGTGAATTAAGTCGGTGTCTTTTTTTTTTTTTTTTTTACAAGAGTTCCCAAAATCAAAGCTTTTAGACATATTGGACAATGTAAAATTTTGGATATATATGTTACAATGTAACATAGTGTAACATATTGGATATATAAAGCTAGTAACAAGGATTGTTTATCAAACTTCCCTTTCCTTCATAGATAAAGCTATTAATGTCATCTCATATAGTTTTGAGCAACATTTTGTCTCAAAACATGCTGTCCTGAGCAGTTTGTTGTCTCTATTCACGTATGAGCCGCAACATTAAAACCACTTGCCAAAACAGCTCTGATGCTTTGAGGGATGGACTCCACAAGACCTCTTAACGTGTCATGTGGTATCTGGCACCAAGGCATTAATTAAGTCCTGCAAGTTGCGAGGTGGGGCATCCATGGATCAGATTTGTTGCTCCAGCACATTCCACAGATGCTCAATCGGATTGAGGTCTGGGCAGTTTGGAGGCAAAGGCAACACGTTGAACTCTTTGTCATGCTACTCATACCATTCCTGAACATTTTTTTGCAGAGTGGCAGGTTGTATTATCCTGCTGAAAGAGGCAACTGCCAACAGAGAACACCATTCCCTTTGGAATCAGTGAACATTTTACGTGTAATAATAATTTTAATGTTTATGTGTCAACCTATTAAATAAGTTTTTAGCATTTTGTGGGCCAGACAAAAGCCATATCACTCAAAATTGGTATGCTAGGTGAACAGGGAAGGGTCAGAGGCATTGGGTGTGTGCTAGTAAATTTCACTGGTGATGCAATAGGCAATGTGTTGCTGACTTTCCTATGGGCAGAAAAGCATTGATTTATTTTTTTAATACAATGCGTATTCGGACTTTCTCTGGTAGTCAGCTTGTAGAAATATCAAATATAGGTTAATGGAACTGAGGACTGAAATTGTGATTGTCCCGCTCAGCCCTGGACAACTTAATATTAAGGTGGGCGGGGTACAATCGCAGGAATGAGAGTACACCTCGGCTCCATTTTGTCAGCTGGGAAAAACATTCTCACTTTCAGGTTTTTTAACTGATTTGTGTTTACCATAACATTATAGAAGTGAGTCTTGTGGAGGTGTTAATTCCTAAATAAAACCTAAACCTTAACACTTGATTTATTAGTGCACGTTAAACCAGCATTACCAAGAAAAAAGATTTACAGTTGTATTTCATTTATGAGATGAATGAGATTTACTAGTCGGACACATGGTTTTGGAAAGTAGCATAAATGTAGAACTCCAGTGCAATAATTTTCCAGGAGGAGGGCCCACAAAATAACGACAATATTAGATGCTTCAGACCAGCAGTGTGTTCATCAAAGTGAAATTGACAATCCTCAGTCACTCCTTTACCAATAGCGAGATTACACGTTATCAGTTAATCAATTTGAAGGGTTATTCACAGCTGGTAAAAGTAGTGACAGTGATTAAACGAGGTTTTTCGCTAAGTTCTTCCCATAGAGAATACTAGGAGCTGTTCGCAACTGGCGTTTTAGTAGCGACTGCTGGTAACTCACTGTTGCAACTTGTGAAATTGGTAGATGTTAAACAGCCGCTACTTGTTAACAATATCGTCAAGTACTTTAACAAGTGGCAGCTTACCGATAAAACTAGCAACAGGTATGTAGATGTAATAGATAGACTTATTCTCGTGACCATTTCTTTGGTTCTCTGTGAGAGTTTTTAATACCAGCATAACTGATTAGATACAGACACTAGTAAGGGTAATGTTCTTGTATCATTTAACAGCGCTATAAATATGTAACATTGGGCTGTAATGGGGTAAATGTTTTTTTATATATTTTCTGTAGTAACAGTGGGAAGATGGTTTAAGCAGAAATACTCGGAGCTTTAAATTCAAATTGGATTTCAAATTGGGTTTGTATTTTTAAGAACTACCTCTGATCTGCCCATATTTCATGTTTTGATAGACTAGTTCCAGCAAGCATATCCATCCGTATATAATTATTTAAATTGAACATAATAGGCTTGTTTTTTTTTTTTCTGTTTTTTTTTTTTTTATCATTTATTTCATGTTTATTGATTTCAATTGGCAAGAAGGATACAAATACAATGTAATTCAAGAGATGTTGTATCATATAACACGGGATATCAGATACGTTTTGTGACAGATACATTTTTTTTTTTTTTAACTGATCCATATAGTTCATCATAATTTGTCAATACATGGAGTTTCTCTTTGAAAGTGGCAATGCACTCAATTCACTACACTAAAGGAATTGCAGGGTACTGCTTCAGATCATAGATGAGAGTACTTTAGTTGCTGCTAATTAGATGAGACAATCCATAATTTATCCGTCTAGAAACTAAAGAAATCTTTTTTGTCACTGAGTTGGAGAGAATACGCTGGATTTGTTTTTCCACGTCTCTTTTTCAGTGTAGTATTTTTCTGACAATAAAATGCAGTTACTTCCATTGAGTTTACTAGTAACTTGCTCCTCAGTGGGTTAGTTGTTTCATTATATAGCAATTCGCATCTGTACCATCCTTGTAGTTGGGATCAGTTTGATATGAGCTGGGAATATGACTGTTCTCTATGCTCTGTCATATCTTGAACAGTTATTTACATGTTAATGGGATCAATGAATACTTAACTAGTGCAACATCTTAAAAGATTTGAAAAGTCACTGAAAACGTAACAATAAATGCATCTAAATACCCCTGACTTCGACATAAGCAAGCAACATTATATAAGGATTCAATAAGGATACCTCGGCTGATTGCTTAGGGTTCTGTGCATACTTACACCCCCCCCCCCCCCCGCAACCCTCTTCCGACACTGGGACTAGCTTACCGTTATTAACAGATTACTGGTTCCTCCAGGTCTTCTTTCTAGGTACCACCATTTTCATGTTTAAGTGATGGTTGTTGCCCCTCCATAGAACAGGTATAACAAAATTAAGAGTGCTCAGCTACTCCCCTCCCCATACATTTGACTTCCATTTACTGTATATAATGTAAAACCCCATAATGGCCCTAGTGTCTGCCTGTCAGTGAGAAAAAAAAGGTCTAACTTAAAGGACCACTATAGTGCCGGGAAAACAAACAGTCCATCGGAAAGCATCATGCTTCCCTGCTGACAAATACGCTGAAGCCAGGTGCCAGTAATTTATTGGCTCAGAGTAACAGTTGAGCTCTGTCACCTAATGAATAGAATTCTGTGCTTAGAAATATGCACAGAATTGACATAAGCATAAGAATGGTGTTGTTGTCAACCTTGCTATATTGGCTTATCGATCTTGACATTGCAAGAGAATAAAGAGTAACTAACAGCTTTGGTCCTTTTTTAAGTTAGTCATAATTACAGACTTTGGCGCCATAACTGGAAATAAAATGGTTAATTAATTTTCGATTATGAATTTTCGATTATGAATGAACTTGTTGCAGATTTGTAGAGATAAATCTGTGCCTGATATAAAATGTAAATACGTAAGCATTTTTATTTGGCTATTTTTTTTTTTTTTTTAAATTGTGATTCTGTGCAATACAAAATGTGCATTGTACAAATACGAAAATCAATATTTACTTCTTATTTTGCCTGATTAATTTGTCAGTAAATGTTTCTACATTAAAGTGAATATTATGGGCAGTTACATAAAGTGTAATTGAAAATCAAATCTCTACTTTCTTAGTGAAATCTGTTAAAGGTCAACAGAAAGGACCTGATAAAACAGTTCCTTGACCTTTTTACTTACACGAAACTCCATTATTTCAAGGTGACTTCTTATCACTGTATTACAGTTTCCCAGTTTGTTCATAAATATATAGTGCAGATCTGTTTTTCTCAAGATCATTTTATTTTGCTTGCTACATTGCAGACCGATCTATACAAATCTTTTCTGTAATCGTTTATTGATTTTCTTCCAGTATAACTATATTTTGAGCAGTTAATACTGAGCTACAGAAGGCCATCAAAGAGCAGGACCTACCATCATCCTACTGAGAGTTTAGGATTTACTGTAGCAGGCAGTGATAGCGTTATGCTTAAAAACAAGCATCTTCATCCATTGCAATATGCTGATGCCCTACCCTTTGGTCTGTGCTCTTGCATCACAGCACCAAATATTACACAATGTGGAGTTCAGTCGTATCATTCATTCGAGTTTTCTACAAAGTCACTTATATGAAATTGTCAGTAAACCTTTTTTTTTTTTTAATCAGAATTTAAAGTGGTTTCCTTGGAAAAGGTCACATATTTGCTTTTAAGTATGCACAATACAGCACTAAGATGACTTCACTATACCTACTGGCATGCAAATTAACTAATGGGGCATACTTTTTGTGGGAGATGTGACTTGAGGTATAGCTGGGGTAGGATTTCAAGATGATAATAGAGTACTCTAAGCATCAAAACCAATACAGTTTATTATAGTAGTTGTAGTGCAAAACTAGTACTCTTCAGACATCAAAAGCATTGCTACTGTTGAGGTAATGTATCACAATTATAGATAGTGAGCACCAGAGATGTCTTCAACCCAGGATTCTTGCTTTTTGGCTGTGTATGAGACTGTAATGGTTATAGTGCTTAGTTTCCTATTAATATCCAACCTATACCTTTTTTATGTACCTAAATATTCAGTTTCAAATAAGATTAACATATTTATGTACAAATTAGCATGCATTGTATCTGTTTCAAACGCATTAGTGCTTGTTGGGTTGTATAAGATAATACACTCAAATGGCAAAAACTCTTTGCTCCTAGTAAATTGTCAGGATTCTATGTATAACGTCTAGTTTTCTGATCTCTTTAGTCTGGTTCCACTACCTTTCTGTGGTGCTACCTATCTCCAGCTTGCCCTACCTTGTAATTACGTTCCTCCTTTTTAGTCTAACCTTGCCCCTTTTTCCGTGCCACTTCTTTGGACTTGTTCTAGGGCTGATCCCTGTGTCTTGTCTTTGGAGTCCTTGTTTCTTGTGTCCTGCTCCCGGAAGCCTCGCTTCTGTGTCAAGAAGGCCAGCGGCCCAGCTCCTGTGTCCAAAAGGCCAGTGGCCCGGCTTCCTATGTCCAGAAGGCCAGTGGCCCCTCTCCCTGTGTCTAGAAGGCCAGTGGCCCAAAGTCCTAGAGGCCTGAGTTTCCATGCTCTCTTATTGAGTTTTCATGCTCTCTTACTAATAGTTCTTGATATTGGTGCTATTTAAACTCATGCTGGGCTATTTGGGGTTCTGCCTCCCTCTGTCCACTGGACTCCCTCTTACCTTACAGTGTCCCTGAAAGAGGTTACATTTTGGAATGGCGCTCGGCAGATTTAGTCCTATACATGTTATTATGTGAAATATCTTATTGCATAGTTATCTGTCAGCAACACCTTTGTCAGTTTATCATCTTTCAAAAGACTTGCTGATCAAGATCCGACTTTGATGTTTTTTGTAGAATAGACAGATACTATAATTTTTTACTTATCATTGAATGACAATGGCTCCAGGCAGATTTCTAAGTCAAATCTGAGAATTCCACCCCAAGGCTTTCACTTTTGTAATGAGCCCATCCCCTTCTGCAACAAATAACACAGTTAAGAGTCGTCATACAGTAGGTGAAAGTAAAGCTATTCATGGGAGCATGAGAGATATATTTGTGTGTAAAATATATATAGGTGTGTATATATATATATATATATATATATATAGGCTTGCAGGTAGGTCCATTGAAATATGCTGAATCCATTTATATCTCAATGTCAAATTAATGCTTGTAATTCACTTTACTAATTCTGTTTACCACTGCAACGCTTGTTGTCACTTTATAAATAAATGATGAAGTTAAATTAAAATATCTGTGCATCACATTATAGACATTGATTCTTTCTATTCGCAGTCTCACATGCATGCAATGATCTGTATTTATACACCACCAGGTATCCTACAAGGAGCCTCTCAAAGATAACAAGATAGATATATCAAATAGTGTGTAGTAAATCTGACAGTTCCGCTTCTTGTTTTGAAAACACCCAGGGTTTCCAAAGGGGGTGGGGGAGTAGAGACACAATCTAAACAATCTTTTCTCAATTACCGAATGTATCCAACATTATCTTTATCTAATATTTGGTCTATGGGCTGCGAATGTACACATTCACTTGGTCATCTCAGTCAGACATCAAAAGCATAAGGAACTTGCTGACAAATCAAAAATCTAATCAAGGAGAACAAATGCTAAAATAGCTGGAAGCTGAAAGGAAGATGAGAACAGAGAGGCGATAAAGCAAACGTATTGCTAAGTGTTACAAATTACCAAGCCCCCTCCTTTCACATTGCAGGGATCTGACTGAGAGCTGTGCATTCTTTTGGGGGGTAATTTAAAGCGTCCCTTGCAGCTGTGTTTCTGTTATGCAAGCAGAAATGAGAAGTTTTCATTATGTATTGACATATTTTTCTTGTTAAGTAGTGTTTAAAGACATGCTTACAAGATTTACTGATAGTGGGGTTTTCTCAGCCTCAGAAGGAGTGTCTTTAAATCCTGAAACACCTACGAATAACTTCATGCCAAACTGAAATACAGATCGTCTCTGACAAACATATACCTTATCCGGATATCTTCCACTGCAGATTCATTTTGATCATATTGGGTTTTTTTTGTTTTGTTTTTTATCTTTTTCCATGTTATAATTGCTCAAATTATTCTAGAAGAATGTATGTCTCTACTCACAGTTCTGCTTTTCTAGCTGCTGCAGTGTTTGCTTTATCAAATTATAAGATACATTAATATTGTTGCATATAATATCAAGCCACATGTTTAAAAATGTATTGACCAGAAAACTGATCTTTCAGAAGCTTTTAATGATAGAACATGCACACCGCTGCTATAGATACTTTAGAAATGTTTCATCTATTCTTTTATATGCGCGCATTATATGATTTAAATTGCAGATTTTACTCGTCATACCTGTTAAAGGCAAAGTGTACCCAATATAATATATTGCAGGTTCTGTTGTTTCTAAATATTTACAGAAGTGTGGGATTGATATCTCCTGATGCCTAGGTAATGCAGTAAGATGTTTTTATTCTGTTAGCCCTATTGTGTGCAAGTGGCAGGGCTGCCTTGGAAGGATTGGTGCTGAGGAGGGAGCATAAGGGATGTGTCACACTGACCCACCAGGAAATGTCCTCATTGGCTGCTAACGCACTTAGTGGTGGCTTACAGGGAGGTGTGAAGCGTGGCAGCAGTCAGCCATTCCTTACAATGCATAAGATTGGAGGCCTCCACGATACACTTTTGACACCATAACATCTACAGTGTTGCTTGGAGTGTTCCTTTAATCACACATGCTAATGCAAAGATTTGCACTGCAGTAGTCTACTACAAAAGCACAAAATCCACAATGGGAAGAAAGCAGATAGAGGCAGTGATATTATCTGGCTAATGTTTTGAAACCTTGGGTCTTGGCATTAATGTGAGTTTTACTTTGACACAAGCTGCCTAGAAATGGTTCCTGACTATGCACCTCCTCTCTTTAGCAATGGTGCTCCATGATGACAGTGGCCACATTCAGCATGATAATGAACCCTGCCACACTACAAATATTGTTCAGGAATGGTTTGAGCAAAATGACAAAGGGTTTCAGGGTGTTGCCTTGGCCTCCAAATTCCCCAGATCTTAATTCAGTTGAGTATCTGTGGGATGTGCTCAGGGGCGGGCTGGGGCGGGGGGCAGGGTGGCAATTGCCCCCCAGGCCGACCTAAATCCAGGGCTGCCCACATCCAAAATAAAAAAAAAAGTTCCCCCCAGTGGCTGAACTACCGGGTCGGAGCTGCGTCCAGGCCCATCACACCAGGGGGCCTGGCTGCTCTGTAGACCCCTACTGGCAGGACTGGCTCCCCTGGCAAAACTGCTATTTAGTATATTGCTAATTCGGCAATATACTAAATAGCAATTATCTTACCTCACTAAGAGGCAGAGTGGGGTGCAGATGGAGGTCCCGCTGTATTCATTGTTTGGGTGTCCCGCGGAGGCACACCGGAACTCAATGCCTACCCTCACCTCTTCCTGGGCGGAGTTCTGGTAGAGCTGCCTCCATATCCTGCCTGCAGGGCCCCTCCCTAAGTTCCCAGGATGCCAGCACTCAGTCTGCACAGGGGAGCACAGAGCAAGCCCAGCATAGCTAAGGCCCCCAGAAAGACCTGTCCCACCTTGCAGCAGTGGAACACAGGATCAAGGTGAGTGAAATACTCTACCTCACCTCTCCCTGCACACATAGGAGGCTGTCTCTTCCTGGCTCTACTTCTTTCTGTGTGTCTCACTTCCTTTCTGTCTCTCTAGTTTTTTAATTGTCTCAGTCTCTCCTTTCCTTGTGTCACTCTGTCTCTCTCTAGCTGTCTCTGGCTCTCCTTTTCTTGTGTCACTCTCTGTCTCTATGGTTTTCTAGCTGTCTCTGGATCTCCTTTCCTTGTGTCACTCTCTGTCTCTCTAGTTTTCTAGCTGTCTCAGTCTCTCCTTTCCTTGTGTCACTCTGTCTCTCTCTAGCTGTCTCTGGCTCTCCTTTCCTTGTGTCACTCTCTGTCTCTCTATGGTTTTCTAGCTGTCTCTGGCTCTCCTTTCCTTGTGTCACTCTCTGTCTCTCTATGGTTTTCTAGCTGTCTCTGGCTCTCCTTTCCTTGTGTCACTCTCTGTCTCTCTATGGTTTTCTAGCTGTCTCTGGCTCTCCTTTTCTTGTGTCACTCTCTGTCTCTCTATGGTTTTCTAGCTGTCTCTGGCTCTCCTTTCCTTGTGTCACTCTCTGTCTCTCTATGGTTTTCTAGCTATCTCTGGCTCTCCTTTCCTTGTGTCACTCTCTGTCTCTCTATGGTTTTCTAGCTGTCTCAGTCTCTCCTTTCCTTGTGTCACTCTCTGTCTCTCTATGGTTTTCTAGCTGTCTCAGTCTCTCCTTTCCTTGTGTCACTCTTTGTCTCTCTCTAGCTGTCTCTGGCTCTCCTTTCCCTGTGTCACTCTCTGTCTCTCCATCTCTTTACATGTGTAGCTCTGTCTCCCTTTGGCTCTCTTTCTCGGTCTCTCCCTCCCTATCTGTCTTCTCTGGCACTCTATCTCCCTCTCTGTTTCTTACATCCACAAATACAATCACACTCAGCCAGCTCTCACACCCACACAATCACACTCATCCAACTACACACATACATGTAACACTCACTCAGCAACAGTACAGTCACACAAAGAAACCACACACATGTCAACCATGTGTATTGCTTAGTGGGGAGTGACGAGGAGTGAAAATATGCACCAGGTAGAGTGACAAGGGGGCCCTACTTTAATTCTTGCACAGGGGCCCAATGGTCCCCAGTTATGCCCCCCATGGGCCCGCGGTGCTGGTACTGTGGTTGAACTGGGGCCCACACACTAAGGGGGACCACCGGGTGGCCCATACACAGCAAGAAGAGCTAGACCCCAACTCCCAAGCACCCTAGCCAGCACACTGGACCTCAGAAAAGGTACCAGCAAAGGTAGGAAACTGTCTTTAAAAGTGTAAAGTGTGTGTGTGTCAGTATGTCTGTGTCTGTGTGTGTGTGTGTCAGTAGGTCTGTGTGTGTGTGTCTAGGTCTGTGTGTGTGTGTGTGTGTGTTAGTAGGTCTGCATGTGTGTGCAAGTATGTCTGTGTGTGTGTATGCAAGTATGTATGTCTCTGTGTGTGTGCCAGTTTGTCTGTGTCTGTTAGCCAGTATGCCTGTATGTGTGTGTGTCAATTTGTATGGCTGTGTGAGTCAGTATGCCTGTAACAGTGTGTCTGTCAGTGAGTGTGCGTGTGCCTGTCAGTGAGTGTGTGTTTGTTAGTGTGTGTCAAATCAGCAAGTGTGTGTGCCTGTCAGTGAGTGTGTCTGTTTAGGTGACTGCCCCCCCTTTCAATCACATGGGAAACGTGTTTTTACTCTCCTCTTGGTGCGATGGGCCACTTGACTGGATTTGCCCCCCAGGCCTAACGCTGCCAGCCCTCCCCTGGATGTGCTAGAATAACAAATCTGATCCATGGAAGCCCCACATTGCAACTTGCAGGACTTCAAAGTACCTGCTTCTAATGTCTTGGTGCCAGATATCGCAGGACATGTTCAGAGGTATTGTAGAGTCCATGCCTCAACGCATCAACGCTGTTTTGGCAGCATGAGGGGAATTTCCATGATATTAGGCTATGTGGTTTTAATGCTGTGGCTGATTAGCGTACGTATTTCTTTTAAACATGCCTAAAACCATATTATGAGACTAATGTTAGATATGATCTCCAATGATCAGTTTATAAACAACATTTCCAGCCAATCAGCAATCATAACTCATCCTTTCTGCTGATTGGTTGAGGAATAGTGTTTATTCTTGTTTATCAAGGTTTTATCAAGTCTTCTTTCATATAGACCCTGTTACCCCGACCACCACCGTGTTAGACAAGATGAAGTCGTATATTCTATATGACAGACAGACGGACACATTTGGTCTATCAGAGATTTCTATTGTAACAGCACAGGAGAACAGGTGTTTCTCAAACGACTTTACAATCATTGACTAGCTACTGCAGGACAATAAGCAAGCTTACGCTAAATTACATCCAGAAAGT
Organism: Pelobates fuscus; assembly: GCF_036172605.1. NCBI lineage: Eukaryota > Metazoa > Chordata > Amphibia > Anura > Pelobatidae > Pelobates > Pelobates fuscus. The sequence continues at coordinate 49,029,204 of NC_086328.1, forward strand.
GGCAGAATGAACAGACCTGATGAGCCTTAGGTCTCTGTACACCCATGTAAGTATCTTTAAAACTGCCCACTCATCATAACTATAACAAAAAAAAATACTTCACCGCCCGTGGAAAGAAGAATAGTTTGGCATCTTTCGTCCCCCTCTTTTAATTACTCTTGACACCGTGGAGAAACATCTCATATAAATCTGTAATGTGCTCTGATGAGAAACTACACGGTTGGAAGACCATGTAATTTCTCCCCAATTAATTAAAGTTCACAGAGTGTTTTCAACAGCCAGATGCCACTGTCTGGCTGCAATAACACTGCTGTCAAGTGTAAAAAATTAAGATCCAAGCTGCAAGAAAGGCAGTTAAATAAAGAAACCAGATGCCAAGTTATTTCTAATGTTGCAAAATGCATTGTTGTTTAGCAACTCTGGTGTTTAACATGCAATGTGCTATTGCATTATCTCACATTTAAAACACAAGCAGAGCCCCCAAACAATGCATGCAATGAACAATTTTTAGTTAACTCTCATATAAGATTGTATATGCTATTAAATTTTTGAGTTACTAATGTTTGCGTTAGTAACTGTACATGTATGAAAACAAATGTGTATTAAAAAAGTTAAATCTAGTTAGTACGATGTTATTTCTTCACCACTCTTTCTACGATTCTGAAGCATATTAGAAGATTTTATTGATTAATTCTGAAACCTATGGAGTAACTAAGCAAAATTACATGTTTTTTTTGTGTAAGGAAAAATGTAATCCATCGTTATTTTTATTTTTTTTTTAGCTTTTTTCATTCACCTTTTAGCATATGCAGGCAGGGCGGATCATGGGCAAGTGCTTGGGGAGCAACGCGCCCAGGCACCGGGAGGTGGGGGGGTGGCCCGCGGAGCAGGACGATGGCCTGTCACAGGGAGCCTCAGAAGGTGCCTATTTAGCAAGGCAGAGTTGCCCAGAGGGCAAGTGCTTACTCTGTAGCTATATACCAAGCTGGGGTGAGGAAGCAGGCAGGCGGCGAGGGAACACTGTCAGAGCTGATGCTCTTCCTGCTCCCTCGCGCGCCCTCTCTGGTGATGCCGGGAGCTGAAATATGACGTAATTCTGGCCCTGCATCACTAAACCGTGCAAGGGAGGAGAGAGGTGCAAGAAGAGCATGAAAGCCACTGGACCACGGGGAGAGGACCCAAAAGACTCCTAAAGGTATGAGCAACAAGCAATACAATTAATTTGTGAGTGTGTGCAAGACTGTGTAAGTGTGTATGTGTCTATCAGTAAGTGTGTGTGTGTGTGTCTATCAGTAAGTGTCTGTGAGTGAGAGTGTGTGTGTGTTTGTATCTGTCAGTGAATGTATGTGTGTCTGTAAGTGTGTGTCTGTCAGTGAGTGTGTGTGTGTGTTTTAGTTAGTAAATATGTCTGTCAGTGTGTGTGAGTGTATGTGTCTGTCAGTGTTTGTGTGTCAGTGAGTGTGTGTGTGTTTGTCAGTAAATGTATGTCAGTGAGTGTGTGTTTGTCAGTAAATGTATCTGTCAGTGAATGTGTGTGTCGGTTAGTGTGTGTCTGTCAGTAAGTGTGTCTGTTAGTGCGACTGTCGGTGTGTGTCTGTCAGTAAGTGTGTGAGTGTGTATGTCAGTGAGTGTGTATGTCAGTAAATGTATCTGTCAATGAATGTGTGTTTGTCAGTAAATGTATCTGTCAGTGAGTATGTGTGTGTGTAAAACGGGGGATGTAGGGAAGCAGCGCTTAACGATTAAAATCATTGTGTGGAGTCCAATGGAGCCAATATAAGGGAGAAAACAAAATGGACAGGAATACTAATATAGTGTAGTAGGTCTATAACAGCAGAAGCAGAATATAAGGAATAAATATATTGCACTCACACTTTTCTGGAGCTCAAGATCAGCTCCAGATCACAGCGTATGGACTGTACAATCCCTGTCTGTGGATGTTAGGATGGTCCTGATTACCTCTGGTATCGTATCCCTGTGCCAATAATCCACGTGGTGTATTCCAGATGATGCTCCAGTGGTGTATATGGGATATAAAAGACCAGGAATAGTGTCCCCCACCCGAGAATGTGAGTCCAGTGAAGGTCCAGTGAAGGTCCAGGCATGCAAATGCAGATTAATTTTATTAAACAAATAAAAAATAAGTTAACACACTAACGCATTTCACCTATACAGAAGGCTTTTTCAAAGTGGGGGACAAACCACCTATGCTGTAAAGAACCGAGCAATCCCTATTTGCTCATCCATTTTGAGTATATCTCTCTCTTTATTTTATTTGTTTTATTAATACAGAGAACTCTATTCCTGTTCATTTATATCCCATAAACACCACTGGAGCATCATCTGGAATACACCACGTGGATTATTGGCACAGGGATATGATACCAGAGGTAATCAGGACCATCCTCACCTCCACAGACGGGGATTGTACTGTCCATACGCTGTGATCTGGAGCTGATCTTGAGCTCCAGAAAAGTGTGAGTGCAATATATTTATTCCTTATATTCTGCCTCTGCTGTTATAAACCTACTACACTATACTAGTATTTCTGTCCATTTTGTTTTCTCCCTTATATTGGCTCCATTGGACTCCACACAAGGATTTTAATTGTTAAGCGCTTCTTCCCTACACCCCCCATTTTACTTGCATCAACGACCAGAAAGAAGAGACTCTGGTTTGGGAAAGCTTTAGCTGCTGTACACATAAGAAACAAGCGCCAGAAATCTCACTTGCTGCTATAAGTGGTGTGTGTGTGTGTCTGTCAGTGTGTGCGACTAATACAGTGTCCATATGACAGTGTGAATGTGTGTGTATTGTATTGTGTGTGATTGTCTAGATGTGTATGGGGCAGTGTGTGTGTAATTGTGTGATTATGTATGTTGTGATTTAAAACGCTGAGTGCTGGACTTCCGTGTTCTGTGTACCACTGTGTCTGTCAGCATTTGTGGCTGTCAGCAAGTGTTTCAAATCAGTAAGATTGTGTATGTCATTGAGAGTGTGTGTCAATGTTTGTCTGAGAATGTTTCTGTCAGTGTGTGTCAAATCAGTGAGTGTGTGTCTAGATGGAGAGGTGGAGTCATTGCAAATGGGAGGGTTTAGAAAGATGGCCATGCCCACCTGGGAGCGCCAAATAAAATTCTGCACCTAGGCGCCTGTGACCCTAGGGCCGGCCTGCAGGGCACTTAGCCCGTAAAATACCTCTCTTATCAGTTGTTGCGTCAATCACTACAGTGTTCCAAAATGGTGAATGCATGTTGCCTACTTAAAGTTTGGTAGTGGACTAATAATGGTCTGATTGAGTGATTTACAAATGATGATTCTTTTAATCATCCTGAAATTGGTTGATTAGCAGTAGTGCACTCTGTCCATATACTTCCCCAGCAAACATGGGCGTTTTTGTGACATAAATCAGGAGGACTGTCTGGTGGAGAATTTTTTAGCTCTCCCTGTCAATCAGTTTTTGGCTTAGAGAAGGCAGTTGAGGTCTATGCTGAAAATTGATGACACATCGGGAGGGGGAAACTGTCAGGCTAGTCTCTAAAGAGAGTGACCAGGCTTACTGACAGCCTGCCTCCTCAAGGCAGACCATGCACTGAGCGCTACTGAAGTGCTCTGTGCATGGTCCAAGTGCCCAGGCTCCTGCTGCATCTTGAAATCTGCTTGGCACATTTCAAAATGTGAGACAGGCCACCAGGACCCAGTTTTGCAGGTACAGTACCACAAAATGCAAGACTGACCCAGCAAATTCTGACGTGTTGGCATCTATATACTCTAAGGAGTTAAACAATGTGACCACCAAGCTAATTGTCTAACCCAAATCATAAAAGGTGCTGAAAGATTTCAGTAACAAACTTATAATAAATACAGAAAAATTTAGAAATATGTATGTTTGTCAAGTTACTACTTGACTTTTGGTTCTTTTGAACATTATGAGAAAAAATGAATATATGTCTAGTGATCTGTGGAAATAAAGGTGAAGTGTGGAGAAAATGAAAACATACTGAAATGTGATATATATATATATATATATATATTAATTCATAACTTTCGACCCAACAATATCCAAGAGAAAACAGATATAGATCAGGAATAGTAGTTGAATTGTGTTATGACTGTTAGGTTTATGGATTAAAGGCAGTGGACCTCAACACACAAGGGATAATATGAAGTATTTATTTTGTAGAGGGAACCACTGATTAGGAAAAAAAAATATATAGACTATATCGATTTAAACACAAAAACAAAAAAAAAACCTAAACAGCGGGGGTGACTTAGCGAAAGTTTAGATCTATAACTCTCAAGTGGAAACGTTGTTATTTTGTGAAGAATTCATTTTAAATTGATGACTAGGCTTTATAGAGAGTAGCATTCAGGATTTCACTGGAGATCAACACTGTAATTGTATCGTTACTTTCCCAAACTCTATCCAATCCCATTGTCTCTATGCAAACTCCCTTAAAGGGACTTTCCAAGCACCATAATACATTTTCAGTGCAAGCAATGTAGAGCTGGTTTACTGGCGGAGAGGGTCAAGTGCTCAGCTAATGAGCTAAGCCCTGTTTTGGAACGTGTACAAGCAAAATCCACCTTAAACATATGGCTTGCAATACATACCTTACATCTGCTGCTATCATGCAGTATCCCTTATACTTGACAACTACTCTTGACTGTAGCAAGTATGAGAATGGATTATATTATTCTATGCATATATAATACAGCATTTCCAAATTCATTTTCTGTCTTGGTGTATTGGAATATAACTTATGTATCCTGTTCTGCTATATTTGACCTTTTCACTTTTCAGATAAAATATTTAAGGTGCGCTGTGCCTTTAAGACAATAAAACTTTTTTAAACACACGTTATGAGGTGAGTGTAACCATTATAGTGCAAAATATATGTGCATACTTTATACAAAAGGTGCACTATACTCTGTGCTACAAAAACATTTTACAAAGTGCAATTTGTATAAATATTTGATCTATTTTAGTGTTTTTTGGGGGCTAAGTACACTTAAAGGTGCTGCTATATTTGCACAGTTGTATATTTGCACAGCTGTGGGGGGGCAGGCAGCAGCTGTGGGGGGGCAGGCAGCAAGCGTTTACTCACCTCCCAGCAGCTCCTCCAGCTCCCCAGTGTAAACCTTGCGAGACCCGCGGCCGTCAGAGCCCATGGCAACGCTCCACGCAGCACGCTGGCCGCGAGAGTTACACTGGGAAGCTGGAGGAGCTGCTGGGAGGTGAGTAAACGCTTGCTGCCTGCCCCCCCACAGCTCAGCCAATGCCACTGGACCACCAGGGACTGCTATATCCCCCCTCCCTGGCCAGGCAACAAGCAGGGAGGGGGGACAACAACAAAAAATCAATAATAATAATTATTAAATATATATATAAAAAAGTATAATTTAATATAAAAATAAAAAAATAATAAAAAATGCCCCCTTACACACACACACACACTCCATTATTATAAACACACACTACACAAACACACTGTGTATATAATGCAGTGTTTATATAACGCAGTGTGTTTGTATAGTGTGTGTATAATAATGCAGTGTGTGTTTGTATAGTATGTGTGTATATAATGCAGTGTGTGTTTGTATAGTGTGTGTGTGTATATATAATGCACACTACACAAACACACTGCATTATATACACACACTATACAAACACGCACTGCATTATATACACACGCTATACACACACTGCATTATATACACACACACTATACAAACACACTGTGTATATAATGCAGTGTTTATATAATGCAGTGTGTTTGTATAGTGTGTGTGTGTATAATAATGCAGTGTGTGTTTGTATAGTATGTGTGTATATATAATGCACACTACACAAACACACTGCATTATATACACACACTATACAAACACACTGTGTGTATAATGCATTGTTTATATAATGCAGTGTGTATAGTGTGTGTGTGTATAATAATGCAGTGTGTGTTTGTATAGTATGTGTGTATATAATGCAGTGTGTGTTTGTATAGTATGTGTGTATATAATGCAGTGTGTGTTTGTATAGTGTGTGTGTATATAATGCAGTGTGTGTTTGTATAGTATGTGTGTATATAATGCAGTGTGTGTATATAATGCACACTACACAAACACACTGCATTATATAAACACACTACATTCACTATACACACACTACACAAATACACACACTCTGCATTTCTTATATACACACACTACACAAACACACTCTGCATTTAATATATACAGCATTCACTTTACACACACACACTGCATCCACTTTACGCACACTACACAAACACTCTGCTTTCATTATATACACACTAGACAAATACACGCCGCATCCACTACACACACTAGACAAATACACACTGCATACACTACACAAACACACACTGCATCCACAACACACACACTACAAAAACACACACTGCATCCACAACACTCACACTACACCAACACACACTGCATCCACTACACAAACACACACTGCATCCACTACACACACACTACACACACACACACACTGCATCCACAACATACACACTACACAAACACACACAGCTTCCCTGTCTAAACACACTGCATCCACTACACGTGGCATTTAGATTTTGTGCATTTACCTTTAGAAATTGTTTTTATTTTCCAAAATGGTAAATGTACAGAATATCGGCAAATTATATCGGCTATCGGCCTGAAAGTTCACAGAATATCACTATCGGTATCGGCTCTAAAAAACCAATATCGGTCGATCCCTAATAAATTATCTTAGAACATTCTTACCCTCAATTTCTATGGGTTTCTCTAAGCAACAGACTGATAATCAGAAAGTAAACCTAGTTCACTCTTGCAAAATAAGGAAAGGGTCTAAAAAGACATCTAAATCCATCCATCTTGGAGTTTTTTTTGTTTTTTTTATTATTCTTTCTTTTTCCAGTGCAAAGCATAATCATTACAGCATTCGACAAAGATTAGATCTGAAGCAATTAGTGTGTATGCAGGATCACAGTGTATTTTTGCACTTATTTTTAATAAAACATGTTTGTGCCAGTCTTGGTCGCTAGCGTGTCGCCCCTTTATTCTGGGGTGTTCGGGTATAGTGTGTCCTAGCTGATCCGTGGGTGAGGGTCGGTGTGCTGTGGTTGCCCACAGAGGGATCTGGGGTTGGAGCGTGCGGCCTCTGGGCTTATGTTGTCCATCTTGGAGTTTTTACTGTGTGTAATGTCATTAAGAAATAGAAGGCACGAGTACCTATAATAGAACTGCTTGTAGACTGGTCAAAAAAGTACAACAAAGATAAAATGTCACTGCAAAGGACCTACAGGGAAATTTAGCCAGCACTAGTGCAGTTGTGCCCCTACTCAATGAGCAATGATGCTTGCACAAACAAGAATAGTCAACAGAAGGAAACATTACCAGCAATGACATCTAAACAACAGATAGATGAGAGGTATTTTCTTACCAAGTACTGTGATCTAATGAAGTAGTAGAGAACTCTTTGGGTACAACCATGTTTTGAGCTTTGGTCGATTTATTATGTTGAGGCTGTGTGCCTACCGTTGGCACAGGAAAGGATAAGTAAATAATGAATTCTACTAAATATCATCAAATCCTGGAAGCTAATGTTGCAAAGCCAGTGCAGAAATTGAAGCTGAAAAACGATTGGATATTCCAACAAGACTGTGATACAAGATACACTTTGAAATCATGAATTACTTTAAGAAATTAATGATTTAGGCTTTGGAATGGCCTTCACAGTCTCCAGACTGGAATATTATTGAAAACCTCTGGGTTGATCTCAAACATACTGTGAAATAGTGGTATTGTAAGAATGTCTCTGATCTAGAATTATTCTGTAACAAAGGGTGGAGAAAGTACCCAAATCAAGAATAGAATGCATATTGGTGGCTACAGGAACCTTTGGAGGCTATCATTTCTATTAACAGCAGTGTTACGAAGTACTGATGAACAGGGTATCCGAAGAGTTGCACGTCACATTTACTGATTTATTTTTTTTATTTAAGGAAATTTAGAGAATTAATAGTAACAGTGCATTAAAATATGCATTAATATATAGAATTTAACCTTTTTTTAAATTTTTTTTTTTAACAGTTATATTAGTTTGTCAAGTGTGTTAATTTTTTTCCTACAACTGTATACTAATCATCTCTGCTTGTTGGTACTACCTGTTCTGTAATGGAAGCTTTGCATTTTTCCTCAATTTACACACCTACTTAATTAATCAAATCAGACATCAACATTGAAATTGGTGTCTAGAATGCCGTACTGAATTGTTCAATCAAATCCCATGACTCCAGAAAACACCAGAGCCAGTAAGCAGTTTTTTTCTGATTACAAGAATTGTGTAATACTATATTATAAAGGTATTTTAACTAATTTACTGTAAGACCATCTATTGAATTTTTTCTACCTGTGCTGCATTCTGCTGTCAAACATGTACAATGTGAGTAATAATGCAGTCTTCTTTGTTTTAGGGACTCTCTTTGGCATTTTGTTATTAGTTGTAATTATCCCGTTTCCCCACAGATAGAAGTGATTAAGTCTATTTAGGGCCATGTAATGGGTTTTCTGGCTGACTGACTACAGGCTCATAAGAACTGCCTGCGTGGCTTTCCTAACAGATGCCACAAATCTCAACACCATGCTTCCACCACGCAATTTCCCTGCCACATTTACCTGGAATAATGTCTGTCACTGGCAGGAGAAGACAACACGTTACATTTTGGGAATAACATGTTGCAAGACACAATATCCTGTTCAGGTCTAGTAAATAAACACAAATTGCTCATTTTAAACATAGAAACTATTGAGTATATGCATAGTTTGAGCCATTTACATTTCATACTTTTTTTTTTCTCTTGCCCCCAAGATTCACAGTAATGATTTGTTTTAGCTATCTGGCAAACATTTAGTCTATTGTCTTGAGTACTGGAAAATATTAAACTAGTCAACGCTAGTTTTACTAGCTTCCATTAACTTCACTAATATAAGCCCTTCCATATAGCGCCAGTTCATTAGCTGAGAACTTTGGCTACATGCTTGGAGCCAATAAGCAAAGCCTTGCTCCACCAGGCTTAGCTCACAGCTGCAGCTTTCAGCAGCAGAAGAGGAAGCAACTGGTGCCTGATGGACCATAGGTAAGTTGTCAAACTGTTCCAAAACAGTTTGACTACGTACCCTGGTAGATATGAAATCATGGTACCGTAACCACTGCTTACGGTGCTTGGAGTGTTCCTATAATTATAGCAAGCACAGACTAATAATTTCCATAGGGTGCAATGGCCACACTACTGGCAAATCATCAATAGAGTACAAATAGAAAAAAATGCCCTGTACCAATTGTCCAGTAGATTTGAATGAATTGTTTTGTACAAATTTTGAGCGATCCTCAATTTGTCCAAATTCCCAAACTCCAAATTGCTATATTGACAAATCACGAAACAGACAAATAATGAACCATATCCTTTTTTTTCGTGATTGGGAGTGCTGTCTAAAAAAAAAAAAAAAAAAAGATTGAAAAAAATATGATAAATGATAAGGGTACAGTTAATAAATATAGATTTTGTTTTCCATAGATCATGTGAGAAGTAGTAAGCAATAGAGGGAAAAAGCAGAAGCAGTAAAAAATGATCTGTATTTAGCAAAATAAATAATATAAGATTATGTATATATAGATTTTTTGTATTTCTCCTTCTTTTTCCCCTCTGTTGGTTACTTTGTAGGAAAATGCTCCTATCAATATACTATAAAATATATACATAATATTTATGTTATGTATATATTTTGAAGTACACTGATTGACCATTTTTTCTGCCTTTTTGGTTCTTCCTAATAGTTCCAAACCGAAAACCACTTGGGCAAAGCCCAAAGTGCCCAAAACATTTTAGTTTTTGGACAAATCAATTCAGTATTGTTTAGCTGTCCTCAAGTCAATTGGCATACAGGCATACCCCACTTTAAACTACACAATGGGACCCAGAGCATGTATGTAAAACGATAATTGACTTAAAGTGAAGCAATACCTTTTTTCACTTATTAATGCATGTACTGCATTGCAATAGTCATTTACAGGCATAGCTGAAATAAATAATGCATTGATAGTGTTAGTATGCCTGGTTTTTAAGCATGGTTTATGAAGAACAATTTTTGTTATTATTATTATCGCCATTTATATAGCGCCAACAGATTCCGTAGCGCTTTACAATATTATTAGAGGGGGATTTAACTATAAATAGGACAATTACAAGAAAACTTACAGAAACAATAGGTTGAAGAAAGCCCTGCTCAAACAAGCTTACAGTCTATATTAGGTGGGGTATAAAACACATTAGGACAGGAAATAGCAGTCAAATTAGGTGGGAGTGAAGCAGAGCTGGAGGAGAGAGTAAAGTGCTGCCCTTCAGGAGAGAGCAAGAGAGGTATATGAGGTTAGTCTGGGAGGCAATAGGCTTTCCTAAAGAAATGGATTTTAAGACACTTCTTAAACAATTGAAGACTAGGGGAAAGTCTGATGGCGGTAGGCAGGCTATTCCATAGGAATGGAGCTGCCCGCTAAAAGCATGAGTTGGCCGTACATGTGCGAGCAGCAGACAGGAGTGTGTCATGGGCAGAGTGTAGAGACCGAGAAGTGGCATACCTATGAATGAGTGAAGAGATGTAGGAGGGGCTAGAATTGTTCAATGCTTTATAGGTATGGATTAGTACTTTGAATTGACTCTTATAGGATACAGGAAGCCAAACGTAAGGAATGACAGAGGGGTGAGGTGTGAGAGGACCAACTGGAGAGGAAACTCAGCCTGGCTGCAGCATTCATTACAGACTGTAGCGGGGCAATACAGCTGTTGGGAAGACCAATTAGGAGAGAGTTACGATAGTCCATGCGAGATATTACTAGAGCATGGACAAGCTCTTTATTAGCATCTTGTGTAAGAAAGGGGCAGATGCGTGCAATGTTTTTAAGGTGGAATTGGCATGATTTGACAACAGACCGGATGTGAGGCTCAAAGGTGAGGCCAGAATTAAAAGTAACACAAAGACAACATGCTTATACGGATGGGCTGATATGGGTACCACCAATCTGAAGTGAGAGCGAGAGAGGAGGTGTAATATTAGGAGGAGGAAAGACAAGAAGTTCTGTTTTGGAAAGATTCAGTTTCAGAAAGCGGGAGGACATCCAATCAGAGATAGAAGAAAGGCAAGAGGTAACACGTTGCAGGACATCAGGGGAGAGGTCTGGGGAGGAGAGATATATCTGGGTGTCATCCGCGTACATGTGGTATTGGAATCCAAATGAGGTAATAAGTTTGCAAAGAGAGGCAGTGTAAAAAGAAAATAGAAGGGGACCAAGAACAGAGACTTGGGGGACACCAACTGAGACAGGTCGAATGGTGGAGGTATCATTATAAAAGGAGACTCTAAATGAGCGTTGGGAGAGATAAGAGGAAAACCATGAGAGGACAGAGTCACAGAGACTGAGTGATTTGAAGAGTTTGGAGAAGGAGAACATGATCAATGGTGTCAAAGGCAGCAGAGAGGTCAAGAAGAATTGGTATGGAGTAGTGACCTTTGGATTTAGCTGTGATAATGTCGTAAGGGCAGTCTCAGTAGAGCGGAGGGGGTGGAGGCCAGACTGAAGAGCGTCAAGGAGAGAGTTGGAGTTGAGGAAGCAGGCCAGACGGGTGAAGACAAGCCTTTTGAAGACTAAGACTTGTTGAAGGGCATTTGTCTCCAATAGGTCAGATCTCTCATGAAAGCCATTGTGGAGAAGACATGTGAGGTATTGCAAGTCTTCTGGCATTTGACGAGGCTTAAAAACGTTTGCGTGTGGAGATGTAATGATGTTGGCACTATGTAAGCTTTACAGTGGTTAGATCCATAGATTTAAAATTTCTAACCGCAATCTAATACACTCACACTGTATAGAGTTTTATTTCAATAAAATATCAATTTGTTGTCCTTTAAAATGCGAGAATTTGCATGGTTTCTTCTCTTAAATCCTATCTATTAAGACAAGTTATCTTAACATCTACTCCCTCCCTTTTTTAGATGTGCTCATACACTGGAATTTATTTTTTTCTTTACTGGGCAAATGTTTTGCAGAGTTAAATGAACAAGGGGAAAAAAAAAAAAAACATGTACCTGTGACTTTAAAACATATTCCGTGAGTCACCCCTGTGTGTTGGTAGAGGCCTGCTCTGAAACTGCAGAGCTGCTCCGGGCGAGAATAGAACCTTCCATTTCCTGTTCCCTTGCTGACTGAAGAGGTGCGGGAATGTCCGCACTCGTGAGACACTTGACGTACATTCGCGGGTATGTCCATACTCGCGAGTGTACGTAAAGTGAGGGTACGCAAACTGGTGTATGCCTGTATTTACTTCTCTTTGTTAACAAAAAATTTAAACTTTAGTTTGGTGAATAGCGCTTTGATTTTAAATTGGTTTTTTTTAATTCCTCCCTTGTCTCTGCGATATAAAGTAATATGATCTGTTGCGTAAATGAAATAGAAGACCTGAAATGCCTGTGTATGTTACATACACATTTCAAACTTGGTGTGCATTTTCAAAACAAAAGTTGTGCCAACACTGTACTTTTAAATACAGAATGGTGCATATGAGATACATCTTTACTGGGAAAACTTCCAAGTACATGCTTGAAAAAAAAAAAAAAAAAGTAGTGTTTTTTTTCATTTAGTTTTTTTCCTTCATAAAAGTTTTCTTATAATAGACACATAAACATACATAGGACGGAGACAAAGGAGTTTTCCTTTGAACTTGCAGAACTTGAACACCTACTGAGGAAGAGATGTAAAGCAGAACAGGGCACATTCAATTCTAGAAAATATGAGTTGCTTTAACCGTCTAGTAAACTTTACCTGTAAAAACCCAACATCCTTATTAACAAGTTTTATTCCAAATGCCCTTTCATGTATGAGAAACATGTATACAGTTTAAGAATTTACTGTGAGATGGGGATACGGTTTCCTTTATGGCATATAATTGAACGAACATTTCGAGATAACATTCCGAATTGCTGATATTGGCAAGGTGAAGATTTACAAAGAGCAAGAAAATGTATCTAGAGATCATATCATTATTGTTTTTACATTTACTTTACAAAGGAAATTTTTGTTCTCCTTTTTTTTTTTTTTTTTTTTTTTTTACATCTGTAAATTCTGTATTTTGAATTATATGGACATGCATTAAAGCATCTGCCAATTTATGTGGCTGCTGGCAGAGCTATTGCACCGTCTCATATTTAACAGAAACAATTCACTGCCAAGCTGAATTAAACCGTGTTTTAGATCCAGCACTGGTGTGATTGTAAATTAAAATGCAAACAAGAAGCATTCTATCATTCTAGTTTGTCCAGTGCCTCTTGAATCACATACACGTTTTAACTTTGTATGTTATTTTCTAGGTGGTCCAAGTCTAGTTTAGCAGTCACGTGAAATCACTGAAAAATTGAGCCTTTGGAATGTAGTCACTTGATTGATCAATAATGTAATCAGAATGTTAATTAAAAAACGAACACGTTTCTTACTAAAACAAGTAGTTTAGTTTGATGTTTGAAACATCATTTCTATCAGAGGTTATTATTCTCTCTAAGCACAAGATGTGTCTCTAGCAATCATCGTGATTAGAACCGCAGGTTTCGAAGGACTAAGAACTCAAGAAAATGGATATGCTTGATGGGACTAATGACCCAGATCTGCCTGCATGTGCTAGATTTTTGCAGCCAAGTTTTGTTTGATTCTGTTCCATGGGATCCACCCCCAAACTATGATCTGTGTAGAATGTCTCTTGGCTGCTTCTAAGATAATTAGTTTTGATGTCAGAAATATCCTCGTCACCTGCAACGTATTTGTCCTCCACTGTATTAGTAACACCAGTGCTTTCCTCACTGTCAGCCAGCATAGCGGCTGTGTTGACAGTTGTAAAGTTAATTACAAGTGCTAACGAGCATCAGGGATTGGAAGGACACGGCATTTTGAGCCTTTAAAAGCATAATTAGGCTATTTACTGTGTTTGTTTATTTGTTTGTCTTTTTTGTGCTGCCCGGGTGCACACATTGAAGCACAAAAATTGTATATACAATAACGATAATTCTAGCAACATATTTAGCGTTTTGTGCCCTGCTTTAATGAATTTGCAATCCCTAAAGACTGATGGGGTTAAAGTAATAAACACGAGTCTCATACCCTAATATAAACTTGAGTGACAGTGTTTTTCGATAATTGTTTCATTGTTTGCTTTGTTACTAATTACTTTATCGAATTAACAATGTTTTACATCATCTCAGTAGTTATACTTTATTATGTACAGTCTCAAGTTAAATTCACTTCCTGTGTAATTTCAGGTTAGGGAAGAAAGGATCATTGCTTTGTTTCCATGATTATCTTCCCAGTCTACTTTCCAAATTCATACTGCTGCATGACAGGTGGAGGATTAGACCCAATATTAAAAAGAAGTAACACTTTTTTACTGACCATTTTTTGAGGGATACAAGGAAGAGTTAAACCCCTTTCTCTACCGTATGTGCAAGTATGGGAGAGTAAAAATATACCAGCAGGGCCTGGCAAACTGCTCCTACCCAACTACAGTGCGTTTTTGTTCCTCCCTTTGCCATGTAAGTTTTTTTTAAGTAGGTTTCGATTTTTGTTTGATACTAGCATTTAGGAAAAGCAAAAGTAACAATCTGTTTTATGATTTTTAATATAGATCAGCCTCTTCAGTCGCTCTACTAATTGTATTCATTGGACACCGTTATCAGCTTCTTAATATAAATTAATGTTATAAACTTAGAACAGGATTACATGTTGAGTTCTGAGAACCCTGCTCTGAGAAGAACCTACTCAATGGGTTTCTAATTTATATCATACAGAACAGCGGTAGGACACCTTTGGCACTTCAGATGTTTTGGACTAACATAACACTGGCAAAGCATCAAGGGCGATGTAGTCCACAACATCTGGAGTGCCGAAGGTTGTCTACCTCAACTGTCGAATGTTAGCTTATAGAAAATATTAAAGGGACACTCTAAGCACCAAAACAACGTTGGCTTGAAGGCACACTACTGTCACCCGAACCACTACAACTTAATGTAGTGGTTCTGGTGTCTACAGCATGACCATGCAGGGTTTTCAATGTAAATTCTGGCTTTTCAGACAAAGGGCAATATTTTCATTGCTGCCTAGTAACACCTCTAGGTGCATTCACTCATACTGCCATTAGTGGGCTTTCTGTTTCCCTCTGCATGGAGACGCTGAACTGCCCCACTAAATACTTTAAGCACTGTGAATCACACACAGAAGGCTCTAGCAGGCTATTAAAAGAGCAGTAGATACGAAATTCTAGATTGAACAGTGCAGTAAATGAAGTTTTAACAGTAGATCTCTCTTTACAGGAAATATGTAGGGAGACTCAATAGATCACATGCTGGGTTGGTGTGACTGGCGGTGCAAATACAGTGATTTAACTCCTAAATGGCAGAAATGTAAGCAGTTGGTCTGCATGGACATTGTCTTTACACCAAAACCACTTAATCAAGCTGCTGTTTTGGTGTTTATAGTTTAACTATGGGGTTTATTCATTACATTAGGACATTTTACCAAATTTCATTTTTCTTTTTTCCGCTTGCCTGTTCTGACCTAGTGTTTGCAATTCCCTACAATATCAGTTTAGCTACAAAACGCATCTTTATTAGCAATACTATATATTTCTTTTTATAGCTCTGTATTTATATTTGTGAATATGTTTAATCATTTTTTATCGTTTAAGTTTATTTTGATATTGCCAACATAGTATTAATATAATAATAATATCATTTGTGTTCTTTGTAATGAATCCAACTTTAGCTTTATTTTACTGTACCTGTGTCATTTTAAACAAAACATGGACGAAGAACGTAGCACTTTGCTACCTTGTGATCTCTTACAGGAAGATACTGTGTTAATTGCAAAGACATTCCCTGCCTATTTGTACTTAGAATGATAGCTAGTGATGCATTAGTGTCCTTTGGGACATCTCTGTCATAATGACAGTAATACTGATTGTACATCATTGTGACAGACACTTCCCATCTTATTCATGAAGACAGATATGTGGCTTTGAATGAGACAAGGCATCTTTCAAACATAAAATTCAGTCAAGGCTAGATACCGCCTGTCTTAAATATTGTCAGAGGATCAGCTACCACTGTATACCTTACTTGTTCCTTTGAACGCAGGATGCAAGCATCGTTAAACCTTATTTGAATCACAACTTTTTTTGCCTCTGGATACAAAAAAAAAAAAATCCAAGATATATTTATATATTCATGTGTCAATTTTATATTATATTGCACAAAGAATGTCTCTGGATGTACGTCTAGCTTTATTTTATATAGGTTTTACACGGTTCCTCTCCCCAACTTAGTCAAGAAAATACGTCATTAGCGTTAATATGGTGCTGCTGTATATTTCAGCCTCGACATTTGCATGTCTGAGCACACCTTCTTGTACTTGACCTTTGTGAACTTTTTTTAAGATTTCCTGCTATGACCTGCCGCGCGCACACGTTACACCGCCCCATAGGAAAGCATTATTCAATGCTTTCTTATGGGGATTCCGGCGACGCTGGAGGTCCTCATGCATTGCGTGAGGACGCCCAGCATCTCTTAAAACACTAAAAGTATTTTCAGAACCCGTAAGCTCCTCTAGTGGCTGTCTCATAGACTGCCACTAGAGGAGGACTTAACCCTGTTAGGCATTTAGTGCAGTTTATGAAAAACTGCACTAATTACACTTGCAGGGTTAAGGGTAGTGGGAGTTGGCACTCAGACCACTCCAATGGGCAGGAGTGGTCTGGGTGCCTGGAGTGTCCCTTTAATGTTTTACATTCAGTGACAGGTTCACTTTAATGTTGTCCTAAAATGTTTTAGAAAAACAAAAAGAAACATTATTTCTGCTTTCCAGATAACTGTAAAATCCAGATATTGTAGTAAAATAAATATATTTGTATTACTATTCTTGAAGTAAATTGATACCAGATATGTATAAGATTTAATAAATATTTATTCTATGTAGGACTCTAATTACAACCTATGGCTGGTTTAATGTGAATTAAAGACTAAACATCCCCTAACCAGGAAAACCGTGGCAGAGGAAAGTATCATTATTATATGCAAAATTGTAGATTATGCTAGCTTTAGTGTACCGATAATCTTCATTTTATTAATGACAGGAGGCGAATATTTGCTTAAGTCTCTCTTTACTAGAACTCCACAGCAGCACATTAACACAGAAAAAAATCAACCAATCAAAACAAAAGTCAGATACAATAAAACTCCCCTCCCCACATAGCACTTCCTCTTTAAAGCTGCGACTAAACAAACAGAAAACAGAGCAAACAGAGAAAGTGTAACAGTATCAAAAGGCAAAGACGAATTCAGACGATCCAACCAAGTGGAAAGAGATCTTCAAATAACGCCCAATAGGCAAACTTTAAACTGAAACAAGATAAACAAAATTGAAAAAATTAGGTTGGATAATGAGATGTACTCTGAACAAAACATATAATCTCCCAGTGCAATATCAGGCATCATTACCACATACAGAGATCCCAATCCTTACATATAAAGTAGCTAAAGAATAACAGGCAACAGGAAGACAGGTAAAAACTGTATACAAACCTGATATACCTGAATAACCTCAGACAAAAATAAGGTTAGGGAAGAAACTGTGAGGGAAATATTCGGCTCCTGTCATTAATAAAATGAAGATTATAGGTACACTAAAGCTAGCATAACCTACAATTTTATAATATGACAGGAGACTTCATATTTGCTGTTTTAATGCTCAGTCAGCAAAACAAAGGAAGCATGCTCAGTTGGTCTGAAATAAAAACTGCCGGAAGGCGACCTCGCGCAAAATATCAGGAGGAGAAGCGCCTGCCATTACGGCACCGGACGATGCTGCGCCCCTTACTGAGTGTGCTCCGAAAGAAGAATCCACACCTGATCCAGCGTGCCAAGCTAGTGGAAGAGACTGGTTTGTGAGGTTGGACATACGAAACCAGGAGTTGACCTGAACGTGAAGGGCGGAGAGGGGCAGTAACCCTCACAAAGTGAGAGCTTAGGTGAGTCGCGGAAATATGAATAGAAAAATAACCGTCGAATCCGACTCGGAACATCTGGAAACTGAAAATGTAACCCACTCAGGTAAGGTAAACGCGTCAACATTGAACGCCCGCACATCGGAAACCTGACAGAAGGAAACAAAGCCCCAAAACAGGGCAAACTTCGCCGATCACTGGCGCAAGGGTTATCCGGCTAATCTAAGAGAAAACGCAGTATTGATTGGACATCCCAAAAGATGGTGTACTTAGGCGCCTGAGGGCAGGACAGCCTGATGCCTCTGAGAGGTCTAGAGACCAAAGGGCCCTGACTGAAAGGGGAACCCAGGAGGGGTACCTGAGCTGCTCAGATGACGGATCTGGCCACATTAATAGAATGGTACGACCGTCCTTGGTCGAATAGGTGAGAAAGGAAATTTAGGACATTGGAAACAGGGTTGTAAAGGGATCGGCACTTTGGTATAGCGACACCAAGAGTTCCAAGCTCCCAAATAGTATATTTTGGTTCCTGGGGCCCAGGAATCCCAGAGGAGGTTCATAGTTGTGTGCAATAAGCTGTTGAAATTCCAGGTTTCTCTGAAAGAGTCCAGACTACTGAATGCAGGTGGGCGTCCACTGCTAGGGGATGTGGATTGCCTCATGAGTCCGAGAAGAGGTTTGGAGTGGTCGGGAGGAGAATTGGATCCCGATGGGAAAGTTCCAGGAGTTCTCTCCAATGTCTGGAGAACCAGTCCGATGTCAGGTGTGTCACCTGGTAGGTACTCCATCTGGAGTAACAGAAAAGGTAGTACAGTGAGCCCGAAACAGATGAGGGAAAAACAGGAGTAGTAAACCATCTGAGAATGCAAAGAAAATACAGTAAACACACAAAATACAGCAATATAAAACCGCAGCAACCCACTAAGAGCAGGAGGCAGTGGTACTCTGACCTGTGCTGGTTTGGTGCAGCAAAGAAATAAGAAGTGCTATGTGGGGAGGGGAATTTTATTGTATCGACTTTTGTATTGACTTTTTTTCTGATTGGTTGATTTTTTCTTTCTGTGTTAATGTGCTGCTGTAGAGTTCTAGTAAATAGAGACTTAAGCTAATATGACGCCTCCTGTCATGTTATAAACGTATAAAATCTTTAGGATTCTAGGATTAAAGATGGCTTCAGGTCAATGTAGTGTAAGGTAAAAAACCAACTTAAGCATGTGCTTCTGCTAGCTATTTGGTAGCGCTAAAATAAATGTATTTATTTCAACATTTACTTTGCAGTGTTGCCTAAATGTATTTGTCCAGCTGTTTTGATATGTCAACTTCCTTGATGCCCAGTCAGCATTAAATCTGCAAGGGCATGATGGTATTTGATATTACACAATGACAGGATCTACACACACTAGTCATAGATGAGCATATGACTTTACCATTTACAGGCTTTTCCAATGTATCATTTTAATAGAATTTTTTTATGAAGTCCATAGATGCCTTGTGTACTCGGACCTTGTGATTTATTTGAGGCTGGTTATGGGTGTTCTGGTAAACTACAAAAGTAAATGCGTCATTCTTAATCACTGACAGTAAGGTTTCTTCACTAAACTTACTTTTTGAATGAAAAATAAATCTGGAAACTCCATATGTGTTTTATTTTGCATTTCAGGGTAATTTACATAGTTACATGGTTACATAGCTGAAAAGAGACTTGCGTCCATCAAGTTCAGCCTTCCTCACATTTGTTTTTTGCTGCTGATCCAAAAGAAGGCAAAAAAAAACCAGTTTGAAGCACAATTTTGTAACACGCTAGGAAAAAATTTCCTTCTTGACCCCAGAATGGCATCTGGATCAAGCAGTTATAATCCTACATTGAAAGATTATATCCTTGAATATTCTGTTTTTGCAAGTATGCATCTAGTAGCTGTTTGAACATCTGTATGGACTCTGATAAAACCACTTCTTCAGGCAGACAATTCCACATCCTGATTGTTCTTACAGTAAAAAAACCTTTCCTTTGCCTTAGACGAAATCTTCTTTCTTCCAGTCTAAACGCATGGCCTCGTGTCCTATGTAAAGTCCGGTTTGTGAATAGATTTCCACACAATGGTTTGTATTGGCCCCGAATATATTTGTATAATGTTATCATATCCCCTCTCAGGCGACGTTTTTCTAAACTAAATAGAAAAAACTAATAATTTATATTAGTTATATGGCAAAAGCGTTATGACTTAGATTTCTCATGTTTGTAAAGATCTCATACCTGACTGTTGACTCTGTAACAGCTTTGTTCACCTAAATTTTTCTCTTTGAATTTGCTAGAATTCTGAGTTTAGTGAATGACCCTAGAAATACTTTTTTAGTGAATAACCCTGAAAATTGATCATTCTAGTATCCCACACAAAGTGTCTTATATGCAATTGCTATCAATTGAGCTGCTTGTTAGTTTTGTGATACGTTGTTTTTTTGGGATAGTGGCACATTTAACATAGTGTGGAGTGCTGAATGCTTATTGGATGCAAATAACTATGTTTTGGTGAAACGTTAGTTGTGTCTTGGACAATGCATACATGGCAAGATTGCTGATGCTTGTAACTATTGTATAAGCCATAATTTTAATTCTGTCTGCTGGGACAGTATGGCATTCGGTTTCTGAAATTTTCTTTGGAGAGTATCTTTGTAACTTTGCATCGTTTTGATGAACATTTTTAATACCTCAACAGGATCTTTTTTCTAAGAGTTGTAGATTCATCACTATATAATGTTACAATTTCTTATTTACAAAACTGACCCTCAAAGCAAAGGCAGTATAGGGCAAACCTAGGATATCTGTTTTTTTTTTTTTTTTCTCGTTTTTATTCAGTTTTTTTTAATTCTTAAATGACATTGCCTGTAGCAGAAACAGGTAAATTCTTTGAACAGAGAAAACAGAATGGTCTCTTGTAGGCCCTAGCACTCTCAGCCAATTAGTACAATCCAGGTTGGATGGAATTGACATTGAAAAGTGGCAAAAGGGGGGCGTGGCCAGCGGCCACATGGAGTAGTCGCATGGGAAGAGAGCCCTGCGACCACCGAGCACACAGCACCATAAAACGAGCCGCAAAAGCTAAAAAAAAAGCGTACCCACCGGGAGCTACACACTCTCTGACACCCATGGCACCATCCAAGCAACTTAAAATAACGGATCCGATCCGTACCAACAAAAAAGAGCGTCCGCGGCCAAAACAAGATGGCGCCGAACTGGACACACATTTGCCGGACACAGAAATCACTACAGATTGAGGACATTACTCAACTGTCCCAAGGAGAAGCCCCAGTCACCAATCACAGCCTGCATGTTATGCTACAAGCATTAAAGGAATCCCTGAGAACAGATTTCAGACAGATCAACAAGGAAATCCGAGAAGAAATACAAGAATTAGGTGAACGCACAAATCGTTTAGAAAACAAAATGGAGGAACTCTGCTCTGCCCATAATGATGTAGTAGACCAAATACAAAAAATAGAAGAAGAACAAACAAACACGAAACTAAAAGTAGCTGATATGGAAGACAGGGCACGGAGAAACAATTTAAGATTTAGAGGTATACCGGACTCGATATCCACGGAAGCACTACCACAATACCTGAGGACTATGTGCACCGCCCTAGCACCGCAGCTTGAGGCCGCAGCCTGGACCCTGGATAGGGTACATAGGCTTCCTAGACCGGCCAGATTTACAGCGGATACACCTAAAGACGTGATAGCACGCTTCCACTATTACACATCAAAAGAGGCTATTCTAACCTCCACAAGGAAGATGGAACAATTACCAGACCCGTATCAGGGAATTAGTATTTATGCTGACCTATCAGCGGCAACCATGGCAAAAAGGAGAGAGTTTATTAACGTCACCAAGACTCTACGAAACCACCAGGTACCATACCGATGGGGTTACCCAACCAAACTGCTGATATGGTACAGAGGCAGAACAGAAGCAATACTGGAACCAGAAGTCGGAATGGCGAAACTTAAAGAATGGGGCCTTCACCACAATATGGGCCACAAATCTCCACAGAAAATACAGCCGAAAAAGATGAGGACCGAATGGACTATGATAGGCTCTCCTGCGAAACCAAACGTGCATACCGAGGACTGAGCGCATAAGCCCACCACGGCTCACCGGAGTCACTAAACTCACTTAAGTATCATCCCTTAAGTATCATCCAAGAATGTCTGTTTCATGTTACATTTAAATTTTACCACGCAGAAATGTAGTATGAATGACACTGACACTAGGGGCAAATGGCAAATAACGGCATAAATGGTTTAAATACTATAAAGACAGCATACAATGCACATAACCACACGAGAACACGAAACTAGCTTTACACAGACCTATTGTAAATGACACTGCATTAAGGGTAAATGACAAATAAGTGTGTAAATGGTTTAAATGTTATACAATCTATATATGCAGCACGCAACGGCATGAGAACACGAAGCTAGCGTTGCATAGATCTAATGTAAATGTTATATAGCAAGCATATGTTTAATTGTTAAATGCTTTAAGTAATGTATTAAGTCACGTGCAACCTCGTGCGCACACAAGAGCTAACCATAATTTAGACAACTAACACACGATACCGGCAATGAGTACAAACTGTGCATGTTTGTTTCAATGTTTTAATGATCCCAATGATGTACCACGAAGCACAAACCACATTGGACCTCACAGCTAATCTTAAACGCCTGATGCTATCAGTTAGCAGTCACATTCTACATAGAAACAATGCAAACAGTACTCTAAGTACATAACAATGAAGCCTACTGCCAGGCCCAACGTTAAATAAGTGTGTAAATGGTTTAAATGTTATACAATTAAATATGCAGCACGTAACAGCACGAGAACACGAAGCTAGCGTTGCATAGATCTAATGTAAATGTTATATAGTGAGCATATGTTTAATTGTTAAATGCTTTAAGTAATGTATTAAGTCACGTGCAACCTCATGCGCACGCAAGAGCTAACCATAATTTAGACAACTAACACACGATAACGGCAATGAGTACAAACTGTGCATGTTTGTTTCAATGTTTTAATGATCCCAATGATGTACCACGAAGCACAAACCACATTGGACCTCACAGCTAATCTTAAACGCCTGATGCTATCAGTTAGCAGTCACATTCTACATAGAAACAATGCAAACAGTACTCTAAGTACAAAACAATGAAGCCTACTGCCAGGCCCAACGTTAAATAAGTGTGTAAATGGTTTAAATGTTATACAATTAAATATGCAGCACGTAACAGCACGAGAACACGAAGCTAGCGTTGCATAGATCTAATGTAAATGTTATATAGTGAGCATATGTTTAATTGTTAAATGCTTTAAGTAATGTATTAAGTCACGTGCAACCTCATGCGCACGCAAGAGCTAACCATAATTTAGACAACTAACACATGATAACGGCAATGAGTACAAACTGTGCATGTTTGTTTCAATGTTTTAATGATCCCAATGATGTGTCACGAAACACATATCACATGGGACCCCAAAGCTAATCTTAAACGCCTGATGCTATCAGTTAGCACTCACACTCCACATAGAAACAATGTAACCAGTACCCTAAGTACATAACAATGAAGCTCACTGCCGGGTCCAAAGTTATAGATACCCAGTAGTGCTCGACTATTGTATGATGATTTGGCGAGCTGGGTACGGGCTGACACACAGCACCATACCTTTATAGGAGGTAAATAGGCTCCCATAGCATAGGAAGGCACAATAGATCGACTTTCTAACAAAAGCTAAGTATCGGTTGAAGCTCTCACCCCATCCCCCACTGCCCGAATTATGAGAGAGGAAGTCTCCCCTCAGAGGCAGACGTTACCCCTGCACTGTATGCAGGATTGTTTAAGTTTCCCCCCCCCCTATGTTTCACCCCTACGTTATGCCCCCTGTTAATACGCTCAATGATACGTTCACTTGCTAAATACGACAATGTATCCAAACTATATAACTTCTGTGTCCCTCGAGTCCGCAGAGAACTGTCCCTTCCCAGTCAACTAGAGAAGCAGGTACCCCTACCGGGAGGATACATAAAATCTTGAGCTTGCTAGAGAAAACGTGGTGGCGGAACGCACACAAACAAATCTCAAAACGCACTTATCATGACGGGAACAACATTTAAAATATATTCCCTGAATGTAAAGGGATTAAATAGTCCACACAAGCGGCACTTAGCGGTCCAAACTATGCATAAATCAAAAGCTGCTATTATATGCCTCCAGGAAACCCATTTTTGTGCTCAGAAACCCCCCCAAATTCGCTCAAATCACTATCCCCAGGCATTCCACGCGTACTCACCTCACAAATCCAGGGGAGTAGCCATCTTCTTTCACAGAGACTGGTTGTTCCATGAAACTAAGAAATATGTAGACCCAGCAGGAAGACTCCTAATCTTAGTTGGAAGCCTCAACGGCATGCAAGTTACAATTGCATCACTATATGCACCAAACGATGCCCAAATCCCTTTCATTCGCAAAGCCATGAAACAAATAGATACCATAAAACAGGGCCATACAATAATATGCGGGGATTTTAATTGCACCTTAGACCCAGACCTAGATATTAAAAGAGAACACAACAAACCACCTACCTCACACGCTATTTCTAACTGCACTGAATTTAGCAAAATCCTATTCACCACCAATCTCTTTGCAACTTGGAGATCCACATATCCAAAAGAGAAAGATTATACCTACCTATCGCAAGTGCATAGAACTTACACTAGGATTGATCTGTGCCTGGTGGATAAAGCCACCCTGACTAACATTTATGAGGTACAGATAGGGCAACGAACATGGTCAGACCATGCCCCATTAACTATCACCTTCCGAGCCCTCTACCAGGCACGGGGGAGAGGCAAATGGAGACTCAATGAGAGCCTACTTGACAACACACAGGTGCTTGATACAATCCTAAAAGAGGCGGGCGAATATTTTTTACGAACAACGTGACGGACTCCATTCCTATCCAAACAATATGGACAGCACATAAAGCAGTCATGCGCGGAATATTCATTAGAGAAGGATAAAAACAAAAGAAGCACACAAATGAAACCTATAGAAAACTACAGCAAGACCTACAATCCTTAGAAACTTTAAATAAAACCAACCCAACCAAAACAATTACGACACAAATTAACGAGATTCAGAAAAAAATACAAGCACTGGACCTTGTAACCACCGAAAGATGGCGTAGAACTCTGAAGATTAGACACTACACACATGGCAATAAAGCAGGCAAGGCACCAGCCAATAGACTTAAAACTAAACAATTACAATACAAAATCCTGTACATAGACTCACCAACAAAGGGCAAACTATATAATCCAGTAGGTATTGTCAATGAGTTATCATTATACTACAATAAGCTGTACAATCTGAACAAGGATCCCAACCTCCCACAACCAAATACTACAGATATTGAGGCCTACCCCTACCCCGACTAACGCCACAAGCAAGCGAACATTTAGACGACCCATTCACGGAAGAAGAAATTCGCCAAGCTATAATGTCCCTACCCAAACATAAAGCCCCTGGCCCAGACGGGCTATCCAATTACTATTATCAGAAAACAGAAAAGTTAATTACTCCCCATCTCACCGCCCTGTTCAACGCAATAAAACAATCAGGGGAACTCCCAATGGAGATGCTAGAGGCCCACGTAGTTACATTGCCCAAACCGGGTAAACCGCCCACACAATGCGAAAATCTCAGACCCATCTCTCTACTTAACGCAGATATAAAACTCTATGCTAAGCTCTGGGCAACAAGACTGAAGGCACATCTGACGGTTTCAGAAGAACAGGCGGGGTTTGTCCCGGGGAGACAAGCAGGGGATAACACCAGACATTTTATAAATCTGATCAATTGGGCCAAAACCAGCCGTCAAACAGGCACAGTTCTAGCGCTTGACGCCGAAAAGGCGTTCGACCGCCTAGGATGGGAATATATGGGAACTACATTGCTTAGAATGGGCCTCACACGACAGACCTTAAGGGGAATAATGGCCCTATACAAGTCCCCATCAGCGAGAGTATTCAACTCAGGCTTTCTCTCAGACAAATTCCTAATCAGCAATGGCACCCGCCAAGGCTGCCCACTATCCCCACTTTTATTTATACTGTGTTTAGAGCCACTCATCTTACACATTAGAAACCACCAAGGAATAGAGGGTATCACAACCCCAGCGGGAGTCCAAAAAATAGCGCTCTTCGATGATGATGTGATCCTGTTCCTCACAAACCCCATACAATCTATCCCGAATCTGATGAAACTACTTACACTATACGGACACAATTCGTATTATAAAAACAACCTTAAAAAAACACAGGCATTACCGGTAGGCGTACCTACGCATACACTCCAACTACTCAAATCACAACACCCCTTTGACTGGAGGAAAACCTCCTTAAAATACTTAGGAATCAACCTGACCAAATCAACCTCCCATTTAGTACATGAAAATCACACCCCACTTGCATATAAACTACAAGCACAATTGGATGGATGGCAAAAACTGGAGATCTCATGGCTGGGAAGGATAAATACCATTAAGATGATGGCACTCCCCCACGTATTATACTTGTTCCGCACCATACCCATAGCTTTAAGAGACAAATTATTAAACAAATTTAAAAATCTTTTCAACGCACACATTTGGAAGAAAAAAAAACCAAGAATTGCTAGACGGCTAACGTGGCTCTCACCAAATAAAGGGGGACTGGGAGTTCCAAACATCAGAGCATATTATAGAGCAGCTGCCCTATCTCAAGGTCTGGAAATACTCTCCCGCACCACACCACCACTATGGGCCCATTTAGAAAATGCATGTATACGACCATACATGCTAGACTCCTTGCTGAGATCTTTTACAATATGGGACAATAACAAAACTAAACCTATGGAGAGCACTAGATTTCTAATAAACAACTGGAGGAAATGGGTAAGAACTCTCACAGGAACGAACAACACCCTGTACTTTGCTCCAATTCACACAATCTCGGAGCTTTCAGAAAATATCAATATGAATTAGTGGATCCAAAAAGGTATCACACTGATATCACAGCTCTATACAGAAAGGGGCTTAAAACCCTTCCCAGACCTTCAGCGGGAGTTTACACTACCCTCCAGAGAAATGTATACATACCTTAGACTCAAACATATCCTTCACTCGTTGCAAGTCAAACAATGTGAAGTTTCCCAACTCACACACTTTGGTCTATGCTGCATAAACAAACGACTACACACAAAACACCTATCCCTCTGTTACAGAGAACTGAACGATACGGACCCACTAAGAAAACACAAATATATAGAACAATGGGAAGCTGATCTCCACATTAACAATCCCACTCCACTTTGGCTACAAGCCATGCAGACGACAAAAAAGGCATCCCACAGCTTATCTCATTGGGAAGCATACAATAAGATACTAATGAGATGGTACTTAGTGCCGACCAGGCTTGCAATCATGTACCCGTCAATACCACAAACCTGCTGGAGATGCGAACTCCACAAAGGCAACATACAACATATATTCTGGGAATGCCCGTTACTGGAGAGATTCTGGCAAACAATAAGCAAAGCGATAGAACTAGTATCAACCCACAAAATACCATTCACACCAGAATGCTATTTGCTCCACTTGTCCCCTGAGTTACTATCAGACAGGAATAACCATGTCATAATAAACATACTGACGGTAGCAAAAACTAGCATTGCCACCCATTGGAGAAGCAAACACATCCCATCCCCCATGGAGGTCTGGAATAAACTCGAGACCATAGCAGATTTTGAACAGATGGCATATAGATTGAATGGACAAACTGACACATATAACAAAAGGTGGGCAAAATGGCAAACCCACAACTCAGAGGTGAAAACCCTTACGTGACAATATAGGAACCGACAGACCACAGCTCACGAGATGACCACACGGAAAGATTGTAAATAATTGGTATACAACACTTAAGTCAAATGTGCCCATCTCCCTTTGCTCACCCTCTCGACTTTCGACTAGCGAATGTTACGAACAACCTAACGGAGCGTACACCTGTTCCCCCCTATCTACCCAGTTTTAATCCCCATACTCCGCAAACATGGAATATACCGCACAAATGAACAACCGGGGCGTACATTAGGCCACGCCATACACCTGCCATAAGATAGAAATAGGTGAGAAAAAATATATTGGATAAACATGACCTATATAAGCTGCCAAACCTATCGATATCTGTGCAATACTAACAGCATGTAACACCTGTATGTGATGCCTATCCAATGTAATTGCATCTTTTTTTTTGGAATATGTATGTACTTGTCCCCCTCCATCTTCCCTTCTGTACCCCCTAAGTCTTTATTTCCTACGTAAAACAATAAAAACTAAACATGAAAAAAAAAAAAAAAGAAAGAAAAGTGGCAGAAGTGTTAATTTCACATTATCAATGTTGCAGAGATGGGGCGGTCCCTTGGCAGTGGAAGTTTATATCAAACTCTTCATAACTGTTTTAATATTGAAACATAAGGCAACACCAATGGACCAGATGCAACATATCCACTATAGCATAGTTTTGTTGCTTGGAGAGCCCCTTTAACAATTTAATATTCTTGAATCCTTGATTTAAAGCAATGCATTTAATATGATGGACATTTCAATAATCTTTAGAGTGGTTTATTATTTCTTATATATAAGGGATATTGCTGTAATGTAACTTGAATGTGTATTTTCATTCCACACAGCTAACATTACAGATTGGGAATTATGCAGCTGGACCCATACATACCTTTGAAATGAAGCAAAAATAAACACTAGCCGTAGTAAATCATCAACAATTACAGTTTTTACTATCGTTTATTGCAAGATATGATAGACAGCCACATATAAAAAGCAGCACGTGTAATGTGGAATGTCATTTAACCTCTTATGCTTAATAGCGTCTGTTGTGGCATTGACTCAAACGGCCATGAAAGGTACGTTTTCTGTACAGAAGTGGTTAAACAGCAGCTGCCCCTCACTGTGTTTTGCTAAACCTGCCAGCACTCCCATAAATTTTATGTCTTTCAAATTAACAGCCAGTCCCTATCACTTTGCACAGATGCCCACAGACATAAGTGAGGTTCTCCAGCAGAGCTAAATATCCCAAGGAGCTACTTGTGTTCAATGTCCCATGCATTAATCTGTACCTGAAGCAGCGGAATGCAGAGATATTTGTGGATGAATATTCCTCTTAAGTCAATAAAAATTGCATTACTCACTAAAATCAACTGATGAATATTTTCCACATCTTTAGATTTCAGTTTTCATAAATTAAATAATCTATTTTAAATATGTCAATTTAGTTATTATTTATTATTATTATTATTATTATTATTATTATTATTATTATTTTGGTAATCTGTATATAAAGGCAAATACTTTCCTTGTATACATTTACATGTTACTAGCTAAAAATAATATATAGGAAGGAACTATGGTCTCTGTCATAATCCACAAGTAAAACTAAGAAATGCAGACACTTTAAACCAAACATCTAATAGTCAAGTTCTTCGTATTACAACTCTACTTCCAAAGAAGCATAAATTAAAATATCAATTATAAAATGGAAAAGAAGCAAAAAAACGATTTGTAACAAATTGTATATTTGTAAATTATGAAATATCCCTATCTTGCAAATTGAGAGAGTAGTTCATATTGCAAACTAAACATTTATACTATGTCACAGAAGTGTACTCCATACTCTGGAAACATACAGTAAAAACATATAAATCATTGTTTTTCTAAATCTGTATGCAAATAGAACCACAGCCTTATTCGATGTGATATTAACTAATGCCATATTAAAGGTTATGGTGCCAGAAATAACCTGGCATTCTTCCCCTATGTAAGTAGTCAAAACGGTTTTATAATGGTTTGATATCTGACCTGGATCCACCTGGCACGGCTCCCAAACTCAATCCTTATTTTCTGAAAGCCAGAAGCTCCTACGTGTAGCTCTCCTGAGCTAAGCCCTATACTAATTGACTGAAAGCATCAGCACTGCTGGCTGCTCAATGGCTCCAGAAGGCAGGGAGCAGTGCTTTGGGGGGACCCCAGGTAAGAAATCAAAACATTCTAAAAAGCTGGGAACACCTTGAACTCTTTGCATGTTCCTCAAACCACTGACGAGAGGCCACTGCCATCAGGAAACAAAGTAACATTCATATGAATGCCAGTACCCAAGGCATTCCAGCAGAACATTTAGGAGGTATGAAATTTGGATGGGGCTGATGGAGTCGTGCATTGTGTATCATTCTGTCATTTATGCGTGTCTGGTTGAGTGGCAGCAAGGCAAGGTATCCAACCAGGGTTGTCTATATGCAGAGGAGTTTCGCTTGGTCATGATTGCCCTGAAATTGTAAAATATATTTGATGATGCACTCATACTGTGACTTATATTCACATTTTGAACTTATTTTCAAGAGACATTGTCTCTTCCCATAGATTAGTGTACAAGCGACTAGGGCTTATTTTCGGGGTAGGGCTTATATTACAAGTATCCCCCAAAAATAAGCTGGGGCATATTTTCGGAGGATGTCTTATTTTCGGGGAAACAGGATATATATATATATATATATATATATATATATATTTATTTTATTTTTTTTTAATTTGTTTATTTTTTTATTTTTTTATTGGACTGTTCCTTTAGGCCAGTATACGCACAGAAAATTTTCCAGACAATACCAAGGCATAATATGTATAAGAGTATCCTTCATAAAAAACATAAATCAAAGAAAAGGACATTTTTGGAGGATGTACATGCCATATACTTCAGACACCAGTCTACATGATTAGTAAATAAAAAAAAAAAAAACCTTATAGGACCACTATAGGGTCAGGAACACAACCATGTATTCTTGACCCTATAGTGCTAATCCCACCATTGATGTGCCTTGCCCACCCTCAGCCCCCTTAAAAGCAATGAAAATTCACCTTATTCCCAGCGCTGCGCGGTGACTATCACAATTGTCAATTATTTGCCAATCCAATGCTTTTCCATAGGGAAAGCATTGGGTTGCCTAAAATTGGCAAGGGGGCATGACCAAACGCTGTTTTGGCCAATCAGCGCCTCCTCATAGAGATGCATTGAATCAATGCATCTCTATAAGGAAAATTCAGCGTCCCCATGCAGAGCTGAACGGCTCTGCAGCACTGAGCCAGGAAGCACCTCCAGTGACCATCTGAGGAGTGGCAACTTGGCGGTGTCCCTTTTTTTTTCTCTGAAAATGCAGTGTTTGCATTAAAATGCCTAAAGGCAATGATTATACTCACCAGAACAACTACATTAAGCTATAATTGTTCTGGTGACTATAGTGTCCCTTTAATTAAGCATACATGAAGACGTCAAATTGTTTCTCAATAGAAAACAAACCATAAGGTCAGAGGATGGATATGTTTCCCTTTACTTAGTTACCGAGTCAGTAAGAATTTCCTTTGACAGTTTCCCTTACGTTTACAGGAACCTATTGACCACACTGTGGTCTATTTAATTAATCTTGTCTTTTTTGAAACAATGTTTTAGGCTTCTTCTATTCAAAGCAAGCACGTCTTGCTTATAGAGGAAATATAATTTTTTTTTCCCTTTGGATAATTTGTTGCTTTATTTCTGCTTTCCAGTGAAAGGTAAACAGAAACTGAAATATATGTGAGAGGTTTAATAGAATGGTTATCCAATTTAAGATGTGCAGAGCATTCAAGGTCATATAAGAGTTGCATTATTTTAATATGCTGCTGCTTTAAGCTTCTCGTAAATTATCTTAGTGTTCATATTAAATAGTGATTGATGGTTTTGGACCAGTTTACAAGTTGAGCAGCATGCTTCTATTGACCCGTTCCTCTCTTCTATGGGCACAAATGCCACAGTAACTCATGCTATTGATCTGAGATGCATTGATCACATGCTTTTGGTGACCCAGGGTGCAGCAGCACATGTAAGCACTGATTTTTTTTCTACCCTCTCCCATGGCAATAAACCACTGAGATATATGACTGTCAGGCAGTGCACCCTTATTAACCCCTTGGCTTTGTTGAAGTGGGACTCTTTAAGCAGACCGATTAGGAGGGAGCTTTAACTGTGTAGAACTATTACAAGTTGGAAGAGACCATGACTCTGTTTGTTGTGGTATCCTGATCTGTGATCCCAGCTTTGAAATAAATGAAAAGGCTGTGCTTTTTACTAATTTCCAAACAAGGCAGTGACACTTTTCTATCAGACTGCTGCCCTGAGGCTTATTTCCTTTCCCTTGTGCCCAAATCAAACATGGCAGCGCTGGTAATTTGCTCTGTCCAAATTAGTCATTCCATCAAGCAGTTGGCCCCAGGCTTACTTCCTCCCCCTTGTGCCCAAAACAAACATGGCAGCCTGTGCAATTTGTCCTGTTCAAATTATTTATTCTAAGACAGTCGTAGCTGGATTTCCAACTAGGCAAAGTAGGCATATCCCTAGGGGCTCTGTGAATGAACAACTAGAGCTGAATATTGACATTTACATACATTTTGCTTAATTTTTTTTCCCAGTGTTTTAAATCTGTATAAATCCACAATAATGAAACATGTTTCATGGAAACAGAAATAGTAATATATAAAGTAATATTTTAATTCCACAGGGAATGTGTGTGTTATAGGAAAATGCAACTCTAATACTGCGTGTGTGTGTGTTTTTTAAAGACACAGTCGCTCAGCATTTTCAGTATACACACATTTGAGCATTGATCTAATACTAATAACACAAACTAAAAGCCTGGGACAAATAACCATGTTTATTATTAAAACTATGTATTTTTGACTTTTTTTTAATAATTTATATTTCAATAATTGGATATAGAATGTCACAAAAAAACAATATTCAGTATAAATAATGTGATTGATCATTCCTAGTCCCAAGAAGCTAAAAATCGAACCAATGTACAAATTAAAGGAAATATATTATCCACAGAAAAATCAGATTGCCATTTGGAATCTCTGTTCTGGTTACAATTAGAAATGGCTTTAGACTGTTTTCCTTTTTTGGGTCAGCTTTAGAAGCAGGGGAGTTGAACTTGATGATTTTTGTTTTCTTTTCTCTTACCTAGATTACTATATTACTCCAAATCTCTAATGCACTTGTGCTTGCTGAAGTGCTCTGGGTGTTAACAAGCTGTCCCCTGTTTCATACTTTATAAAAGTGCAGATTTCAAGAGAATTCAGCACTTTCATCAAGCTCCTACGTTGTACCATATTGCACGGAAGGGAGCTCTTCCCGATTGCTTTGTGCCCTAACACAAATCGGAAGGCTGTGCTTCTCATAGATACTCTTTGGATTCAGTGTTCTTGGTATAAGAAGCATTGCTGCGCATGGATTCAGTGTTCTTGGTATAAGAAGCATTGCTGCGCATGCGTTCAATGTTCATGCAAAGTATTGGATTGGCCGGGAGATCATCTGTACTGCAGGTGGAGACGTGCTGTAGAGAAGAACCTGTTCACCACTCTATTATATATTTATATTAAGTATATTACCTCTTGATTTTAAAAGTAAAGGCGGAATAAATGAATGAGCAGTAGGTTGCCGCTTTCTTTAGTTATAAAGTCTTTACAGTGTACGCTACCATTTATTTACCTACGGATTTCTTTTCTCACATTAAAGATAACGTACTAATGCATCAACTTGTCTCTCTTTTCCTTCTTACCTCCTAGTTCCCATTATACCTATTCTTTCTGTATTAATCCAACTTCTTCTCTGTCTTGTTGGAGTTTGAATGTGGCTATCTATATTTGGCATCCAGGAAGCTGATTAGTGAAGACTAAGACTTTAGATTTGCTCTGACATCAGACTGATGAATTTTAAAGTACTGCCTAGTGCATCAGCTTTGGGGGAATCTTTAATATTGACTTAACATATTTGTGCAGAGAACACACTGAGGGATTGCTTACAATTAATTGCATCCATCAGACGATGTGTTCGTTAATTATTCCAGCTCTCCCTTTCGCTGTTTGATATGGGCATTTCCAGACCAGCTCCTTCTGTTTCTACCTTTCAGTGACAAGCTAAGAATAGAATTACAATCATATCCTCATTTTCCCTATAGGAAGCTGCTGAAAAACTAAGAATGCAGGAGTAAGTGTATGAAATGTCACGAAAAGAAACACCGGTTCAAATACATGTTCAAACAATGTCACGTTCCATTAGTTTACTTAGCTACTGGAGTGTCCACTTGTGTTCCATCTGCTCTAAAAAATGTTTTTAACATCGGTCAGAAATAGCGGTATTGGGGGACAAAATGATGCATTACTATAATCATTCATTTTAAAAGTACTTATGTGTCCCATTTGGTTTGCTCATAATACAGGAGAATGTTATAATGGATTGAAACGTGTGATGATTACAGAGGACAATGTATTTTTTAGCTAAAGCTGTCAGAAGTCAGGATAGTTTTATTTTTATTTACCGTATTTATCGGCGTATAACACGCACCGGCGTATAACACGCACCTCATTTTTATTCCCCCCCCATCCCATAATATTCCCCCCTCATCCCATAGTGTTCCCCCCTCATCCCATAGTGTCCCCCCCTTTCCATAGTATTCCCCCCCTCCCATAGTATTCTCCCCCCTCCCTCCCATAGTATTCTCCCCCTCCCCTGCCATAGTATTCTCCCCCCCTCCCCTGCCATAGTATTCTCCCCCTCCCCTCCCATAGTATTCTCCCCCTCCCCTCCCATAGTATTCTCCCCCCTCCCCTCCCATAGTATTCTCCCCCCCTCCCCTCCCATAGTATTCTCCCCCCCTCCCATAGTATTCTCCCCCTCCCCTTCCATAGTATTCTCCCCCTCACCTCCCATAGTATTCTCCCCCCTCCCCTCCCATAGTATTCCCCCCTCCCCTCCCATAGTATTCTTTTTGAAACCCTTTAAAACAGGGGAGCCCAAAAGGTAGATCCCCAGATATTTTGAAACTACAGCTTCCATGATGCTTTGTCTTTCTAAAAGCATGCAAAGACATGCAAAGCATCATAGGTGTTGGGTTTTTTGCCTTCTTTTGGATCAACAGCAAAAGCATATGTGAGGAAGGCTGAACTTGATGGACGCGAGTCTCTTTTCAGCTATGTAACTATGTAACTATGTAATCTGGGGATCTAAGTATTGGGCACCATTGCTTTAAAACGTGTGCTAACACAGTTTTGCCACCTGCCATTCAGTACCAGTTTCTTCCTATTCTCAAACCTAAACTTTGAGCTTTGTAAAGTAGACTAGACACATTAACTACAGTTTCCATTTCGTTGCCTTTCTCACCAACACACAAAATGTCGATACATTGAAGTCGTCGTTTGTATCTGCAAGTGTTTCCTTAATTAAGACCTCCTAAGAAAGCCTTTAGTATTGATTCACTCCATTATCCCATTGATTAAATGCCCTGGCTGCAGGGCCTCTCTCTTTATCGGGAAGCAGAAGCGTGCAGTCGTTAACCACAGATGTGAGCAGTAAGTAACATATCAGCTCCTGCCAAACTGGCTGCTGGTTTAATGAGGTACTGGCATCCATTCCGTGAAAGTCATTCATCCCTGCTGCTGGTTCTGAAACCATGCATCTTACACAGAGATCTATTCACACAGTATTCGACTGAGATATTCTGACTGGTATCTTTAAATAAGGTATACCATGTACTCAAACATGGCCTCCTAATTCCCCAGCAGTAAGATAGTCACCTAATTGCAGGAGGAATAAAGCACTTGTATACACCACAGTTCCTGTACCTTTGTGAATATGTACAAAGAATCAGTTTTAGGTTGTTGTTTTTTTTTCTTTGTTTTGGATTTTTTGCAACATTCGTAATTGGTGAGCTATGAAAATAAATCAGCTGGATCCAATCTATTTTCTACATTTTCATAACCTAAACATAAAGATTGTAACTTAACTTACGTACAGATGGAACTCCTTATATGCAAACCGATTCAATATATTGGCATAAAGGAAGCAAAAACAAATTGAGTGAATTATCAATAGTTTTACAAACTGTCAGGTTTAGATTTGGCTTTCATGTTGTCAAGAATTGACTTATAATGAGGTATAGGCATTTTACGTCTATTTGTTCTGAAATAAAGCCTTATACTGTCTTTATCATTTAGTTTCTGCAGGAACACAGTCTACAGATCATGGTCCTCTTCATTTTATATAATTATTAGAATAGTTCATCACAATGTAAGACATAAAACCAGGGGCATTTTTTGGGGGGGGGTGTGGAAACCATCCTATGTGTCATCTGGTAGAATGTACTGTTTTGGGTATCAAGTGTTGCCCCTGTGGCACAAAAGTGGAAAAAGAACATAAAGGGGGACTAGGGGTAGACAAGGTGCATGATGTAAATACAAAGATGTATATGAAATAGAGGGTGGGAGATTTATCTAAACAGGAAGGAGGTATAGAAAGGGGATGTTAGGGCATGCAAAATATTAATAGTAAAGGTAATTAAGAGGCACAAGTGGGTAGTGATGGGATAGAGTGAAGAGAAAGAGCCATAATTTGGTGACACAAATGAGAAGAAAAAACACAAATGTGTAAAAAGATGGGGGCTGACACAATTATGATAGAGACAGGGAACAGAGACTAAAGTAGAGAGAGAGATACCCAAGTGTGGGGACAGATATAGGAAGGAGAAATACAGGATGAGAAAAGAGGAGATGGATATAGGATAGGAGTCCTGGAGACCAAAAAGGTCAAAAAAGCTCTAGAAATTATACTTACAACACACAAATAGAACTTTCTTCACAAATCCATATACAATTACACACATGGACATTCCACACAGATACACTCAGAATCTCTGTATGGCAGCCTGGGAAGTCTGCTTTCATCCTATATCAGGCCTGGATGTGGGCAGCTATGGACCCTTATTGAAATGCAAGTTTACTATTCCTATTTGTTTGTTTGTTTGTTCCAGACTACTTTTATAAGTCCCTCTGCTAACCTACCTACTAATTCCCACTTCCTGGGAGGAATGTGTCAATGTCCGATATTGCATCAGTTGTTTTTCCTTATGTACCCTTTCATTTTCTATCCCATCTCAGTCTACCTAAATTCACCACCTAAAATCAGCAAGTCATAATTTTTTAACCATCTACATGTCAGGGTACCTGAAGTCTCTACCTCCGAGAGAGGTAGAGACTTAGACGTTCATCCGTCCGGACGCCATGTTTCCTCTGTTCCTCGCGGTCGACCCGGTCACACAAACGCCGGCCGCGAGGGAGTCTCTTCCTTTTGTAGCATGGTGCCCGGAGGCCGACGTCATCACGCCAATCCGGAACGACCTGTCACTCAGTCCGAGACAGACTAATCAGGTTTCGTCGGAGGCGTGTCTATCCTCTCTAGCCAGGGTATTTAAACATACTTCGCCCTGTTGCTCATTGCCCTGTCGTGGTTCTAGCCTGTCTAGTCACACAGTGCTCTGGTGTTTCTCAGTTATCCTTTTGGTTTCGACCCGGCTTGTTTCCTTACTCTGTTTACCTCCGTTATCCTTGACCCGGCTTGTTCCTCGCTTACCTGTCTTCTCGTTCCCTCGACCTCGGCTTGTCTCTGACCATTCTCTATACTCTCTGTACGTTAGCCCGGCCATTCTAAGGACCGGTATACGTACCCTGTACCTGTTTGTACTTTGCGTGTTGGATCCCTGTCCCGATCCTGACATTACGACAGGGCCAATGGATCCTGCAGGTACAAACAGTCAGGTTGGTTCCTCTGATTCCAGGTTTGACGCCATGGAACACAGAATGGACCAAATGGCCTTAGCACTACAGGCATTGTTGTCTCGTGCTAATAATCCTCCAGAGGAGACGCGTCCTACTCCTATTTCCTCTGTAGGTTCAGGCCTAGAGGTAGCTACTGTAGGTGCCTCTTCCCGTGTTACTCCACCTGTACGTTATGGTGGGTCACCTGAGAAGTGTCGTGGTTTTTTAAACCAGATCAGCATTCACTTTGAATTGCAACCTCGCTCCTATCCTACCGATAGGGCAAAGGTTGGGTTTATTATCACCTTACTCATTGAGAAAGCTCTGAGATGGGCTAACCCATTATGGGAGAACGATAACCCGTTGGTATACAATTATACTGCCTTTGTAGCTGCTTTTAGAAGAACTTTTGACCCCCCTGGTAGAAAG
Organism: Pelobates fuscus; assembly: GCF_036172605.1. Taxonomy (NCBI): domain Eukaryota; kingdom Metazoa; phylum Chordata; class Amphibia; order Anura; family Pelobatidae; genus Pelobates; species Pelobates fuscus. The sequence continues at coordinate 49,067,511 of NC_086328.1, forward strand.
GTCAATGCAGCCAGATTACTGTTGCGCCTGAGACAGGAGAACCGAACATTAGTGGATTATGCACTAGAGTTCAGGTCTCTGGCGTCAGAAGTTAAGTGGAATGAACAGGCTTATATGGATGTATTCTTGAACGGGTTATCAGATGTTATCCTTGACGAAATTGCTACTAGGGAGCTACCAGAGAATTTAGAGGACTTAATTTCGTTCATTTCTCGTATTGATGAACGTATAAGAGAAAGACAGAACACTCGAGAGAGGAACCTAAGACCTGCCTTTAAATTAGCACCTGCATTTCTAAGTCCTGAGTCCAATACCTCACTAATTCCTGAACCTATGCAGATAGGCAATACTCATCTCTCAGAAGAGGAGAGACTGTACAGGAGAAGGGAGGGATTGTGTATGTATTGTGGAGTCAGAGGTCATTTACGCCTGAATTGTCCTGTTCGCTCGGGAAACGCCCGCACCTAAGTTTCTCTAGAGGACAGGCCTTGGGTGTTTCTATTTTGTCCTCTACGCATAATTACAAAAATCACAGGCTTTTACTACCAGTTTCTTTAACATGGAAGAAGGAAGTACTTAAGACCGTGGCATTGATAGATTCCGGCGCTGCTGAGAATTTTATCGATCAAGCCTTTGCCACTAAGCACACTATTCCTTCCCAGTTAAGAGAGACCCCCTTGGCCGTTGAGGCCATTGATGGTAGACCACTACTCGAGCCTGTTATTACTCGTGAGACTATATCCATGAGCCTGTCTGTTGGTATCTTACACGAGGAGAGTATATCTCTTATGCTTATTTCGTCCCCTTCCGTTCCCATAGTCCTGGGGTATCCATGGTTAAAGAGACATAACCCTACTATCGATTGGGAGTTAGGGGAGATACTCTCGTGGGGTCAGGGTTGTCAGGAGAGGTGTTTACAGAAGGTATCCCCTTTGGCTGTAATTTACACACCTGACACTACTACCCAGCCTAAAGAGAGACAGATACCTCCTTTGTACATGGACTTAAAGGCAGTATTCGATAAAAAGAACGCTGATACTCTACCTCCACACAGGTCCTTTGATTGTAAAATTAACCTATTACCTGGTACCATGCCTCCTAGGGGCAATGTATACCCTCTATCCACTAAAGAGAATGCTGTTTTAGAGGAGTATATTCAGGAGAATTTAGACAAGGGATTTATCAGGAGATCCTCATCTCCTGCCGGGGCTGGGTTCTTTTTTGTTAAGAAGAAGGATGGGTCACTCAGACCTTGTATCGATTATCGAGGGTTGAATAAAATAACCATCAGGAATGCCTATCCTATCCCCTTGATTACAGAACTCTTTGATCGGTTAAAGGGCTCTAAGATTTTCACCAAGTTGGACCTCAGAGGGGCGTACAACTTGGTGAGAATTCAGCAAGGCCATGAGTGGAAGACAGCGTTTAATACCCGCTATGGTCATTATGAGTATACGGTCATGCCTTTTGGTCTCTGTAACGCACCTGCAGTTTTCCAAGATTTGATTAACGAAGTTCTTAGGGAATTTCAACATGATTGTGTTATTGTCTACCTGGATGACATACTCATACACTCTAAAGAGATTGAGACCCACCATCGACAAGTCAGACAGGTATTACACAAACTTTTACAACATGGTTTGTACTGTAAACTTGAGAAATGCAGTTTTGACCAGACCCAGATAGACTTTCTTGGATACGTGATTTCTGGGGAGGGCTTTAAGATGGATCCTGACAAACTCCAGTCTATTTTAGATTGGCCATTGCCTCAGGGACTCAAAGCTATTCAGAGATTTATTGGCTTCTCTAATTATTATAGACGCTTCATTAAGGGCTACTCGTCTATTATTGCGCCCATCACCAATATGACCAAACAAGGGGCGGATACTAAGACATGGTCTACTGATGCTCTAGCTGCTTTCAAGAGTCTCAAAGAACTTTTTGCTTCTGCTCCAATACTAGTCCATCCGGATACGACCTTACCGTTCCTGCTCGAGGTCGATGCCTCTGAGACAGGAGTAGGGGCGGTTCTGTCACAAAGATTGGGGGTAGATAAACCATTGCACCCATGTGGTTTTTTTTCTAAGAAACTTTCGGGCCCTGAGAGCAGATATGACATCGGTGACAGAGAACTCTTAGCAGTCATTAAAGCCTTAAAGGAATGGAGACATTTATTAGAGGGAACCTTACACCCTATTACTATCCTGACGGACCACAAGAACTTGTCCTACATTGGGGAGGCTAAGCGCCTGTCCTCTAGGCAGGCTCGTTGGTCCTTATTCCTGACTCACTTCAACTATGTGCTGACTTATAGACCTGGTTCAAAAAATTCTAAAGCCGATGCCTTATCTCGCCAGTATGAACCTTCTACTGTACCTGAGCCGGTCCTTTCCTCTATAGTTCCGAAATGCAATATTGTTGCTAATACGAATCTCAGGATTCATTCTCCGTTACTGGCCGAGATCGTTAAGCTACAACATTTAGCACCTAGACAGACTCCTGTGGGTCGACATTTCGTTCCTCCTGCTCTTCAACTGGAACTATTGCAGTGTTTCCATAACAGCAAGATGGCGGGACATCCTGGTATTCGCAAGACTTTTGCGTTGATCTCTAAGGATTTCTGGTGGCCTGCTTTACGTAGGGATACTAAAGATTTCATCGCTGCATGTGAGGTTTGTACTAAGACCAAACAACCTCATATGCTTCCTTGTGGATTCCTGCACCCCTTAGAAGTTCCAGAGAAGCCGTGGTCCTGCTTGGCCATGGACTTTATTGTCGATCTACCTATCTCTGAAAAACAGACTGTTATCCTCACCGTGGTTGACAGATTCACTAAGATGGCACACTTCATTCCTCTGCCTAAACTTCCATCTTCTCCCGAATTGGCCGAGATATTCGCTAGGGAGATTTTTCGCCTACATGGGATACCCTCTCAAATTGTGTCTGACAGAGGTTCCCAATTTATTTCCCGTTTTTGGAGGTCCTTCTGTTCGCAACTTGGTATCAAATTGAACTTTTCTTCTGCCTATCACCCTCAGTCTAATGGAGCTGCTGAACGTACCAACCAGAAAATTGAACAATATTTGCGATGTTTTGTTTCCGAACACCAGGATGATTGGGTCGGTTTGATTCCTTGGGCAGAGTTTGCACACAACAATCTCGTTTGCGATTCTACTCGTTCAAGCCCCTTCTTCATGAATTATGGCTTTCACCCGTCTATTCTTCCTTCGGCTTCTCCTTCCCAGGGGGTGCCGTCGGTTGATGTTCATGTTGCTAATTTGAGGAAGTTGTGGGATCAAACTCGGCAAATCCTTACGCACAATTCTATGCTGGTTAAGAAACATGCTGATAAACGTAGAAGGGCGGCTCCGCTCTTTGTTCCGGGTGATAGGGTATGGTTGAGCACGAGGAACATCCGTTTAAAGGTGCCCTCCATGAAGTTCGCTCCCCGTTATATTGGACCTTACAGGGTGTTGTCTCGTATCAATCCAGTTGCGTATCGTCTAGCTCTTCCTGATACCTTACGCATCCCTAACTCGTTTCATGTGTCGTTGCTGAAACCTCTTATTTGTAACAGGTTCTCCTCCACAACAGCCCCTCCTTGTCCTGTTCAGGTGGAGGGTCAGGAGGAGTATGAGGTTAACTCTATTATTGATTCTCGTATCTCCCGGGGGAAAGTACAATATCTGGTCGATTGGAAGGGATACGGTCCTGAGGAGAGGAGTTGGGTACCTCAGGAGGATGTTCATGCTCCTCGTCTCCGCAGGGCGTATCACTCTCGCTTTCCATCTCGTCCCGGTTCTTTCCGCCCGGTGGGCGTATCTGAGGGGGGGGGTACTGTCAGGGTACCTGAAGTCTCTACCTCCGAGAGAGGTAGAGACTTAGACGTTCATCCGTCCGGACGCCATGTTTCCTCTGTTCCTCGCGGTCGACCCGGTCACACAAACGCCGGCCGCGAGGGAGTCTCTTCCTTTTGTAGCATGGTGCCCGGAGGCCGACGTCATCACGCCAATCCGGAACGACCTGTCACTCAGTCCGAGACAGACTAATCAGGTTTCGTCGGAGGCGTGTCTATCCTCTCTAGCCAGGGTATTTAAACATACTTCGCCCTGTTGCTCATTGCCCTGTCGTGGTTCTAGCCTGTCTAGTCACACAGTGCTCTGGTGTTTCTCAGTTATCCTTTTGGTTTCGACCCGGCTTGTTTCCTTACTCTGTTTACCTCCGTTATCCTTGACCCGGCTTGTTCCTCGCTTACCTGTCTTCTCGTTCCCTCGACCTCGGCTTGTCTCTGACCATTCTCTATACTCTCTGTACGTTAGCCCGGCCATTCTAAGGACCGGTATACGTACCCTGTACCTGTTTGTACTTTGCGTGTTGGATCCCTGTCCCGATCCTGACACTACACCCCTAATTTTTTTTTTTTTACCATTATACCATGATATCACAGTGCATCAGGTTCCAACCCTTTCTCTGATTCTCATATTACCCATCTTATTATAATCAATAAGTTAATGCTATTTGAGTATTACCAGATAATATATTATTTTGCCTTTTACTGATGAAAAAAATTGAATAGAAACATAGAATTTGACAGCAAATTAAACCCAATTGGCTCACTCAGTTTAACAGATTTCCAGTGTGCTTTAAAAGCTAATTTATTATCTGTCTGTTTCTGTTACCTTCCAGATTTTGTGCTTGAAATCCAAAATATTTAATTCAATATCTGAGTCAACCTACTGTTTTGATTTCAGTCAAATGTATCTGTCACCTTCTGTATAACCTATTGTAACATTTGGATTGTATGTAATTAGATAAATTCTGTTAGCAAGTATTTCCCTGCTAAACTTGGATTATAGTTTGCACCAAGCTGTTGAGCTGTGGCGATTTTATGGGCTGCCAGTAGTTGTAGAAATTGAAATAGCTGTATCAAGGGAAAAGGCAAACGTTAAGATTGAATAAAAGAACAAGAGAAAGTCAAGTGCTACCATTTAAAAATATTAAAGGATCACTTTAGGGCCAGGAACACAAACATGTATCCCTGACCCTATAGTGAAAACCCACCATTTAGGTGCCTTGTACCCCTCTTAGCCCCCTCAAAATGGGTTAAAACCTTATTTTCAGGGGGCGGAGCCTGACCACCGAACAGGGCAGACGTGCTCTGGACGAGCTCCCAAACACCAAGCACTAAAACGAGCATGAAACGGGATACTAAGTGCTCACCCTCCCACAAGGTGACCCACTGGACTGGGGAGACCGGCCCGAACCCGGAGACACCAAATTCGATGTCCAGGGTAAACGGGCACCGCATCGGCAGATTGGGGCCTACCGTGGGAGGCGGCGGAGAAAGGCGGCCGCTTTCCCGCCGGACGCACGCAGCTAACAGCGAGCCTGGTGAGCTGCCTTCCCCCCCCCCCTATGGACCGGTGGGGGATATCCCGGTCCCCGCCAACCGGTGCACCCCGAGCCCGGCATCTCCCGCACGAGCCAGCGACACCTCCAAGCACTAAGGGGGAAGGGGCACCCAAAATGGCGGAAGCACATAACTCGGCCACGCTAGCCAGACAGAGGCCTACTAAGACGGACTACCCAATGCTGGACTTACCGGCCGGGCAGTCAGCAGGGAGACCAGCCAAGCGAGACATGGCCCAGATGGCAACTCAGCAAAGGCCCAGACCAATCGACTCAAACGTCCATCCGCCCAAGCAGAGCTTGGAGCAGTTTGACAAAATCTGCAAAAGCTTCTGGACGACACTCTGCTCCAAGGGAATGACATACAGCCAAGCGGTGAGAGCGGTAGCAAGGCTGATCCGCCCGGACACCCGGCGCCGTCACTACGACCCCTGGCCGCACGCCCTCAGAACGATCTCCAGGCCTCTCAGAGACAAGAGACCGATAAACCGGGAAATGGCGCCAGGAGGCTCAGATATGAACACTCACGCACGCTGGAGCCTAGAGCAAGCCACACGCGCAAGCAACCCACAGGACCAAGGCCTCAGGCACCAGCATGGCGCACCTATGCCCCGTGGGATTACAGCCTCCAGCCGGGTCACAAAACAAGACCACACTACACAGCCTACGGACAAAGCCAGTTTCCAATGCGGAGACGCCATCAAGGTGATACCTGGCGGTGTAACGGCTTTGCCGCTGACAGGGGCTGGCTGAACTTTCCCTAGGGACTGCCATATGACTAACCACCCTCTCCGACGACCAGATGAACAATCGATATGTACCACGCACTGACTTTTATCTTTATAATTTACAGTATGATTTTCCTTTTTTATCTCTCACTATTTGTGTTCAAATGTGTGTAGTCTAAGCAATTTGTTAATGTTTTAATGTTTAACTTTTACGCCACAGCCGAAGCGTGGTTCTACCATTTACAATTATAGCACAACTTCTATGACCTTTCGGTAGACAATACTGTAACTGACCGACACGAGCATGCTAGGCATAGGCCTTAATACTATAACTCAGGATGCCATACTAACAAGTACCAACGAGGTCAGTGCCGTTACCCGTGTTATGCCTGCAACTATTGTGTAACCTGTGTTTTACTCACCCATGTGTCACCAGACGCCTGACTAACATGACTTAGCGAGTTACCAATCCGGATCTTTTGATCCTTAGCTTGTATTTTCAAACTGAAGTTTCACTACAATACATATAAAAAAAAAAAAAAATGAGGCATAGAAAATCTGGAAATGTGATCTAACTTTGCGTATTGATGTACCAACCCTATATTGTAAATCGCTTAAACGTTTCCTCCAATTTCTCTTCTGTATCCCATACTATATGCCTTTAATAAAAGAAAGATTGACAAAAAAAACTTATTTTCAGCTCCCCATGGGTCTGCCAGCCCTGGCCCGGCCCCCTTGGTGACATAATAAAAATTGAAATTTTTTTGCCAATCCAATGCTTTCCCCTTGGCTAACATCGGCAAGGGGCCTGGTCAAACGCCGTTTTGGCCAATCAGCACTTGAATCAATGCATCTTTATGAGGAACATTCAGCGTCCCCATGCAGAGCGTAGAGACGCTGAACGTCAGACCTGCCTACTGTGCAGCCCTGAGCGAGGAAGCCCGCCCAGTGGCCATCTAAGGAGTGCCCACTTGGAGGTGTCCCAAAGGGAAACCACTGCCTTTTCTCTGAAAAGGCAGTGTTTACATGAAAATGCCTGAAGGGAGCATCACAAGAACAACTACATTAAGCTGTAGTTGTTTTGGTGACTGTAGTGTCCCTTTAAGTGGAACTGGGCAGCATATAATCTAATGGAGATAATGGACAATACAATTTAAATGAAAGAAGGGTGTTGTGCCAAAAACTTTAACTCAGCAATGTATGTTAGGCAATGGATATAGATATCACTTAAAACAAATCACACAAAAGGTGATGAATATAGCGTTTTTGGTAGAGAAGTTGAAATATGGTCTTTCCCTTTTTCTTCCTTATTGGAAGTAGATAAATACAACATTCAAACTTGAAAAGCCTTAAAGAATACCTGACATGACAAATGACATCATCGTAACTGATAGATAATCAAATTTCATCTACACATTGTGACAGCAGAATTGCTTACAAATGTCTAAAAAATAGTCCTCATTTCCCCCTTCTGTCAGTCAATTCAGTCTGTGCCTATTGGCACAGAGATAAGAAGGATGTGCACATGTCTGTTTTGAGAGAAATCCACCTCTGTGCGTCTCTCTTGCTTGCCTTCAGCCTAAGGGAAAGAAGTGCCTGCAAAGAGAAAGTGCAGTATGAGAGCAGCTACAGCAGCACACAGAGAGAAAGAACAGGAGCCTTGGACCAGCAATCTGTTAATGAAGAGAAGAGATATATATTTACCTACCTTAAAGTGTTGGGGACTTTTAACCTGTTATGGGAAGCAAGTCTGTGTTAAACAGGGGTATGCAGTAAGTGTAACACCCATTAAAAGCATGTTTGATACCCTCAGAGACAGGGGTTATGGAAATAAGTAAAAAAATAGGAGAAACACTTAATTGTTTTGACATGAGGCAAGCCAGCTGTTTAAAACACTTTAAACTTATATATGTTAGGACAGGTTCACCTGATTTATGTCATGTAGAACTGTGGTTCTACTGGTTCTTTATAAGCAATAATTCTATATGAATATAACGAACAAAGGAGCTACTGGGGAGAAGCCACTGTAATTTTATTTTCTAGCCCAGAGAAGGAGCTGATCATTGTGAACCCTCAATTTTTCCAAATAGTGCATGTTTTTTTTTTCTGTGACACCTTGTACAGCTTTGTGTGGGATTTAAGGAATGAAGTTAATAATTTACTATTTGGAGATTGTATTCAAACCCAAATTTACACTTCATAGGGTCACCTTCATACCCTGCACTCATACACTCAGTTCATTTGTATGGCATATAGTAAATATACATGTCCTTATGCTGCTTGGTTTGGCCTGTGGCAGTGACCCGTGTTGACAAGTGCCTCAGGCAGTGTCCTTGGTTGCCTAGTTGTTAATCGCTATCTTATTCAATTTGGGTCTTTATTCATTATTTTTTAAATCAATGTCATCATGTAAGCTATAATGCCTCTTATGAGGCCTGGTAAAATGGAACATGGTTGCGACTGTATATCAAAATGAATGACTGGTGAAATATTAGGCTTCTCTTAAATTATTTTTTTTATTTGTCTTTTAATTTGTATTATTTTTAAGCATGTGCTAGCTTGTATTTTCTGCAGTACACTGAAATAAACAGAAAAAAATATATAAAAATACAAATGTAGTAATGTGAAAGGACATTTGTTCTTTATAATAAAATGACAAATGTTCTGTTTGTAAATATATGTCCGACCAATATTTATAGTGCAGCCAGTGATCATTTTCGGATGAGTGGAACGAATCAATAAAGTGACTAAAGGATTCTCAAGGGCCTTTGATTTGTAGTGTGCTGCAGGCCTCGATGATTTAGGAAGGGTTAATAAAACATTGGTATATTGTCATCAAAAGGTTTCACTTCTATGTTTTTACGAAAGTTTAGCATCACAGGGGTTAATCCAACACAGTGATAGCCAAGAGAGACTAACAGAAATAGAGCAAAGGAATACGAACAATAATTACTTTGTCTATCTAATTACCAGCAACAAACAAGACACGCAGGGAAAACAACAAACTTCTTGACAGCATCAATCCCAGGACGCCAACTGCTTATTACATTTTGTCTAAGGAATGGTGCGTGCCATGCTTTTGATTATTGCAACTGTGCCACAGATCAACTGAGCAATTAACGGAGCTGACAATTGGAGAAAGCTTATTTAAAGAGTACGGACCCACAGAGAGACAATTGTTTTATTTCTGAACATTTGTGTCTCTCTCCGCAACTCTTCATTTAAACTCTCTTACATTTGCTATTTTTGTAATATAGTTCCATATTTTACCCAAGTAGTGCTTGAATGTAATGCTGTTATTATATACTGATACATTATTTCTTTACTTTCTTCAAAAACACAATAAAAAAAAAAAAGGGTTTATTTATTTATTTTCTGGTGCAGTCATTAACATATCTATTATACTTACATTTTGACAGGAAAGATTTGCATTGGGCTTAAATAAATAAATAGAAACATAGAATGTGACGGCAGATAAGTACCAGTCGGCCCATCTAGTCTGCCCAATTTTCTAAATACTTTCAATACTTCCTGGCCTTATCTTAAAGCCAGGCTAGCCTTATGTCTATGCCTCGCATGTTTAAACTCCTTCACTGTGTTAACCTCTACCACTTCAGCTGGAAGGCTATTCCATGCATCCACTTCCCTCTCCTGGTATTATTTTTAAACCTTTGCCCCTCTAATTTAAGACTATGTCCTCTTGTTGTGGTAGTTTTTCTTCTTTTAAATATAGTCTCCCCCGTTACTGTGTTGATTCCCTTTATGTATTTAAATGTTTCTATCAAATCCCTCCTGTCTCGTCTTTCCTCCAAGCTATACATGCTAGGTTCCTTTAACCTTTCCTTGTAAGTTTTATCCTGTAATCCATGAACCAGTTTAGTAGCCCTTCTCTGAACTCTCTCTAAAGTATCAATATCCTCCTGGAGATACGGTCTCCAGTACCGCATACAATACTCCAAGTGAGGTCTCACCCATCTGTACCCATCTGTACAATGGCATGAGCACTTCCCTCTTTCTACTGCTAATACCTCTCCCTATACAACCAAGCATTCTGCTGGCATTTCCTGCTGCTCTATTACAGTGTCTGCCTACTTTTAAGTCATCTGAAATAATTACCCCTAATTCCCTTTCCTCAGGCGTTGAGGTTAGGACTCCATCAAATATTCTGTACTCTGCCCTTGGGTTTTTATGTCCAAGATGCATTATCTTGCACTTATCCACATTAAAGGTCAGCTGACACAACTCTGGCAATTTTTCTAGTTTACCTAAATAATTTGCCATTTAGCTTATCCCTCCTGGAACAACCATGTTACATATCTCCGTATCATCAGCAAAAAGGCATACCTTACCATCAAGACCTTCTGCAATATCACTAATAAAAATATTAAAGAGAATGGGTCCAAGTACAGATCACCGAGTTACCCCACTGGTGACAAGACCATGCTTCGAATATACTCCATTGACTACAACCCTCAGTTACTGCCTTACCCAATCAATATTGGAATCCAAACTTAAAGATTTTAGTTTATTGATAATTCCCAGATTTTACTATTAACATGACGTAAAGTCATGATTTTATTAAAGACATGGAGGCGAGTATTACGCATATCTCTTTCTTTATTGCTCTCAGCAGCAAAGATAGAGAAATATAAATATATCAAAATGAAAGAAAAAACTGTATAGGCACACAGGCAACCAATCACATAACAGAGGAAGTGACAAAGGCCTGTGTCTCCCACAATCCCCCTCTTTCTTACGAACCGAAGACCAGGAAACATGAACGTCATCACACACCGGTAAGAACAGGAAACAGCAACAAACTGAACTTCAAGCTACAAAAGAGAGAGAAATATGGTAAAATCCAAACTCCAAACTGAAACTCACCAAATAAAATTAGTCAGGAGCAGTCTAGGAACTCAAACCTAGAATATAGAAAATGACCATTAGTACCAAACCATAGAAACTTGAAACCTCATCAGTAAATATACACAATAAATATATATAATAAACAGACTGGATTGCAGCATACCTGAAAGTCCAACAGCATCTCATCCCAAAACCCAACACCGGGAGGGTGGGTGGGAATAATACTCGCCTCCGTGTCTTTAATAAAATCATGACTTTAATAGTAAAATCTGGAAATTTTATTAAAGACACGGAGGCTCCTATTGTGCAAGTTCAAAGCTGAGCCACCATATGAAATGCAATGTGATCAATCGGCCTGAAGTAGAAAATCACTAAACTGGATTCTTGCCACCGGACAACAGCCCGTAAGGTATCCTCCAAACGACAACTGCCCTCCGAGGTCTTGGACATCATACCTCCATGTACCAAGTGGGATGTAACAAATGACATGTCGATACCGGCCAACAAGGCAGTCATAAAACCCATCGCGCCAATGTAGGAGTGGACACCGGTAGGTGGGGAGCGTAGAAGGAAAAGAACAAAGTGCACGGT